>NC_083368.1:28492083-28821666 GCF_030254825.1 Meriones unguiculatus | reverse complement strand
ACCTCGGGCAGAGGTCTCCATGACAACGGAAGGATATGGTGCCAAGCAGTGTCTGGAAACTGAGGGAGGAAAGGATGCAGGAATCAGGAAGAGCCACTCATTTGAGGGATGGTGTGCTCGTGGGCCTCTGCAGCCTTGGCAAACCCAGGTAGCCCAGGATCAGTAGACAGGTCCAGGCAGAGAGAGCTGTGGGAAGGTCAGGACAGGAAATCAGGGGGGTTTCCACAGAGATTCAGCCAAGTCACCCCCAGGTAATTTGCAAATAGGGTCTCCCCTATGTCAAGAGCATGCCTCAGCCTTGCGGAGCAGACACGGCTGTACCCGTCTCATAGGGAAACCCAGACCGACTTGGGAAAAAAATCTGTTCAATCAGAGTGAGTGAGGAATGCAGAAAGCTTCAGGATGATGGGATTTCCTTTTCCGGACAGAATTTCTGAGCCCTGAGACAAACAGGGGTTAAGCCACAGAACACTAGGACTAGGTGTCTTCTTGGATGACATTTGAGTAGAGAAGGAAAAGAGATGAACCTTCGCTGGCTTCTAACGTTAGGAGAGAGTGACCGGGCAGAAACGCTGGGAGGGTTCAAGTGGGAATGAAGAGGTGGGGAGTGAGTACCAAGAGCGGGAGGTCAGTGCTTCAAGAATGCCCCAGTGTGCATGACAGATAGAGACCCAGCATTCGTAGGCAGTTGATCTGTCATGGGAAAGAAGGAGGGGAGGGAGGGACAGAGCAAGGAAGGAAAAAAGGAAGGAAGGAAGGAAGGAAGGGAGGGAGGGAAGGAGGGAAGGGAGGGAGGGAGGAAGGGAAGGAGAGAGGGGTGCCTCCTAGATGAGGTTATAAGCACGTCCCGCCACACTCACTTTTTATATAGATGCTAAGAATCAGAATTCAGGTCCTCACGTTTGAGTAGCAAGCACTTTACCAACAAAGCCGACTTCCCAGGTGCTACTTTGTTGTATCTCGACACTTACGAAGTCAGTGAGCTACACTGCGCGTCTGGCCATCTGCAGGCAGCCACAGATGCCGTGAGTTGGTGAGCACAGCAGCCTGGGGTGCTTTGCAGACTTCCTCCTTACTCCTTCCACCCCTTTCTTCCAGCCTTATGGGTGGGGGAAAGTGCTTCAGGAGTTCCATGTAGAGCTGGGCAGATGCTTATTCTGTGACCTTTGGCCCCGCTGAACATCAGAATTCGGTAAACAACGCCATTTACTTCTTCGTGTTCATTTATATTTCACTATGAAAGTTTTTTTGTTTTTGTTTTTTTTTTTTTTTTTGTTTTAAGCAATAAGGTTGTATTCTTGTGTCATCTTAAAAAATAAGCAGGTGGCATTATTCTAAGAAGAGACTTGTGACTGCACCACTGTTGTGTCTATTTGGGGAACAACTGTGTGGGAAGGAAAGGTGGCCTACAGCAAGGCTGTCAGGTTTGGGCTTCACTGTGCCGTTGCTGTGCTTCGGTACAAAAACATCAACTTATAGTGGAGAAATTGCTTTTGAAAGAGACTTTAAACACGCCCCCCCCCACACATCCACACACACACATCCACACACACGGGGAAGAGAGGGGAAGGAAGAGCAGGGGAAGGGAAGAGAAGAGAGCACTTCTCTAAATGAGAAGAGTCTATTTGGCCATATCTGATAGTAAAACAGGGTAGGAGGAGGAGAACGTCCTTCAACCTAAGAGATTCAGTTTGCTTTTCCCAGTGGTGGAGAGTCAAAACACTTGAATACAGCCAAGATTGCCTACAGAGATAATGTCCTCTTGTTATGCCCAGTTTGTGAGACCCCAAAGACTATCAGGAATCGACTCTGTTGTAAATACTTGAGGGTTTATTGTATATGTGTTTGAACACAAGTTACAAACTTCCTGTGGAAGCAGGAGAAGAATGCGGCCCCAAGGTCTAGGGGAACACTGTTTTTAAAGGGAAAAACTGCAAGCTGGGAGTTTCCATGCCTTGGGGTTACAGGATTGGGTTAAAATCATAGGGGCGATGTGAGCCTTTAGCTAGAGCGTAACCACAATTTCTACTCTTCTTCTAAGCTATCTGAAAGTACATCTGGAATGGAGAATTTTACACCTTACCCAGATTGGCTGTTGCTAGGGGAGTTAACTTTGTTGAACTCTTTTCTGCCAAGTGTACATTTTGTGGTTTTTCTTGGAACCTGGGTTCAGCCCCCAGTCACAGGTGCACATAAGATGGTTCTTTTATTCAAAATGGAGCCATCTAGGCTAACTTAAGCTCTTCACTCTTTCCCAAATAACAAGGGAATTATGCTTACTTAGACCCGGATTATTTTTGGCCTTGTGTTTAATGTATACACATCTTCTCTCATCCCTACGTCTAAACCACCTTACAGTTGAATTTTCAGAACTCACAGCTTGCTTTATTTTCAATCTTGTTGAAATTCCATTCCCTGAACGTGAAACCCGAGGGCATGCCTTGTCTGTGTGCCGTCTTGTATGTGTGTGTGTCTCTCTCAGTGCCCCGGTATCCAAGTCTAAAGTCTGTACTGTCACATAACTTAATGAACTTAATGATTTCGCTTTCCTCTGACTAATCCTGAAACTCTTCTGTAGCATAGTTCAGGACCTAGATTTCCCCAAGTGATGTCCCCCAGGGGTACTGCCACTGCTGGCAGGGCACAGGGCTGCATCTTTCCAATACGGCTGACAAGAGGACTGGCTTCAGTGAACATGTTTTAAAAGATCTAGTACCTCTGCAAACTTCAGTGTTTGATACGGTAACTGGTTAGTGCTTGTGGATTTTATGTGCAGTGTCAGAAATAATGCTGATTAATTCACTCATTAAAAAAAAATTAAAAATTGCTTTTCATCCATTGTGGCTGTTCTAGTGAGTAGCAATTCAGAGTATTAAAACCACATCTCACCTGCGTTCCACTTAATTCGCACCACTGCCCGGGGAGAGAAGGGACTTTTCTTACTCTGAGAACTGTTCAGGGTTGTGTTTCTTAGTGTTCATCTGCCTCAGAGAGAAACAGGAGCTCCAGTCGAGTCTGCAGTATAGTTAGCAGGGTACCACTGAGCCTTAGCTTTGTTAAACGCCCTGCTGTTTCCTGAGATGCCCATGTTTGGAGATGCTGGAGAAAGGGTTTGCTCTACTCTCTGTACTGCACACACTATCTAAAGAGCAGTCCCTGAATTCTAATAGCACAGCAGCACACTTTAGATCTGGCCGGTTTTTCTATAACCTTTCTTCTTAGAGATAAGAAAACTACTACCCAAGCAGATTGAAATCTCCCAGTTACTGAGCTGCCGGTGGTAGAGCATTTGCCTGCCACGTGTCAGGCCCTGGCTTGACTACCAGCAGTGAAGAAGATATACGTGATGAAGGTGCTTTTCCGAAAGCAGCTGCCTTGCTTGCAAGGCTGTGCAGGAGGCTCACAGCCCTGCCTGCCTGTCTTCAGGTGCAGGCAGAGGCTGTATGTACAGGTTGTCACAACGCCTATAACTCACTGCATCTGCTACTCAGTTCTCCTAAACTGCCTTTTATTTTCCTTATTCTTCTATTTCTTGGGGTCCAGTGAGTGAGGCTGTGTTGGTCACAATCCTTGCAGAAAGGTTTTGAGACATTTTTGGAGAGACACAGCAGGTTGATGAGAGAAGCCTCAGCACATTACCAGGGCATCCTTCAACGCCAGGATCAGAGCAGGGTAGAGCGTTCCCTTCTTCACAGCTGCTCTGAGTTGTGGTCCTGCCAAAATCCAGCTGCTTGATGAGGTTCAGTCACCAGTCAAGACTGTGGGTGGTTCCCTGGAGTTGTAGCTCAGTTGGTAGAGTCCTTGCCTAGCACGCATACAGTCCTGGGTTTGCTCCCCAGCACTACCACATAAAGCTGAGAGTGGAAAGCCATGCCTGTAATTTTAGCACTAGGGAGGTAGAGTTAGGAGAATCAGAAACTCAGGGTCATCTTCAGCTACATGGTGAGTTCAAAGCCAGCACAGGCCATGTAAGAAGTTGTCTCATGAAACCAAAACACACCACCACCACAACCAACAACAACAACAAAACGCAATAATAAAAAGTGTAAAAAATAAATAAAAAAAGAGGACAGATTTCATGTGGCCATTTGTTCCTCCCCAGCGCAGTGGAACCTTCTTTACTGACAGGCATTGAGTTCTGACTTTTACTTTCACCCTGTATGTTCCCCTTCTCGGACTGACTCTGAGAACAGACTCTGTTTTTCCCTATCTTCACTTAAGTTTCAGTTTCAAAACATTTTGGCCCTTGACTATTGACAGGCCATATGATGTTACACAGATGGGTGGCTTTATGAGGAAGGGATGCTTAGTCTGAAGCCTGTGAAGGTCGAGAATGCAGAAACCCTGCCTGGGTGGAGTTGGGCGAGCCTCTGTGACAGGCACGTGCTAAGGTCTGATGCAGAACTTCTCAGGATGTTTACGGAGGCTTCATCCTGTGAGTGTGATCAATACTCAGTCATCCCTGGGAGCTGCATACTTCTAACTGTGACTGGGTTGTTGTTGTTTTCTGGTGACCAGCACTGACCCTGATGGTGCCTGGGTGCCCACCTGGAGTCAGCTGCTTAGAACAAAAGATCTTATATGGATCTTATATGACCTTGTAAGACCTTATATGGACCAGGAATTTGGAGGCATTTAGAATCTCTATGTCATGAACGAATAGCATAGACTGAACGTTTTTGCTATGTCAGAATATGCATTCATAACGTATGTGTGTGTGGGGTGCAGTAAAGAAACTGCCAACATGACCACACCATTATTAGGTGGAAGGTTTTTGTTGTAAATAAGAGAGAGAAAATATACGGAGGCACCTGGAGAGTCCAGAGTAGAAAGAAAGCAGAGTGGACATGGCCAGGGCTAGGGAACTGGGCTGGAGTGGGAAAGAATCGTGGAGATGGCAGGAGATAGAGAGCAGAGAATATGGAGAGAGCAAGGGGGGATAGCAAGGAAGGGGGTGAGAAGACAGAGAGGATAGCAAGAGTGGGAACAGAAAGAAAGGTGTGAGGTTGGATAGATCATGTGGATTAGGGAAGGTGAGTAGCTGTGGGGAGGAATGAACCATGATGTTGATGTGGACTTTGACATGCTTAGCAAGTACTTGTGTGATACTGAGAAAGCCTGGAGGCCAGCTTGGACTTTGATAGGCTGATAGGTACCACGGGCGGTCAGTCATATGTCTCTTCTCTCAGAGGTAAGGGAAATGATTCCTCTTGGCAGATGGGAAATGATTTCCCACATTTCAGAGGAATGCTGGCTTTTATCTAACCACCAGAAATTCTTCTGTAGTTCAGTTTGAGCTCATTCTTGGATGTTTAGACCTAACAACTTAATAAATTTTGTACTGTGCTTACTTTTCCCCTACAACGTTAAATGTAATTTTTCCTTCTTTTTACAGTGGACATAAGCTCATTTTACTAGATGCCTACATCGTTTGTATAATTTACAGTGTTATCAAATTAATTTTTACAAAATTCTACAAGGCAATTAATATTTGATAGTTTCACAAAAATAAAAATTAGGTTACTTGAGATATGGAAAAGCAGCAGAGCATTTACCCAACATTACCACAGAAAAAGACTCTTGTCAGCTAAGTAACAGAAAGGAAGTATCTTAGTCAGGGCTTCTGTTACTGTTGTAAAACACCACGATCAAAAGCAACTTGGTGTGGAAAGTATTTATTTTACTTAGACTTCATATCATAATTCATCATCAAAAGAAGCCAGGGCAGAATATCAATCAGGGCAGGACTGTAGAGGCAGGAGCTGATGCAGAGGCCATGGAGGAGTGCCGCTCAGCGGCTTGGTAGGCCTGAATTATTTTCTGACCCAGAGATGGCCACACCCACATTGGGCTGGGCCCTTCCACAGCAATCACTAATTAAGTAAATGTCTGAAGCCAGATCTCCTGGAGGCTTTCTTTTCACCTGAGGTTCTCTCCTCTCAGAAGACTCCAGTATGTGTCAAGTTGACATGAAAATGGTCCAGGATAGGAAGGGTTCACCTTGCTATTAACTTAAAAGTCTATACTAGTGCCTTGCCAGAGGATGACCTGGCATCTGCTGTCAGTAGCAGTCCCTTTTTAACCAATGGCTTTAGATTTTGGCCAGAAATGAGAAGCATTTAGGGAGCTTTTAAAAATCAGCAATTCTGATTTCATAAGTCTGATGTGCGGCCTTAGGCCAATACATAGTTTTCCAAGCATTTTAATGTTCAAAATCCAGAGCCATTGCTTTCTACCAACACAGCTCTACTGCACAAAGAAAACAGAAACACAGATAAGTCTTAACCTGAAATGAGTAGTTATTTGTATTAATTTCTAAAAATATTTTACAATGTGCACGCCTCCTGCCAAGCTGCTGGGGTCCAAGCATGTACGTTTGAAGTAGGCATGATTAACTTTGCAAAGTATACAGTGAAGAGAGTAAAAAAGCTGCAGCCCGTTGTTCTGAGGGATGGCATCAAAGAGACAAATGTACAGAGAAGATTGAGAGATGGACACTAAAAGTTAATGCAAGAGTGCTGCCGAGAGTCTAGACACGAGGAAGGCCTGGGATTGGCATTTTTACTATCTATTATTGCAGTTCTCGTGGGTGAGTATTTATGGGACCATGCACCTACAGCTGAAGCTGGTTAGCTTGAAGTAAGGATGGAAAGCAAGGAGGTAGATCTAGTCTGTAGTACTGTACAGATCTTTTTACAGACTTTAAAAATATTGTCAATGTTTATAGCTGTATTAGAAACACCTAACACAAAGATGACTTGACTTAATAGAGACCCTCTTACACACACACACACATACACGTGCACACACGCATGCAAATGTACATGTTTACACATACACACACCACAAAACAAGACACCAGAGGAAAATTGCAGGTCACAGTTTTAGACTGGATGTCTTCTCTGGGATACCCTTGGTGGTCTCTCATGGTCATAAGATGTTGAGATCATGTCCAGACATCATGTCCTTCCATGAAAGCATCTAGGGGGAAGTTCTCCTCAGACAGCCTTCTGATCTTTAAAGAGAACACTTTTCTGATTGCCCAAGTTTGCTTCTCTTTTGAGGTGATAAAAACATTCAGACCAACACCAGTTTGGCTGAGGAAATGGTGAATTTGGCTTTCACTTCCATTTCACAGTTCATGATGGAGGGAAGTCACAGCAGAAACTCAAACAGGAACTGAGAAACAGGAACTGAAACAGAGAGCATGCAAGAAGATGAGTTATGGGCTCGTTCCCTCAGGCCTGCTCATCTGTTTATTTTTATTATTTTTTGAAATAATAAAAGCCCAGGTCTACCTGCTTAGGGATGGTACCTAATCCAGTGTCTTAGACTTTCCTACATCAATCAGCAATTGAGAAAGTACCTCACAGACGTGGCCAAAGGCCATTTTTATCTAGGCACTTTTTTAGTTGAGGTTCCTTTTTCCCAAGTGGCTCCAGGTTGATGTCAGCTTGACAGCTGATGCTAACTACAATCCTGATGCTCCTCCTAAGGATATTAAACAGAATTCTCTAAGGAAATCCTTGGCCTAAACACTCAGTTCCTTCCTCAGCTGCAAGGAAAAGTTGAACTTATATATATGTGTGTATATATGTATATTCATGTACTGGATAGGTTCTGTTTTCAAGGAAGTAGGAAAGGGACAGATGGCTGTAGATAATCAAGAATTCCACAAAGGATGCAAAGAGAGCACATAGTATCTAAAAGAGAAATGGACTCAGTGAAAGTTTTTTTGTTTGTTTGTTTCTTTCTTTGTGGTTGAAACAACACATTTCAATGCCTTTTCATAGAAATTATTTACAGGGTGAGGTGCCATGGAATCTCAAAATATGAGATGGATAGGCATGCCTTTTATTGTGATCGATGGAAGGAGAGACGGTTGTCGGGAAGTGAGGAAATTCCCATAGGATGGCTTCTGTTCTCTTTCGGTCATTGGGTGGCTGAGTCATCTGCTGAGTGGAAAGGACCCAGAGGCTTGAAGAAAGTAGCTGACGTGTCAGCGAGATTCCTGGAAAGAGGCTGTGTCTGCAAAGGCCGATTGACTGGTTAAGAACTACAGTAATGTGGGGAGGTTGGAATGTTGCAGGCCCAAATTATTAATTACCTCATTGCAGGCGAGCTTTAGCCCTCAGTTCCTTGTCCTGTTCTGTGTTAGAACTAACGTTTTGTAAGGAATAGACAAAAACATTTTAGAATCTATTAATTTAACAGACTATTAGCTCTACCAACCCAGAAGCTAAGAATGCCATCAGATTCCATCTGAGGCCCACAGGAAAGATTTCCCTATATCTCTGTACCTGTCTCTCTGGTGTAGCCACCCATGGGTACATGAGAGCCTAATGACTTTTTATTCTTTGTTTTCTAAGACTATAGAACTTTCATAAAACTGGTTCTACATTGGAACTGATTCTACGTTGATATTTGTGTTCTCAGGCCATGGTCACACAAATTTGGCTCTAGAATAAATGATCTCTTAATCCCTTTGAGGTGAGGGCTATATGTTGTTCCATTAGGAAACACAGTATTTCCATGTGTCTTTAAGCCTACAGTTGAAGCCGGCTGTCCAATCAGGGAATCCCAAACTCCCCATCTTCATTAGATGTCTGGCCACAGAAGCTGAGGAGACAGGTTAATATCTCAGGAGGCTTTCTGGACACATGTAGCAATGCAACTAAAAAAAGGAAATGAAGACATGTAAGGTGAGAAAGTGCCATGATAGGGCATGGAATCTCGGTCAGAAGAAAGTGAACACAGCGCGGCTCCATCAGGAAAGCATCAAAGGACCAAAGGATCAGAGACAGACTGACATGAGTGAGAGAGATGGTAAGGCTTACCAATGGTCTGTCTTGACTTCCTGTAGACATGCTGAGACTCTGGGTGATGTCAAAGTTTCAAATGTGCAAAATATATAGCTGAGACAGAATGAAGACCAAGAATTGAGAAGTCATGTTGTAGTGTGTATGGGAAGGGGGTTGATTATGTGGCTTGAACCCATTGTGTAATGATGAAGTAAGTGATTTTCAAGCTTCGTTGTAAATCTGAATCCTCAGAAGAGTTAGTAAACAGTAAATGTAGTTCATTAGGTCTGAGACAAGAAATTGAAATTCAGACTTTCTCCTTCTTCGTTTTTATTATTGTATTAAGTGGAGTTACAAAAGGCCATTTTCATGCAAACATAGAATATGCGTCAAGCATAACCCCAGTCCCCCTTTCTTTCTCCTCCCTTTTGTCTCCTCGGTCCCCTTTATTCCCCTAAATTGTTTCAGTTGTATTTTCATGTCATCTGTGCATACATGATTTTATCTATCTGCATAAAATCTAGGACCAACAACTGAGAGAGAGCATGCCGTACTTCCTGAAACTGGCTTAATTCATTCTAGGCAGTTACCTTCACTTGTCATTTGCCTTGAAACAGAATTATTTCATGTTTCTTTGGCTGAACATAATCCCTGGTGAACACCTACATTTTCTTTCTCTGTCCCTCTGTCGATGGGCGGTTCTGTTGGCGCTATAACTAAACTACTGTGCATAGTGATGCAGTGAATTTTGATACGCAAGAACTTCTACATTTTCCGGAAGCTATCACACCAGCCCAGTTCACCTGGAGACCCCACACCGAGTGCCAGGACACTGCTTATCCTGTTGTTGACATCCCATGTGCATTCTCCTCCTTCAAACACTCTGCTTTCATTGTGCTGAAAGGGGTAGATTTTTAAAAGATACGTTTCACCTGTTCCCTGACATTGTCTGGTGGTGGTAGGGTGGTGTAGGGGGGCTGGGGGGGGTTTGGGGTTGGGGATGGAGAAACGAATGCACCCAAGAATCAACACATAATCTGTGCTGAGCTAATGACAATTTTTTATGAGAAGAGAGAGAGGTAAAGCCCAGTGGTAGAGCACTTGCTTGCTAAGCCTGCCATCCAGGCTTTGATCCCCAGGACTGTAAGTAAGACAAACGACAAAAAGTCTTCGTGTGTATGGTGCTTTGAATAAGAATGGTTCCCCACAGGCTAACATTCTTGGTTCTCAGTTGATGAATCCTTTGGAAGGATTAGGAGGCCTGGCCTTTTTGGAGTAGGTGTTTCTTTGGTGGAGGAGGTATGTCACTGGGGGGTGGGCTTTGAGGTTTTTTTTGGGGGGGTTGGAGGGCTTAAGATAAGGTTTCTCTATGTAGCCCTGGTTGTCCTGGAACTTTGCTCTGTAGACTAGGCTGGCCTTAAATTCAGAGATCCACCTGCCTCTGCCTCCTGGGTGCTGGGATTAAAGGCGTGGCCCACCATTGGCTCTTGGCTTTCAGGTTTTAAAAGCCCAGGCAGGCCAGGCCCATTGCTGCCCTCTCTTGCCTGCTGCCTAGGGATCAGGATAGAGCTTTCAGCTTCTTCTGCAGCAGTGTGCCTCCCTGCCGTGGTTGATAATGGACTAACGTTCTGAAACTGTAAGCAAATGCCCAATTAAATGCTTTCTCTTACAAACCTCAATAGATGAAGATGAGCCCTACTAAAACTTTCTTTGCCAAGGGGGAGGGAAGGTGAGAGGGAGAGACTGGGAGGAGAGGAGGGAAAGGAAACTATGAGTGGGATGTAAAGTGAATAAATCAATTAAATAATGAAAAGAAAAAAGAATATTCAAAGAAAAACAAACAAACAAAAAAAACCCCAAACATTGCCTTAGTCATGGGGTCTCCTTACAACAACAGAATAATGACTGAGACAATGTGAATTGAAGTATAAAACTATACATTGAGCCTGCCAAACAAGAGGGGCCATGGGGCTATAATATAGTTCCATTTCCCCCAAATTTAGCATCTAAACAAGCGATAGCCATATGGGAAGTGTGGCGGAACTAGTCATCATGAGAAAGCTGGAGTTTAAGGGGGAAAAAAAGTTGGTGACCCAGAGAAGTAGCGTCATAGAGTGAGGTCATTGTCTCTGAGTCAACCTTTCTTCCCAAGGCCACCCTACGGTGGCCTTCTTCCTTTCCTCATCTTGCTTCATACTCCCCTTTGGGGTCTTGAGTTAGAAGCCTTCTCTCACAAGGCGCTTCTCCTGCCACTTTAGAAGCCATCCCTCCCATAGCCCATCATACACACACTGTCCAGGGGTAGTATAGGACTATCATCCTAGCCAAGTCGGCATAATCTTCAGGGTTCTGCAGGGGATCTGCTACCAAGAGATCATCGCGGCTGGGTTTCCCTCACGGAGTATCCGGCCACATCTCCCAAACCGTTGTATATGGTTCTGTCCTAACGGCACATGGACTAGGGAGGACAGCTGGGGAAAAGGCTAGAGGATCTAGGGAGGGATGAGGAGAGGGGTCCCCATTTTCACAGCCATGGGAAGCCACCGTCCCTGCTGAGGCAGACCTTCCGGTGCGGCTACTTCAAGGACATTTATCCCTTTTTTGTAACCCCTCATCCATTGTTCCATAAGCCTGATAAACTCTTTGGTTCCCTAGGGGAACTTTGGTGGAATTGTAGCTTGGTGTATCATTGGGACATTAGAAGGAGGCATAAGATAGACAATGTATATGTCTCACCAGGGAAGGAATTTATCAGCATAGGATTATAGCACACATCCCCATGTAGGACAACCACTGTTTTAAAACGTATTTGCTGGTGTATTATGTATTCATATCAAATATTTTAAATACAGTTGAAGTCAGATATACTTCCATTTATTATCATCTTCATTTTGTTTGTTTGTTTTAAAGACAGGGTTTCATTATGTGAAAAGACATCAATTAAAAGCTTTTTAAAATTAATTAGTTTATTTACTTTACATCTGGATTGTGGTTTCCCCTCCCTCTTTTCCTCCCAGTCCCTCCCCTCCCCCACCATCCTGCAGTCCTCCCTTTCTCCTCAGAAGAGGGAGGCCTCTCATAGGTATCGGCCCACCTTGGCATATCAAGTTGCAAGACTAAGACTAAGACTAGGTGCATCTTCTATTGTGAAATGATGAAATGCCATTAACTTTAAAGCCTGTGTTGGTGCATTGTCCTTTCCCTAGATTGTGACTATGTGTTTTCTCTGTCTTCTTCAGCCTCAAGACTATGCCCATGCTTATGTGTTGCCCTGGTGCTGATCATATAATCCAAATGACCAAAACTATAATCCCCCAGTTATAGTCTGAAAAGGTTTGCCAAGTTCTGAAACATTAGGCTGTCTTAGTTAGGGTTTCTATGGCTGTGAAGAGACACCAGGACCACAATTCTTAGTAAGCAATTCTTACTAAGGAAAACATTTGATTGGGGGCTGTCTTACAGTTCAGAGGTTTAGTCCATTATCTGGTGGGAAGCATGGTGGCGTGTAGGCAGACGTGCTAGAGAGGAAGCTGAGAATTCTACCTCCTGATTGGCAGGGGCAGGAAGAGAGAGTGACACCAGACCTTGCCAGAGCATCTGAAAAGCCTCCCCCAGGGATACATTTCCTCCAACTGGACCACAACTCCGAAGACTGCCACTGCCTATGAGCCTGCGGGGCCATTTTAACTTAAATCACCACGAAAGCCAGATTTTAAAAATTGCAGTTCCCAAGGAAAGAGGCTCTTGTATCAGGACTAGAAAATTTAATTCTGGCGATGGAGCTGGCCATGGGCTTCAGCAACAACAAAAATTTTAGTTTCAAAATATGTTGTTTGGGAAGCTGAAGAGGTGATTAATCAGTTAAAGGTGCTTGATATTCTTTCGGAGGACGCTAAGACAGCCTAATGTCCTCTGCAAGGACCCGGCACCCATGGTGGGCGGCTCACAGCTGCTTATAACTCTGTTACTAAGGGAATTGACACTCTCCCTGGCTTTCTTGGCTGGAAGCACACGTTTGTGCAAACACACACACACTCTCTCGTCATTTTTCTCTAATTGGAGTTAGAGATATTTGTGATCCCCCATGTGGATGCTGGGAAACAAACACGGGTCCTCAGCACGCTTAACTGGTGAGCAGTCTCTCCAGCCCCCGAAGTTTTAGTGAACCAAAGTACCATTTGCCAGAGGAAACCAGCGAAGTTACTGGTTTGAAAACGATTGTATGCAGAGTAGAACAAGAAGATACTTACTCTGTTCAGTCACCAGAACTATTTCTGCCCAATTTGTGACCTATAGATGAGTGTGTAGAGAGCTTTCTACACATTCTCTCTCTCTCTCTCTCTCTCTCTCTCTCTCTCTCTCTCGTAGCATAGCACAGAAGAGGTGGACATTTAATAGAGAGTACGCTTGTTGGTATACATGGAGAGTATATAATTTCAGAATATGGATGTTATTGTCTATTTTACTGTAAAAAGTTGTCTATGAAATGTTCTCTCGTTTCTCGAAGATATTTTAAAATATATTTATTTAAAGTCTTTATTTGTTTTTCCAGAATTATCTTTCCAGAATTTTGACCTTTCAGACTTTTAGACTTTTTAGGGATTTTGATTGTCCTGTGTTTCAATTTTGGTATTAAAGCATCAAAGTTTGTCTTTTGGGATCGTTGCCCAAGCCCTTAATTATTGTGTTATTCTGATGGATAGTTGTTAGGCACATAGCAGATTTTCGAAGTATAAATGTATTTATTTATATATTGATTTTGAGATCAGGGTCTTGCTATGTAGAGTGATCTGGAACTCCAGCCGTTGAAGGATTACAGGTGAAAGCCTCAAATATATTTGGTTGAATATAGCCGAGTACAAGTGGATGAAGTTATTTGTTGGACCAGTGGACCGTTTAATAGAATTGGGTGCTGGATTATGAAGTATTGCTGTTGTTAAGGAAAAGTCCAGAGTAAACAGCTAATTTGTAAAGTAAGTATAATGATTGGCAGATGGGAATATATATATATATAATTATAATACTTAGGTGTGCTCAGCGCTGGAAATTCTTTGCGTATTCCGTTCCTTGTTCTAAACTGTTGCGTGGCCCTGGAACCCGTGTCTAGATTCTAAGCGTTGCGTGGCTTCTACCGCTTCAACTGAGTCAACTGAGCGTCTCCTGTATTCTAACACTTTCAGAGCTCCCTTGAATCTAGGTATTACAGTGTCGGGACAATCCCACGTAGCGATTTGGTTTTCAGTGTTTATGAAGGACCCTAAATGTGCAGCCTGTCCACTTCCATCCAGCTCTCTAAGCCCCAAGACTCCAAAGAGGCCCAAGGCGCGAAGCTCTAGCCTGTGACAGCAAACGTGCTTAGACAGCACCCTCACAGGACCAGCCGAAGAAATAGCTTAGCACCATTTCTTCCTGTTTATGTCAACCAGGACCTCTACTTGTGCATGTAGTACAGACTAAAACAAGCACACCAAATCGCCAACGCCTCCGGTACTCTAAAGGGTCCAAATCCAACTCCTGGAGCGGTCAGAGCAGGCGGATGGCTTTTAAGACGCCCAGTTCGAGGCCCCGCGCAGCCGCTGATCGCCGAGAGCCGGAGCAACAACGTGCAGCTGCGGAGACCGGCGGCCGGGTAGGAGAACCAGCACCTCTGCAAATCAAGCTCTGCAGCCGAGGCGGCGCCCCTGCCCGCGGGATTGGCTGCGGGAGTCGTGACGCGCTCGGGGCGGGCCCGACCGGTTTGCGACAGTGGCCGCGGGTCCGGGGACCGGAGAGCCCGGAGGCACTGGCCGCGCGCGCGTGCCGGGGTCCCGCGGGGGGTCGGGGAGCGGCGGCTCGGGGTCGCAGCGGGCTCGGGCGCCGCCGGGAGCCGCCGAGGTCCAGCGCCGCGGGTTGGCGGGAGCAGCCGGGGCGGCGTGGGGGGCTGGGGAGGGGAGGGAGGACGACGGGACGCGGAGCGGAGCCGGGGAGGTGCGCGGGGGCGCCCGCGCCGCAACTTCGCGCCCGCCCGCCCGCTCCGGGGAAACTTGGTCCCCGCCGAGCCGAGCGGGGCGAGGCCCCCCGGGGGGAGGCGGCGGCGGGGGGCGGGCGGGGGCGGCCGGCGGGGCGGCGGCCAAGCGCTGTTTGTTCCCTTTCACTTCCTGCGGCAGCCGCTGGAGATGAGGACGGCGGGGCTGGGGCGGAGCGGCCGCGGCCCCCGGGAGTGACGGTCGCCCCGTCGGGGTTTCCCGGCCCCTCCAGGGCCCGGGCCATGCGCGCGCCGTGAGGGCCGGGCGTCCGGACCCCGCGAGCTGATGCGGACTCGCTTCTGAGCGCCTGGGGACGAGCGGAGCAGCCCCAAAATGGAGGATTTTACCACCAGGACCTACGGGACCAGCGGCCTGGACAACAGACCTCTGTTCGGGGAGACGTCCGCCAAGGTGAGTGCGGGAGCCCTCCCCCCCAGCCCGCCGGCTCCCGCGGCCCGCCCGGAGTACGCCTGGTCCCGCAGTTCCGCCCCTCTCCTGGGGTGTCCGTCCTGCCCTCGTCGCCGAGAGCAGCCCGGAGAGGAGGAAAGTTCAGAAAGTACCGAGCAGTTTGTGCAGCGAGAGCCCCGGGAAGGTTGCAAAACCGAACTTCGCAGCTGCACGCTGGCGCCCAGAGCCCCAGGGCTGCTTCTCGATTGTTTAGTTGGAGTTGTTAAAGGGCTCCGTTGCTGAGGTTGTGAAACAGCTGCGCGAGGGTAGGAGGTGATCAGAGGGTCCCAGCGCTCGGATAGGCAGAGGCGCTACAGAAGTCCTTTAGAAGTTTAAGAGTTTTCAAGAAGCTTGATTAGGTAATGCCCTTGATTAACAATCTGTGAGAGCCTTTCTTTGTACTCAGCATTAGCTTTCCGAGAAGTCTGGGCAAGATTAAGCTGCTGTGGTTCCCCTCCCCCCCCTCACCAATTGCAAATGGCATTGATGACCTTTGACCCCTGGTGAACCGCTGGCAGCCTTTGAGAAGTTGCCTATGCAGGGCTTGGGTTTCTTAAATTTGGGGAAGACTCTGTAGCTCGTCCAGGGAACTTCTCTACCGTGCTTTCACGGGCACTGTCCCGATTTTGGCAGCTGCCAGCCTGCCATGAAAAGACTCCTTTTATTCTTAAATTCCACTTAGGTTTTGGTTTATCATGGAGTGTTTTAATAAGACATCTTAAGATGGAAGTCCGGATTCTTGTGGCCTTGCATAATCTCGCCTGACCTTGTTCAGGAGCTCTAGTTGAGCACTGTTCCTGTTAGTGCACACACCACTTGAGCGTCTGTTCTGTACTCGGTCCTGGGTGTTGAAGGAGAGCATTCGGGAAGGGGAGGTCTGTACGTAAGACAGAGGTTCAGGTGGATGTGACACGTTTTGAGAACAGAGGACAAACTGATTCACTTACATGAAAAATTTGTCCATCTGTTTCCAAATCAGGTTCATTTTCCTCCTGCACGTGGCTTTTTGAGCGCTGATTGGGAATGTGGGTGGTTCAGGCCACTTTTAACTCCATAGACCCTGAAATCCAGCAGCGCTGGACTTCCTGATGGACTTGTTGACTCATGCAGACATTCTGAAGCTGGCTGGGGTGACTTTCAGCACTTGGGATGCCAGGGTGGAAGGAGCAATTGATCTCAGCTGTTCAGGGTTAACCTAAGGAACATAGTGCGGTCCTGACCCCAGAGCAAGGCCAGAAGCTTCAAAGCAAAGTAGCAACCCCACCCCCCTAACAAATATGTAGGAACTGAGAAATAATTGATGTTATTGAGCAGCCAAATGCCTGCTGCTTGAAAGTTTCTTAGCATCCTTCATCTATTTGAAACCCATCCAAGGACATCAGTATCCAAACACATCTCTGTTTGAGCCACACCTGGGTCTAAGCATGCAATGGTTATAATGCCCTGCACCACTTAGGCAGCTGTAGAACCTTGTAGCGCTGGCGACTCAAGAAAAAAGTTAACAATAATGATTACAAGTCGCTTAAAACTGCATCGCTCAGCTTTCCCTGTGAGGTGGATGGGGCAATTGTGTAAAATCCCATTGCCCGGAGAAAGGAGAGAGATGCATGGTTTGATAAATAATGGGGCAAATAAGGTTTCCAATAAATTGAGATGCCTACTTTGAAGGAGAGGCCTTTGTCTTTCAGCAAGTCCAGCGCTTTATTTGTAGGCTGGATGGGCGCAAGGAACAGGAACAGGGTCTCAGGAGTGATAGGACGCATTGCAGTGCAGCCATTGCCTTGGTTGGTAGGAGCTGCTGCGACTGGAGGAGTCTTGGGGATTCTGAGAACTCTGTCTCTTGTATGTGGGTGTCTCTGACATCAGGAAACTAGACACAGTAGCCATTTAAGTGGAAGCTTGGTGTCAGTGAACTACTGTTTACCGGAGAAAAAGGAGAGAGGAGAAAGCCCACTCTCATGTCAAAATCTCAGAGCTTTTAGTGATCTTGTTTCTTTAGAACAAGGGACAGTGTATAGGCTCGCAGTTATAGGTGTAATCTCTAGGGCAAAGGGCGTTGAAGCCCAGACAGAGGAGAGTTTGTTTCCTTAGTGTGGGGCACTTGGGGTTCCATGTTTGACCATCAGAGTCCTTTCTAAGATGGATGTTTTACTCTGTTGTACAGCTGAGGGTCACAGGGTCACAGGGTCACAGGGTCACTTGTTCAGTCACATCTAGTTCCCTTTTGTGAGATGAGCAGTGGAGTGAATAGTAACTTAACCATGTAGCCTTGAATACTCTTAGGACAGCAGAGACACTTGTTGCCATTTCCCAGGAAGTAGGAGTGAAGTGGCTGCCCTGGCTCAGGTGGCGAGTTTTCCACTCAGGACACTGGAATGCACTACAGAAGAAGAAACATAAAACCTAGTGGCCCTTGAGCAGCACCTGAGTGGGCAGACTTGAAGGACCCTCTGCCTTCTGTACGGAATGACTGCAGTGAGTCCAGTTACTGAAATGACAAATTTATTCCGTCCTCAGTGAATAGCTTCAGTGCTCAATCCACTTAAACAGTTCTTGCTACATGAGGGATGACAGAAGGAATGGTGTTCGTAGTTTGTAAGAAACTACACCTCATCAATACCTTTGAAAATAATATCAATCTTGCTAAGAACTTCAGAATGTTATTTTCAGTGTTTTAAGCCATTTCTTCCCAGCAAGAAGGCAGCAAGACTGCTATGAATCTGAGGCCAGCCCTGGCTCCATAGTTTGAGGCCCATCTCAGGTACAGTGTGAGACCCTATTTTAAACAAAACTAAAACCCAAAAACATTCTAAGTTCTGTTCCATAGTACATTTCTTTCACATGAAAACCAAGTATGGCAGAGAGCAGAATAATAAGTATCTGGTGTTTCTGTGGCTGTGTTGTAGCTTTTGTACTTTGTAAAAGAGTGCTACCCATATGTGGACCACAAGGACAGGGGATATACGCATGCCCAGAAGGCACAAGGGTTCAGGCTTAATTCATAATTCTCCCTATCTCTCCCCACCTCTCCTAAAAACCTTTACCTCCTACCCAACCAACCCAAACACCCAGAAAAGACTTAAGCTCCATTGTAGAACACTTGCCTAACATGGACAAGGTTCTGTGTGTTCGCTCCCCAGCACCGTCCTGCAACCCCCAGCCCTGTTCGGGCATTGAACTCGGGATGTCAGGCTTGTGTGGTGATTGCTTTTAACTCACTGAGCCATTTTGTTGGTCTTATAACTAATTGCTTCTCGATTTTTTGTGGTCTTTCTGTAGTGCCTCCTCTCTCCCCAAACCTGAATCTTGTTCAGTCAGTCTTGTTTTCTGCTTTGAAACCCTTCAGCCCTGCTTCTGTCCTCGCTTCCCTCCAACAGTCTTGGCTGTCAAGAGGGGTGTCCTGCCACTGCTCTGGGTACTGGGAAGAACTTGGGTAGGTGTGGCTTCTTCTAGAGCATCTGCTCCCTAAGTGAAGGAGCTCTTGACTCTTCCTAGGTATGGTTTTTAAGTGTGCTGAGTTTCAACTGATGGAAAGGGTAAACATCACCCCCAAAATAATCTGTGTTCTTGGGAGATTCTAAAACAACAACGCAAAGGCATCTGTTCAGAAACTTGGGTGCACTGGTTGCCCAAACAGGAAGTGGTTGTTTTAAACTCTCAGGCAATTTAATTCCTGTCTCTCTTCCTGTTGAGGTATATATAGCAGAGGCCGGTGGTAAATGGGTGAATACACTATTGTGTAAGAAACAACTGAGCCCGCCCTCTTGGGCTCACATGGAGCGGTATTCCCTGGGGAGACTGGGCTTCTGCTCAGGCGTGGCAGTTGCCTGGCTCTCAGGAACGGAATACTTCTTTTCTTAGTTGGGTGCAGGTCACACACAGACAGGTGGTAGGTACTATCTCCCGAGCTCAGACTGCTGACAAACTTGAATGTCCTTATGGGAAATAAAACGAATGTTTTAGAAACTGGGGCTAAGCATGGAGGAGTCCCACTAAGCTCCAAGGGGTCTAACGGGTCCTTAAAGACTTCCCATTAGACAAGGACACCCAGCGAGGCCACCATTTTCCATTGAACAGTCACTACCGTGTTGTAAGGACTTTTATTCCTAATCCTTACAGTCACCTAGCAAGTGGTACACAGCTGGAAAACTACATCTTAAAAAGTTAAGTGTCTTATCCATGCCTGCTGATAGGTACATGGCTGCGGAGGTGGTTGGTAAGGCAGGCTTGTTATGCCTGGGCCTCCGTGTTTGTGCAGTCTGCCAGTCTGAAGCTTGAGTGAATATCATTAGTGTGCTTCTGTGAGTACCAACTGTAGTTGTTTTCTCCCCTAAAACATGTAGACTGTGTTTGTGCTCTACTTTTACTTTGGTTTCCATAAATAGTGCTTCAGTGAGCACAATCTATTTCAGGTACATTCATCTGTGAGGAGAATCTGGTAGGGGGAATGTGCAAAAATATTCACAACCTGAAGATGCTTCAAAATGTGAATATGATGAAACAAGGGGAAATTAACATGTCTGAGTTAGCTTGATATAAGAGGGAATTGTGCATTCAGATTCATGTGAGGCAGTGGAAAATGTGTGTGAAGTTGTCAGGAAACCTGCAGTGTTTGATACAGGGTCGGGTCTCTTTACATAGCCTTGGCTTGTCGAACTGTGTAGACCAGGATGGCTTCAAACTCAAAGAAACAGGCCTCCTCTGCCTCCTGAGTGCTGACATTACAGGAAAGTACCACCATGCCTGGCCACCTGCATTCTTGAGTCCCTCTCCCATGTATCCTCTCTGCTCATGCTTCTGTTCTGAGTTCACTGTTCCCTGGGGAGATCTCAGAGTAGTTGTACCACTGAGCAGAGCTCACTGTTCATTAGTTAGCCAGCGAAGCAAGAAGTCTCATTTTCCACCCAAGTGGATGCTGTCTGTCCCTCTGGTGACCATATAAGGTGAAGACCTCATTTAAGCAGAGCCATACAGTACAGCTCAGAAGAAACAAACCCACTGACAGAGCAGTTTCTTTCTTCACCCAGTAGAAGGAAACCTCCCACGGTTCATATCTTCTCAGGGCATTTCTCTGCCTCAGGGCTCTCTTACCCCAGCCATTTCCAGAGCTTCCTCTGTGACTTGAAGAAAAGCAAAGTAATTTTTGGAAATCCACCTGTAACTTACAGAGTTAAAGTCCTTAAGTTTGGGAAGTGTGAAGCTAGGATGTGGCTCTGTCTCACTCCAGGTAAACAGTGGGAAGACAGTCTGCCTGGTGGACCTTTGCACATTATGATATTGCTTTGCTTCCCTTCCTAGAAAGGACCCAATCCTCAGAGACGTTTGCGAGATAGGAAGCTAAGAACTGATAAGGTGTTAGAGTGCGTCCTTTCATAGGTGGAGTTCTTCAGAATATCAGGTCAGATTTCTGAGACTTGACCTAGAAACATGAATAGAATTTTAACTGGACATGGTGACAGTGAAACAGTGCAGTTCACAGCTGTATCCCAGGAAATCCCAGAAATTTATTTTCTCACTGTTTTAAGGGGCCAGGAAGTCCAAGACCAAGATGTCAGCAGGACTGGTGCCAGGTGAGGGCTGCTTTCAAAGTGACTTGTTGCTGCCCCCTGGAGGGGAGTAAAGCTGTGTTCGCAACATAGCGGAAAGAACAGAATGGAAGAGGCGGCTTTGAGAGGTGCTAAGTGAGACACCCCTCACCTTTATGTATTAATCACTTGCCAAAGATGATATCCCTCCCTCCCTCTTTTTTTTCTAGCAGGGCTTTCTCTGTAGCTCTGGTTGTCCAGGAACTCACTCTGTAGACCAGGTTGGCCATGAATTCAGAGATCCACCAGCCTCTGCCTCCCAAGTGCTGGAATTAAAGACATGTGCTACTGTCTTAGAATTTTATGGCCGTGAAGAGAGACCATAAGAACAAGTTACCTCTTATAAAGGAAACCATTTAATTGGGCCTGACTTACAGTTTCAGAGGTTTAGTCTTTTATAGTGGGAAGCATGGCAGTGTGCAGGGAGACATAGTGTTGGAGAAGCCTACAGTTCTGTATCTTGATCCACAGGCAGCGAGGAGGAGACTGCAGTTCCACACTGGGCAGTGCTTGAGCATAGGTAAAAGCCAGCCCCCACCGTGACACACTTCCTCCAACAAGGCTGCACCTCCTAATAGTGCCAGGCCCCATGGGCCAAACATGCAAACACATGAGTGTATGGGAGCCAGACCTATTCAGACCACCACAGCCATCTTGCCTGGCTCCAAAGAGGACAACCTCTTAAATCAGCTCTGGGGGTTATTTCCATATTAAATTTGGAGAGGATGCCACTATGTAAGTTGGATCATAGCTTTCCCAGCTCATTCTGTATCAGTTTTGGCCATTGCTGCACAGATTTATTGCAACACTCCTCTCTAGACTCTTATTTGTTTTTCCTTAAAAAAGGGCTTTTCAAATTTCATACTGCAGTGATTCCTCAAGCTCCTACCTGTCCCCGGTTACCCGTCACCTATTTATATTCATAGTCAATAGAACAGAAAGTGAAAGCTTAAAATCCAAGCAGAAAGCATGGTAGAATAGGGCTCTTCTAATTTTGGAGGGATTTGAGATTTTAAGGCTAGTTTTGATCCTCGGTGAGAACAAGTGAACACAGGGGTGTTGGGAGATGATGGATTGAGGCAGGGTGTGAGTGCAGGAGTGACAGCAAAGCAGGCCACTCTTAGATCCTGGTTAGGCTGGAGTAGAGATTGGACACTCCTTTCTCTCTTAGCATTTGTTTTGTGGGGATCACCACTAATACAATGGGTTCAAGAATAGGACTGAAGCTGGGCAAGGTGGTGCATGCCTGTAATTCTAGCACTTGGGAGGCAGAGGCAGGCAAATCTCTTGTAAGTTTGTTTGAGGCCAGCCTGGTCTGCAAAGCAAGTCCCAAGGTACACCAAGGCCCCGAGGAGAGAGAGCTTCCAGCTACTTTCTGCAGATGTCAGAAACAGTCAACTCAAAATAAAGACCAATGAAACACGGCAAAGATCTATCCTTGGCTAGAAAACACAAATCTGTAGTAAACTTTGTTTCTTCCCATATGTAATCGTCCTGGTACATTCTGGGTATTGTGGCTGGCAGAGGAATATGATGAGATACAGTGAAGTCACTGTGAGCATCGTGACACATGGCTTGGTTTTTGTCTTGAATTAGGAAAAGGTTTTCTTTTGGAAGGATGAGAACATATGCTGTGGCATAAACTTAGAAAGTGTACCACTGGGCTAGACTTCCATTATGAAGTGGCTCAAAGTCTTACCACCCCCAACTTTGACATGTAGAGGAAGAAGTAAGTAAAGTTTTAAGGTGTTTTGAACAATTTAGAGCAAGGCTTAGTGCCAGGGCCCAGTAGCTGGTAGGGGTTTGGACCACATGGCTCGGAGCCAGATTTCCCAAGATGCATTTTCTGGGGAGTCTTCTGTGCATTGCTGACCAGACAGTTAGCCTGCAAGTAAAGTCCTTAAGTCACAGCTTTGGTGTAGCAGATTGGTTTTGTTCTGGTTAATGAAAATGGTCCAGTTTTGCGGACAGGAGGGAGGGAGAGAGGGAGGGAGGTAAAAGACTAGGGCTTAGCATAGCAAATAGTTGAGATGAGGAAGGGAAGTTAGTTGGTATGATTGAAAATTGTCTTATGCTGGTCTGGAAAACAAAAATGACCACCTGGTGAAGTCTGGGATCTAGAATTGAGCCTAGCATTAGCACGCATGGTTGTGAGTTGTTTTGGTGAGGTCTGGAGATGAGCATCTCTGGAGAACTGTTAAGTATTGATAATGAACTTTATTCCTATGGCATAGCTTTAGGAGTGGGAAAAGAGGAACATGCAGGTATGCAGTGTGGAGACTGACCTAGAAAAGACTGGGAACACCTGGGGAGGGGTGCAACTCTGCAGGGCAACCTCGAGGACTCCTCTATCCCATCTTCTCCAAGAGTAGAGAAAGTGTGGCATTCTTGGGTCTTTCTTTTCTGCAGATCTCCCTCATTTCCTCCCTTGGAGTGCTGGAATACAATGCTTAAGGATGAGACCTTTAAATGAAGCCTTGGTAGTCACTGCCTTTTCCTGCCCTAGCAGAAAGTAACTGACATTATAATAAAGCTAGGAGGACGTACCCTTGTGATTCCCAGAGTCCACTACTACTGTTTCCTTGAAACTAACAGTAGTCTATTCTAGGAAGCACTTGAGAGGATGTTGGGTCTGAGGTGCAGGACCAAGCCACACCTTTTGTTCTGCTATTTGCCCATCCCACAAGCAGCGAGGCCACATTTGGTTGTGACAGGTCAGGTCCCTGGTCAGATGAGTACCCTCTACTGGTGAAGAGGCATTAAGGTAAATGCTATTGGCCACTTGTATATTAATTCTGTAGCCAGCCTAGATAACAGCAGTATGCAATGCTGAAGGAGGCCATGTGTCCCACTATTAACTGCTAGCCTTAGGGAAACATAGAGGCGTCTTACTTTGATGTAGTAAGGGTAAAATCTGGGTAAAACCTTTGGGGGTCTTGAAGTGGGGGTATCTCTTGAGGGATGATATACTAGGAAGGGTTTATAGTGGAAGTGATATTAGAGTTGACCTATCAAGGAGGGGCAGTCACATTGGGAGCAGCATCTCAACCTTTCACCTCCCAATTCACTATTTTGGAATGTACCTATCATGCCTTTAGCTTATTTTATAGACCAAATGAGAACTGACTGTATATGAAATACTTCATTTTCTATGTGCAGTATCATGTAACAGATGCCTAGAACTAATAGTTTGCCTCATTTGATGATCCAGCTTGCATTCTCTGCCAAGAACTAAAACCCTGAGCTGCCATGAATCTCAGAAGTGTCCTTTGTCTTCAAGAGATGCCCTTTCCTCTTAGTTAAGTACTAACCATACACTGTGGCTTTACCTTACCTTTTGAGGAGCAACAGTAAAATGAGCACAAGATTTTCCTTTTGTAGAACTTCACATAGACGTGTTTGTACTGGAGATATTAACGCCAACAAACCCCTTTCTTCAATTTGAGAAATTCTATCATCTCACTGAAAGGCAGCCCTCGGTGGTTTGTCTTTGGTTTATCTAAATTCCTACCCTCACTATCATGTACTGAACGCAAATGCTATAACTGAGATCTGAGTTGGCTATGCCAGACAAACAGCATAGGTATTATAGAGTGTCAGTATGGTGAATTGATGGTTTTTATTTTGGGCAGGATGGAGCTAGACAATGTGGTTTTATCATGTCACTCAGAACAGTCTATAGTCTACAACATATAAATTGTGTTTATGTATTACTGACCCATAGGTAACTGAAGCTATGGAATGCAAAACTTCATTGCAGACCATTGTATTAAATTTAAATCAGAAATGAGTCTATTTCCTCATAAATTCTCTTACCTCTTTTCACTTTTATACGTTCTCTAAACCCCTTTAGTATTTTCACTCTTCATCTTTTTATTGTTAGGTGGCTTTTACATTTAGCACAAAATCTGCTTTGGGAGTAGGTAAAACATATATTGCCACGGAAATGGAAGACTGAACACAATGTTTGTTAGCATTCTAAACTCTGCTGCAACAGGGTGTTTCCCAAGAGTAGATGATAGCCTGCTGGCTCTTTAAGTTACTTGGATGTCACGGTCAATATCCTGTAAAGCTTTTGCTACCTGAGTTTGAATCTGAGGGCCTGTGCCTTCCATCAGTGTGCTGAACAATGACTGACCAGGTACGGTTGGGGAATTTTTAACCTCATAAGGTGACTAGGCATACTCTGAGCCTAAGTATAATCTGAAGCAGATTCCAGACTGTAAATTGTTAACACTATTAAGGGATCCCCTTGGGTCACACAGCTAGACAGTGGTAGAGTAAGCTAAGAACTAGGGTCAAAATGAAACTTGGGGGTGTAGAGAAAGGTAGTTTCTGGGAAAAATAAACTAACACCAGCTACAGAAAGAAAAACTTGAATTTCAGTTTATCTTAACAAATGACAAAAGTTTAAATCCAGAATTCATCTCCAGCTACTATTTAGCTCAGGTTTGGAGCACATTTTTTCCTTAAATGCTTTTGACACCTTAACTAACTAGCAATTGAATCATCCTGGTTTTTGATTTGGAGAATGGCTAGAGCCTGCTGCACCCTGGAATATAATCCTCGTCCCAAGCAAGGAGTATCTCTCCTAAGCATTGAAATCTCAAAATGGTTTGCTCAAGACTCATACCAGATTTTCTTAAAAAAATTTTCTGATTCAGCAGATCTGAGAAAAAAAACAAAAACCAAGCACATAAACAGCTCTTAGGAGAGGCTGATGCAACTGGCCCATATACCATATTGGAGTAGCCAGACTTGGGTACATCATTAGAAGTGAAAAGTTTCAAATGAATTCTGTGGTTCTTGTGACCTGGATTTATGGTATTCTACAGCAGAAGACCCAAAAGCAAGAAAGCAAACCCTGCTAACCATTTCTGCCACATCTCAAACAGCCTACCTTACTGCTGTAGCAGAGTAACTTATGTTGAGTGGCTACGCAGAAGCTAGGCAGGGAAACACTAACCTAGGTATGTTTCCATTCTAATACTCAAAACAGTTATGCTATCTTAATAGGCTATTAAGACATGGTAATAGGCTTTGTGAGGTGCCATCTGTCAACTGACAGCTTTGTCTACAGCAGTAGTGGCTGTTAGGATAAGCTGTCTTCTCCCACGTGCAAATCATACTGCAATTTCAACCTTACGTGTAATGTGTAGCATGTATGCACACATTAAAGGCCAGAGGTTGATGCCCAATGTTTTCCTTTATCATTCTCCATCTATTTTTTTGAGATAAGGTCTCTTAATTCAGCTACTCTGGTTGGTCATTGAGCTCTACAGGCCCACTTGTTTCCATCCATCTATCCTGGGGAGGGACTTATAGATGCACATTGCTGTGTCCAACTTTTTAATTTAATTTAAAAAATTGCACGCACACACACTGTGTATGTGGCTAACCAGAGGCTGGGAGAGGTGTCTAATCCCCTGGAGTTAGTTACAGGTAGTTTTGAGCTGCCTGACATAGGTGCTGAAAACCAAAGTTGGGCCCAATTCTCCAGGCCTCGTGTCCAGCTTTTTAGGTGAATGCTGGGAATTGACCCAAACGCAGATCTTCTGGTCTGTGTGGAAGGCACTTTACTGACTAAGCCAACTCTCCATTCCCTTCCTCCCTGACTTTAGAAGATAAGTGAAAGTTTGGTTAGTTGCTTTCCATCAGTTTTGTTTTTTTCCTTTCCTCTTGATTCTAAGCATATAAGCTGCTGTGACATTTGGAAACAGCTACTTACCTTGGTCATTATATACCTCTATTGCCAATAGCTGTTCAGATATGCAGACCAATAGTGAATTTCTACAAATCTCCAAGAGCAGATATTCCCAGAATACAGTTGAAACTTCCAGACTCGTACAGATCCTACACACTTTGTTAAACACACTTTAGTCATGTGTGGGAGGAATGACCAATGAGGTCTCTTCCTTAAGAAATGGTCTTGATTTCTGGTGGGTTGCAATGTTAAGAGCTGTTGAATTCTTAGTGCAGTTATGTGTAGTTTAGTTTTCCTTTCTAACCTGTGATCACGGGCCTTCATCTGGAGTTATGCTTTGTCCCTGCACAGGTCAGGCATACTCCAAACCTGGCTTTACTATACTCCCAGCTTTGACTGCCACTTTAATTTGTATTTTTCAAAAGTAGAGAATTTGGAAAAGAGGTTCTGGTGTGTTGCTGTTTCCACATCCTCTAGTCTGTTGATGCTAAAACAATCCTCTAAGAGCCAGGGTGGTGCGGAGCTTGGTAGCACCATATGCAAGGCTCTGGGGTGGAACCCAGCAGCCTCTGCTCTATGAATATGCAATTCATGACTTGGCTTTGGCTTCTCACAAGTAAGTTGTTCTCAGTGGCCCTAAAGTACTGTTTTCTGATCAAGTCTTAAACCCAACCTTGTAGTAAATACAATTTTCTCCCTGCTGGGGATGGGCAGGGAGAAAATTGGAGAATCAAGCCTAGAGTCCTGGACATGCCAGGCAAGTGCTGTATTATTGAGTGAAAACTTGCTGGAGTTGTTAACTCTGTAAGTTACCAACTTTCTTATTTTGTAACATAGTTACACTTGGTTGCAGAGTAAACTCTTAAGTTTTGGCAAGTACTTTAAAATACACTGGGCCCAAATTTACCTTAAGTTGTAAACTTTAGGTTACTCCACTTCAGATATTTAGATATAGAATCGCTTTGGTCAAATGATTGTTTATATTACTGAAGTCTAAGTAAGTTGTAGAAAGGGCCAGTTCTTGGTCTCTTCATTCTATAAGATTTCAGCTTACATTTTGACAGCACCTGAATCCAAATCATCTGGTTTACAAACTCTTGTCTCTTTCAGGACCGAATCATCAATTT
Source organism: Meriones unguiculatus (assembly GCF_030254825.1). Lineage (NCBI taxonomy): Eukaryota > Metazoa > Chordata > Mammalia > Rodentia > Muridae > Meriones > Meriones unguiculatus. Next base: position 28,793,997 of record NC_083368.1, on the reverse strand, counting down.
AGTTGTTGGCAGCCTAACCACCTTGTTGATTCTAGTAAGTATCTTTGTCTTGTTTTGCCACATTTATACTGTTGGCCGGTTTTAAGAACTTTTAGTAACAATTCTGCCAAAGAAAGACTTTTAAAGAGGGTACGAGTATGTGGAATATTCCAATTATAAGTCAAGAGTAAACCAGTCAACTGAGTTTGCCATGATCTAAATTTAAAATAAAAATGATAGTGGCACTAATCAGCTCCTCTGACAATGACTATCATCTTTCCCATTTCTCTTACTGCATAAATTTACTCTGGCCAAGTACTGCATGTATGTATGCATGTGTATGTATGTATACACAGTACTGTATAGCACACCAGAATATATGTGATAAACATTCTGTAAAGGTCTATCAGAATGAAAAGATCGTTTCTAAAATCTGAGTTTGCCAGGAGAACAAACCTTAGTTTGTCCATTGTTTTTTAGAAATAAAATAGGAACTAGAAACCTATCTTTCATTAAGTAAGCCAAATTAATTTTGCTTATATTCAGGTTTGGTATATATATAATTGTTTTTTCTAATCTTGTCATTTTCCCATAGCATGTTGTTGAAAATAAATGCAAGGATGTTAACAGTATATGCATGACTATGTGCCATATGATTTATGGGGTATAGTTTTGATAAAAATGGAATGCTTCACAAATCTGAATGTCATTTTTATGATTTTATGGTGCAAAAAGTGCTGCCTTGCCTCTCTGCAGCCTAACCACACCTCTGGATTACTCTTAAGGCCTAACCTAATTTCTCTCTATACAGGTAACACTCATCAGTGCTTTTGTTTTCCCTCAACTACCTCCCAAACCACTGAATATATTTTTTGCTGTCTGCATCTCTTTGAGTAGTATTACTGCCTGCATACTTGTGAGTACTATAAATGGTTGTAAGGGTCTAATATGGCAGTGCTTAAGACAAATTTCTAGCCCTTGGGTCTATATGAGAGTCCATCCTTTACTTTTTCTCCTCAACCCAAATTAAGAAGCCTAAAGAAAATTGTTCCTTTGATGGGCAGAAATGAAAGTTTAAAGAATTGTCAAAATACTTCAAATGGTGAAAAATCAGATGGGACTTGTTTGCACACAGTGATTACACAATAGGGCTCACACAGGCATTGAGAAAGTCTTCCAAGAGGACACAGGACTCTGGATTTACATCTCATAATAAGTGATCTACCTAAAATATATAAAATTAACATATTTTTCAGGAAGCAAAGTTGCAGTTGTACTTGTAACAAATCTCCTTTATATGCCCAAACCCCCCACCACCAAAGGATGGCAGTTGTCTCTTCTCAGTGTTTGGAGATTAACTGTTGGTCATGCTTTTCATCTTCTGTGGGGCTGTGGCCCAGTCATGTGCAGGAGCCCTAGGTTTGACCCCCAACACCATTTTTAAAAAAGCAAATCCCTTAAAACATAGATTTTAGGAACTAGTCCTAGGTTGTTAAATTAGTTACATAAATCTAAATGCCCTCCATTCTAATAATTCAAATATACTAAAAATATAAGTTTTCATCTACCTTGACCTGCATACTACTTTGGTCATAAAATAACGGAATATATATGATCTTGGACCATGGAATCACTTGTAGCACTACCAAAATCATAAAGAATTGGCTGTATTGGCCTCAGGAATGAGTAACTGAACCACCATCTCAGGACAATAAAGTCTAATGCTATCCATATTAAAAGCACTAGTTGTATTTTACACTGTAACAGTTGGTCATTAAATTTTTATTTGATTCTTCTTTTAGATCTACTGGTATCGACAAGGAGACTTAGAACCTAAATTTAGAAATCTAATTTACTATATATTATTTTCTATCATCATGTTATGTATTTGTGCAAACTTGTACTTCCATGATGTGGGAAGGTGAGGCTACCGAGAAGAAATACTTACCAGGACTCTTGGAAACTGTCTATGTGAAATTAACTGCTGTCAAAAAGTATGCTGAAGAATCCTCGACAGAAGTCTGGTACATGATTTTCATGTTAATTGTACATTTGAATTCCCTCTTGCAAGGGAGCTGTATTTTCCTTAAGAAGCTGAAACATTCCAGCCCTCAAATAGCAAAAATTTTCACTTTGAAATTATTATTATTTTTTTTTTACAATTTAATTGCATGGCTCAAAATCTTGCATTTTAAGACAAATACTCTTTTATTTCTGTTAAACTGAATAAACAATTATTGTTCCCTAGGCAACCAACTTTTGCTTATTACTACAGTTCACATTAATAAAACACAAATGGTGAAAAGACAACTTTGATTGTGAAGATCTAATTACAATAATAAATAAAATAATTTATACAAGTTTCCTTTTTTTTTTTTTTTGGACTTTTCTATAAGGATCATATCATTAAAGCCCTAGAGGCTAGTTTTGGCTTTACCCTTAGGAATGACTCTTGATTTGTTTTCTTTTGATAGAGAAGCAAATTTTGTTTTTTAAAAGTGCCTGAGGGAGAAGCTATACTGTGCTCCCACCAGGTAATGCACTAAGTGAACAGCATATGCTAATGCCCCCTCAACCTTCTGGGCAATTTATATAGTAAAACATATAATGAAAAGCCATGGTTATCAGAAACGGGTGATATTACCTTTCCCCTCATTTAGTTTTACTTCAAAGTGCTAACTGTAAACTAATGACTGGTTTCTGATGAGGGGTGATAACTGCTTTGCTACTAGTGGGTTTTGTTTCTACTTTATCCACATTCCCTTTAAAAATCAAAGACCTGTAGTGAATTTTCTTGACTCTCTAATGCTTTTCTTTACCCCATCTCACTCAGCTCCCACTGCCAGCAATGGGTTAACTAAAGTAACTATCACAGCCACTTCCCATGATCTTGTATTTGGATGCTGGTCATGGCTAAGTTAATCTTTCTGGGGTCACTGCTAACTAAACTGGACCATGTTGATAATATAACCTGAACTATAACCAGACCAACTTGAGTCTGGACAGAGCCTGGAGTCTAACTATAGAAATGAGTATTACTGCTCGTATTTAAGCCTGAGCAGTTAAGCTTTGGTGATTTAAGTAGCTGCAGTGAATGCAACTCCTCTTGTCACAAAACTTAACAGGTCTGGGCAATGAAAACTTCCTATACTTCATAACACATTGTCAGAAAATTGGACCTCAGATGATAGACTTAAAAGGAGGTAAAAAGTAACAGCAGCAACAATGTGCATGGCTTAAGCACAGTAGTTATGGACAAGCCAGAGGAATGGCAACTCAAAACTCTTGGGATGGCTCCTTTCTTTGGAGATAATAGTTAACCATGTGGTTTCTTTACTCAAAGTACCTGTTTCTAACAATCTAGTGACAGTTTACCAAGTCCTCAACATCCTTTGAGTCTTCAGAAACAGGACTGCCCAAAGATGATCCAATTAGATTTGATTCTTCCTGTTGCTGTTGGAATATGGGATCTGTAATGAGTAAAGTTTAAATAGTCAGTATTAAATGCATGTTACTGATTCTCCTCCATCCAGTCCAAGTATTTTACCAAAGCGGACTCTGCCAATAAGAGAACACTTATTCATCAAGAGAAGATGAACATGACTGGATAAAACAACTGCCTAGTTTCCCCCCATATTATTACCACGCTCAGGATTAAGAGTCTTGTACAGTACCTGTTAGTGTTGTCAAAGGCAAGACAGATTCAGTATCTATAACATCAGATGCCTGGATAAAGCCATGTGGTGAAGGAACGATAAGTATAGTTTCATCATCAATTGTTTGATGAACTTGGTGTACTATGGTGGGAGACTCTAAATCCTAAATAATATTAAAAAAAAAAAAAGAAACAAAGAGATACTGACTTATATTCCCAAAGTATGTCCAGGTTTGTTAAAATGATGGTGCCTATGAACCAATAATTTCTTAATTTAATAGTGAATATTGACAAGGTAGAGCATAAACCAGCAAACTATCTTATATCATTTGAGTATAGAGAAAACAATTATGTTGCACTGTGGATATTTGTAGTTCCAAAAATTTAGTATTACCCATACCACCAAAAGGTGATCCAGGAATGGATGCAACAAATGCCTCTCAATCTGTTGTCTGTGGGAGAGGACATTTCGGCAAGGAACTATGCCCAAGTGTGTCTGCCTGCCATTTCAGCAACAAGAACTGACTCGTGGACACCTTTTGAGTTTATACTTTGTGAGTCTAAAGAAAAAAGGAAGGTACTAGAGCAACAGTCCCCAACCACTGGGGGTTGCATCAGATATTCTTCATATCAGACATTTATATTCCAACACATAGCAGTAGCAAAATTAGTCATGATGTAGCAACAAAATAATTTATGGCTTGGGAGTCAGCACAACACAAGGAACTGTATTAAAGGGCCGCAGCCTTAGCAAGGGTGAGAACCACTGTGCTAGAGAGTATCTCTCTTTAAAGTACCTCTGGAGGTCCAAGGCAAAACACAGGCTATAATCTTCTACATAGCTTACCTCAGTAACATAAGCACTGGCTAAGTCTGAAGGCGGTTCTTCCTGCTTAAGGTCAGTGTCGGCAATTTCTTCTTCTGTTCTGACCATAACATTGTTCATAAGTTCTGTGCTATTTTGGTCACTAAATTTAGACACATGAGCATTATTAAATGATGGCTGCATGGTCATTTTAGGTTGAGGAATTTCATCTGGGAAAGTGTCTGCTTCTAGTGCATCGGGAGGCTCAGGAAAGTCAGATGAATGAAGATCACTATCAACTGTCAGTTCTGCTTGGGATACTGAAGAAGCGATGTCCTCTGTTGCAACAGTTTGAATGATGACTCTTGGTGTGTGACACTGCACTGTGACATTGTCACTCGTGTTCAACAAATGTTCTGGCTATAAAACATTAAAGGAAACTATCAGTGACAAAATGACAAAGAACTGACAGTCTCCCTTTCCCGTACTTTTCACCTCTACAGCTATTTTTACAATAACTTTTCTAGAATCTGCTTACTACCCATGGAGTCCCTCAAATTCCCTACTTGAATGGATATCAATCTAATAAAAAGGAAACAGTGGAGATTTAGGTGCATCCATTGACAAATTACATGCAACATACTGCACCAAAGGCAAGTGGCACAAGAAATACTGACACCCACACTACATTTCTATCAACTAATCCTGACCCATAAAAGGCGCTCAGATATTATGATGTAACATACGGATAAAGCATGGACAATGATCTGTTCAGGAGAAGCAGGGGCAGCAGCTGCCAGGGTTACTGTGGGACTTGTGGTCAGAGTCAGAGGAAGACCTTGACTTGAGCTTGTTTGAAGAAGGTAGGTGCCTGGAGTACCAGTGGGCTGTAAGTGGAAAGACTAAAGAAGAAAAAGAGATTCAGCACAGGTACAAATGCCTCTGGATTAAGTACATCTATTAGCATTTAAGAAGGCTCATTTGAACTTAGTAGTTAGTACTGTACTTTTCCATCATGAAAGGTACAAATGATAAAGGGAATACTCTTCATTATGTAAACAGTCTCAAATCAGAGATATAATGAATAAAACATTTATTATGTCTTGTGCTTCCATTCATTTCTATGTTCTTGTTTCAACTAAATATTGACACAGTAGGTTCATGAGCTACCATAGGCAATGCAGAAACCCAGTTCAATAAAATAAAAAAAAAAAACAATCTCTTGTTTAGGATCAGCAAGATGTCTTGGTGGGTTAAGGCATTTGTCGCCAAACCTGAGTTTGATGCTCAGGACCCACGAAATGGAAAAAGAACAGACTCTTGCAGCTCTATCAACACTAAGGCACGGTGCCCCTCATAAAAAGATGCGCTACTAATAACAAGTTTTTGAAAGGCACACCAGCAATGTTTATTGACTTGAATGTTTTTATAGCGTAATTTTAGGAAAATGAGGAAAAGATGGCTAACTAGAAAAACGTGTATCTTTTGAAACTGTCTGTAAGAGGAGTCTGGGTTGTCCTAATATTTTTATGATTTAGGTAGTGGGTAAACTGGACAGTCTGTTTTTAGTCTAATACTGTTTTGGCCAAAATATGTTTCCTGTATCCTGAATCCCTGAATACAGGTTTTCTTAACAAGGAAAGGGCTGGTAGAAATAGAAATGATTATTAAAATGCCTACCACCCACTGGGAAGTTATTCTTAGCTTTCCCTAAAAGTGAAAACCAATTATTTTTCTAATGGTTACAAGTACTGACCATGACAGCTAGGAATCACTGCCAGTACTGTATATAAGCATATACATTTCAAGTATTTTAATAAACTTAAGTCTTTATATACTTGAAGAAAATTATAGGTATGGATGTTTTGCCTGCTGTTTGTGCACCCAATACATGCCTGGTGCTTGCCATGATCAGAAGAAGGTTTTGAATTTCACCCTGGAACTGCAGTCGAAGATGCTTGCGTGCCATCATGTAGGTACTGGGAACTGAAAGTGGGTGCTTATGAAGAGCAGCCAGTGCTCATACTGCTGAACAGTTTTCTCCAGCCCTAGTCTCGTCAAAATTTTGTTGTAATTTCGTAAGTAAAAAACCTTAGCATAACCCCCATACATGTGTTTATTTTCCCTTTTAACTCCTTTCCCCAAGCAAAAATAAACAAACATAAAATAAAGTTGTTACTATCATTGATAAATAAAGATATTGTGTATTCCTATTCCTATATGAGACTACTGTAGTCAAGTCCAGAGATGGAAATAGAATCTGTAGATACTCTGGTGATCTTCCAACTTGTATTTATTATTTAATTCTTCAAAATAAATCAGTCTTGAGGGAACATAAATCGTGTTTACATTTTCTTAAGACAGTAACTACTCTACGCTTGCTTTAAGAAGGACATGAACTGGGGCTTTGAGGTTTTCATTGCCCCCAAAGAAACCGTGCACATCTAAATTATGAGCCATCTCGTCTCCCCAGCTAGAGCCAACCAAAATTTACTTGCATCATATCCATATATTTCTTTATTTGGAGGAATTTCAAATAAGTGAGAGCCACAAAAGATTTTCTTTAAGTAAAAGAAAATCTTATGGAGCTACATGTAGATAAAAATACTGTTAAGCCAAAAAGATTTTTACTGCACTGACTGAGGCTCAAGTCGGCACACTGTGGATGAGCGCTTGTGTGTCATGGTGGCCGTGTGGCTGACTGAGGCTGCAGCTACCACCCACATAGTAATCACACTGCTAGCCCGAAATTCAGAATCGAGCATTCATGCAGTTCTTGTGTCAACAGGTATTCTCCTTTCTCTCAAGAAACTTGCAGTTAGAACTCAGTCATTTGAAAACAAGTATATAGTGTGTGCATGTGTGTGAATGCCAGAGGTCGACATAGTTCTTTTCCTCAGTCTCTCATCAAAATGGAGCTCACTGATTTGGCTAGACTCTCCCCAATGGAGGACTTACATAGGTACCTGTGTGCTTCATGCCCAAGGTTTTTACATCAATGTTGGGAATTGAAGGTCCTTATTCTTACAAAGAAAATACTTTACCTATGAGCCATTTCCCAGCTCCTGATAACTGTTTAATATTTTTACAAGTAACAAGAGTTTGTAAAACTATTATGGATCCAACTAAAAATTCTGTACTCAGTAGCTTGTGTTAACTGCTACTGTCAACATACTCAATAAATGTTACTAACAGCCCATGAAGGGTCTACCGACTTTTTTTTCTTAGTAATCAGTCTGACATAAGAGTCAGTACAAAACTATGCCATTTATCTATACCATTATTGTCATTTTCAGATATAAAAAAATGCATTGATTTACATACACATGGAAAAAAGCAGAATGACAATGACATAGAAGTGGAAATCTAATTTATGTTGTCTAACCATCTGGCCTTAGAATTCTGTTTACCTACTTCTATAATAACAATTGTATAAGATACCCGACCTTTGTTTTGCATAAGAACAGCCAATAACTATTATCTGAAGCATTACTCACTGGAAGAATCTCAAATGTCTGTAGTGTTCCACTGTTTAGTGTTATTGTTTCTGAGTCAACAGAAGCAGCAGGGGAGTCTGTTGAAGCTGTAGTAAGAACAAGCACAATAATGAAATGCTTTGTGATGTTTCTCCAATGGACGCAGCTGTTTTGAAAGAAAATGCATTTTGAATAATGCCTGCAAACCTGAAGTTATAGCATGGACTTATCTGGGATGGCACAAAGATCAGACATACCCAATAGCTAACTTTAGCCCACTGCCAACTTTACTAAAACAGTCATGCCTACCATTTTTTTTTTTAACATGGTTGCTTTCATACTTTATAGAATGCAACAGTGACGACATAAGGCTCATAAAGCCAAAGATACTGTTGGAACCATACAAGAGGTTTGCTGATAACTCTTGGTGTGTATCAGAAAGTGTTTCAAGTGTCAAGAAGTAAGAGGAACACACCAAGGCTAATCTGGAAAGAGAAAAACAAAGAATAACAAAATTTTCTGGAAATTTTAGTAAGCATTATCGATGTATAACATTAGGTATTTAGTTCTAGTAACACTGCCTCTTCCATGGCCAAAAAGTATTTTAATCCAAATTTGAACATTCAGATTTTATCTGTCCTACTTATATAGAGTTGTTATGAGGAACAAAAGCAATTTTAAAACCAAAGAATTTATAATAGTATTTTTTTTCAGAAGACCATATTTGAGAGGGTCTAATGAGCAGAATCAAGAGATGGTGGTCAGAATGCTAACAATAATGACAGGATACAGTACTCTTACTATACTCAGGTATCTTGTTGGAAGTAAGAAAATTCTCTTAAAAGCTATTAAAAGATATGGTATGAATTACTAGGTTCCATTTACAAAATATTTGCTATCTTAATAGTGTTATCCTAGTGGTGGCTCATACTCTCCACGTAGGATTTACAGTCAATAATAACTCACATATTTATTTAGACTAGAAACTTTGTTACTTTGCAATTCTTCAACTATAAAATAAACAAAATGGAGGGCCAAATAATGAGTAATTAGTTTAAATGTTTCCAAAATAGCTTTGTTTTGTGGTACTGGTGATCAAGCACAGGGCTTCACCCACTCAAGGAAAGTGCAGCCCCAAAGGTAACTTTGATAGTCATTGAATATAGACATATGGTGGTCACAGTATCAATAGGTGTCCATTGTTTCTCAACCAGGGCATCAAGAGGGTGGGTGCATTTGGAAATGCTGTGTGTTTTTACGTTTATCCTAATGACAGAAAGAAGTATTAAGATCGTATAAATGAAGTCAAGAAACACTGAGCATGTTGTGATAGGAGGGTGTCCTGCAAAGAGCTACTCAAAGTGCAGTAAATAATAAAATGCCCGGGTGTAAATATCAAGTGTGTACTTGTGGGCAATAATCTTTTCATAGGCAAACAGCATCATGTAGGACCACCACCACCACCAAAAAAAAGGGGGGGAGGGAGGTCTATGGTAAAGAAAGATGGTTCCAAGAACTGGAACTCGTTTCTGTTACTACAATCAAAGAAATGTCAGAAAAGGAGGGGAGGAGGAAGGTAAACTTGAAGTTTAATTGAAAAATCATTCCTCATGCTATATTGCTGGGTTCCTGCATTTTTCTAAGCACAGAACTGATAGACAAAGATATCTGAGAGACTAGAAACACTTCCCTGTATCAAACTGGCCCTTTACTACCTTGGTTTTTTTTCAACCTTTATAACAAGCCTATTTTAAAAATACACTATCTCAGATCCACCCTATGTTGTTTGCATTCTGGATAAATTATAAATGGCATGTCACAATGAACACTATTTCTCTGCTTGGTGACTAATTTTTTTAGTAATTTTTTTTAACAATGATTTCATGTCATACTGAACACTATTTCTCTGCTTGCTAACTAACTTTTTAGGAAGTTTTTAATCATCAGTGAATTAGATGTATATTTAATTAATTTCTATAAAATCCTTATCCTTAAGTATAAAATCTAGAAAGATGATTTAGAAATACTTAATTGCTAGGTGGATGAACTTCTTGTCACATTCATTCTTGTGTAAATGTTAACTGAGTTAAACATAAAATGCCTTAGATCTCCCAATTCAATTTCCATCAACACTCTAGAAGACTAAAAGGCATTGGAGCCATTAACTAGATCATATAAGGCCCAATGGCAAGGAGTCTTGAGGTGCCAACACTTACAGACGTGGGCGATCTGGACTGGAATCTGCAACGCTGCCATGGGGCTTGGAGAGATGGCTGTATTATCTTCCAAGCGGGCGACTCTGATCTGAACATGCTGTACACTGGAATTGCAATTACTGTTTGGAACTCCAGATCCTGATTTATTCTCCAAAAGCACTGGGTTGTTTTTTTGGTTCTCATGTAACTGTTTAAGACCTTTTATTAAGACTGAAGGGAGATGGGTAGACAAAAAGAACATTGACTCTCTGACAGACCACCATCTAAGCAACAAGGAAAGTAGGGTGGGAGGGGGTAAGGAGGGAAAGTATTTGGAGTAAATAATTGTATACTGCATGTGAGAACTGTCAAAATAATAAAAATATTAAAACTAACATCCATCTAACAGATTAAAAAGGATTAAAAAATTTTTTTGGAGATGGGAGTGGTCTTGCTATGTTGCCCAGGTCGGTCTCCAATTGTTGGACCTATGGATCCTATAACCCAGCCCCTCAAGCAGCCTGGACTTAGAGACATGTGCCACCATGCCTGCCCAGATTTTGAAAATACTAAAATCATACTGTTCTTGCTATCAGAACTCTAACAAAATGGAAATGGGTGGACATGGTTAAGGGAATGGAAAGAGACCATCTTCTGTATCCTAGTCTTCTGGCAGAATTATTTAGGAAGACTACTGGTGATGCTAACACTGTTTTACTTTGAAATGAATAGTGTACACTCGCCCACCAATGACCCAAGGGCTGCACTTGACTACAAATAGTAATATGTAAGGTCTTTCACTCTAGATGTTGCTCTTTTTGGCAGGTGTGAGGGGGCAGTGTATCAGCCTATAGTGATCGCCTGCATTTGCTTTCTAAGCGCTGGGATAACAGGTATGAACCATGATGTCCAGCTTTTGCTCTTTCATGATAATCTACACTGATCTTTTGTAACTGGGAGTTCAAGTCCCTCAACACTGAATTCTCCTTTGAAAACTGCAAGTTGGAGTGCATTAAGAAGAGAAACGAGTTTGATAACCTAGAGCAGACTCTGTAACTTAGGCTAGCACATAAATACAAAAAAAACAAACGTCTATAAGCAAATCCAATTTAAGATCCCTGGGTTTACTAACAAAACTAGAAACTCATAGAGCCTCTTTTCTATAAAATAGGGTGCCAGATTTTTCTCCAAATAATAAATTTAGCTAAGATATTTAAAAATATACAACTCATTTTTGAGAAAGGTTTGTACTAAATGAAATCATGTAAAATTTGTTTCCTTTTTATAGTTTATGTGGAAGAACAAGAACATACATGTGTAAATGTGCCCTCCCCTTATAGGCTTTGGGAATTAGAAATCATATGTATTCTTCTCCAGGGCAGAAAGGACAACTACTCAACGAACCAGGGCAGTTTAAGTGAAAATCTGCTGTAACAGCCCTTACTTGAGGTAAAGAGCTAACTACTAATTTTTCTCCAGGAGTAATACTGTAAGCAGTTAGTACATTACCAGGAAATGAAACATCCTTATGGTTTGCAATTTGCCTTTTGATGGTCCACCATTTACTTCGAAGCCACTGTGGTGAGCGGACACTGCTCCATCCCTCAGCTAGCAGATCCCAGTTTATGTCATTTTCATCGGCTACATCAAGCTCTGCTATCCTACAGATTATATAATAAGTTTATCAGATCTTAAATAAATTCATAAATTCTCCTAATAAAGGTGATAAGACCAGCAATACAGCAATGGTAGGTTATGCCAACAAGGTACCATTATTAAAGAAAAAGGACTCCAGCAGTGCAAGTAAGCCTAAGAGCTAAGGAAAGCTAAAGTGCAGCCAGGGTAACTGAACTGTAAATGGCTAGAAGCAGATTCAGCACCGTGAAGGAAAGGGAGCAGGCTAAAAGATTATAACCAGATAAAGAGCAGGTTTAGTTGACAGTGCTGCAATGTCTTATAGTTTGGTTTTAATAAGTTATTAGTTGGCTTTGAGCTTTTCCATTTATAAAGAAACTAAACATGTCTAGAAGTTCACTATATATAAAAATAACTCAGTTGAGAAAAATTAAAAACAAAACCAAACAAAAAACAAATACAATTAAATCTGAGGTTCTAAAAGTCTATTTCCTAGGTTTCTGTCACAATGACTTTGATGTCTGACATGGAGCAGTCAGAACTCTAACTTCGATGTTCTGAAGATTTTCCTGCCATGTTTTGTTCGTTAGTTTTTATGGTTGTAACAAATTGAAAACCAAATTTACGCCCCTGCCACTCTTATCCCAAAGCTCTCTTTTGAATTTGTGTGAGGCAGGGGTATTTACTTTGATCTAACTTGATGTGTGTGTGTGACTATTAAGACTAGGTCCTTGCTGCCAACCTTAGCATAGGAACTGAGGACTGATACACACAAAGACTGAATGTACCATGTTCCCACAGGCTAGGGATGAGTACTGGCAGGACAGTGGAAGAGCTGTGCTGCTACCACCTAGTCTCTGCATCTTCAACCTGCTACTTTGCTGGGGCACTAACTAAGTCGACAATAAAGGAAAGATCAAAGAGCTCAATATACAGTATGCAGGATCGTAAACATGGCTGTCCATGGAAAGGCTGCTTTTCATTACGAATTTAAAGAAATCAAGAGGAAAGTCAATCAAGTAGTGTCTACAGTAACAAAGCAGGCTTTTGTTGCTGAAAGATTTAGGATACAAACCTTAGAATGAGATTGATTTCATCTTCCTTGGTCCATTCAGTACCTCCACTCTGTTTCCAGTTCAGGTAGTTGAGCCATTTAGAACGGCACTGCTTTTCTGAGCGGGTACCCACTCTTTCAGCTACAGCTGCCCAAGACACACCCTGTGTGACAATGTCACCTGGCTCCGTGCTTGTTAACTCATGAACTACTTCTGCAAGTCTTTTTTCTTCTTCTTCTGTCCATTTCCCTGAAAAGGAAATCATCCAGACTACATTGCTATCTTCTCAGTCATTCCAGGACCCAGCCCTCTATGTGCAGGTACAGGAGTTCTGTTGATTGGCTTATTTTGCAACAGCACTCAGTTTAGAAACCACATGTATTCACTAGAATTATAATTTACTGGCTTTTGAAGGACAGAAATATTACCTAAAACATAACTACAGAAAATTATGTAGCCTCAGGTTGTATCAAGTCCTTTAGAGAAAAATAAGTGGGAGGAGCTTCATTGATGGCTCTCTGCATTGATATTCCCCCTCCACTCTGGCAGCAACAATGAAATATACTCAGACGTTGTTCTTATTAAGAGTAAATAACAAAGGATAATGGAATTAACACCTATGAACTTACCTACTTCAGTAAAAACTAGATTCTACCATTATTTGTACATCCCACTTCCAAGGTACTGTGACTATATATCAGTCAATTACGACACTGATCATGCACATTTTCATTCCTGCTTTTTTCTGAATCTCTAAGCTTAATAAAATCTAATGTTTCTCTTGTCTTATTATGTAATAAAGCTTGAGCAAAAATATAGAAATGAACTTAAAAATATTCTTTATTTTTGCTTTTTTAGCCACCAGTTGCTAAAATTTTCTAGAAATTTAAAAAACTTTGTCTAGACCACACTCATAGAACAAATATTTGCTGAGTGTTCATTGGGATAACATGGATGGACAGGGCAGAGCTCGCTCTCCCAGCACAGTGTGGCAGGAGGGAAGACACAACAGCGCTGTCTTGTGGCACAGGGAGAGAAGTCATCCGAAGCCATGCTGTAGGATGAAAGGGAAGCTGGCAAGCCAGCCTGTGAGGCTGCTGTCAGAGAATGCCCCACGCTGTGCTAACACGCAGGTAACACACTGCCTCGAGTGTGAACCTCTGGAGCCTCGTCTAAACACAGCGTCTGCGTCATTCCTTAAGCCAGCACGGTAAAGAATGAATGCCAGCTGGTGAAACGCATGTTCTTGCTATCTTTTTGGTGGTTAACTATGGTGAGAGAGGTAGAGGTATTCTTGATTTCACTTAGTTAGGTAAAGGAAGACTGCTGAGAAGCTGAAGCTAAGCTTGAAAAAAACTTTTTTTTCACTGAAAAGGCTGAACATGGCTTATGGATCCTTTAGGAGACTATGCAAGCATCTACTGTAACCTGTTTAACAGAGGAAGTAAAGCTCAGAAAGTTAAGAGACTGGCAGAGTTCCTATTATACCACTGTTTATCACAAATATTAGGCTTGACACATCATCAGTACACCTGCATATATTAATAGGTATATGCAGTTTTGTCAGGACACTGCAATACTAATAATCATTAATTTATTTATGGAAAAATATAATTCAAGTTTGAGATCCACAAAATATATACAAACCCCTAAAATTTGCACAGGTTCTTCCTGACTGACTTCGGATTTTCCTGTACCTGATGTTTTCACAAACATAGGCTGCTGTTGTCAATTCAGTTAGATGGGCTTACATCAAACTACTTCTATGCCTTAAAAAGGAACACGTTTCCACGTGGAGCAGTTCTGAATTGATATAAAACTGAAACATGCTACACTCAAATTCTTTGAAAATGAAGTGTTGCTTGCTGTGTCCTTGTTAACAATGTTCAAGGTTACTGTATTTAGAAGCAAAACACCTAGTTGGCTCTATCTATTAAATGGGAGAGAAGGGGCAGAAGGGGCAGAAAGACTAGGAACTGATTATTTGAATTAAGCTGAGTGGCATACAGTATCTGCAGAGGCAGGAGGCTCACAGAGTGACAGGGACAGGCACCAACACACAGCAGCACAGTACCTGTGTTGCAGGTATCCTTCATCAGCCGGCAGCGGTCTTTGACAGAAGAGGCACTTCTTCCTAGGGCCGCCCCTATTGTTGCCCAGTCATTGCCATGTTTTATCCGGAGCCTAGAACAAGAGTCTGCCAATCAGCATTTGGTTCAACTGTTTTCTCCCTTTTAATTTCATCATTTATTCTTCATTCTTCTTCTTCCCTTTTGACTGGTTTGGAAGTTGTGGGCAGCAATACTTTTGAGAGTCAAAGTTTGAAAGTGTGGCCTTTTATTGGGGTCCACAGTTGTCTGTGGGTGAAAAAAAACAGGCAGCAATTGCCCTTTTCCTGGGTCAGAGAAAAAATAGATAACTTGGATATGTGTTAAAAAAAAAAAAAAAAAAAAAAAAAAAAAAAAAAAAAAAAAGAAAGACCAAATTTCCCCTCAGGTTATTGACACAATTCCCAGGCAAGCCCCAGAGCTTTTCTGTTAAAGCATATTCCTAACAAGCACTTTTAGATACCTAAAAAAGTCCAACAGATCCTTATAAGTAGGCTCTACTTTCAATCTTCAGATACACATAGTCCATCATACCATACTTTATATTTCTAGCCTTGGGTCAATGAAGCAACATGCTTCTGGAGATCCATGGTAGAGGCAGCCCAGACATTCAAGGGAACATTCAACAGGTCATAGTTTTATATCAAGCCTTTGATCCTGGTATAAATTTCCTAAATGTAGTGTTCAGGCCACTGAAAATATCCATTTAATTTCTTTGGGAACCCCTACTAGTGGTCTCAGCAAGCACCTGGTGACTGACAACAGGAGACTAATTGGTGTATTATGGATAAAGCTAATATATACTCTTCTAAGAAATTCATGCTTTTAAAAGCTAGGTGAAATTACACTAGTCTGCTAAAAAGCCAACAATTATAATCATAGAAATAGAATTGAAAACTTACTCCTTGAGCTTCTCAATTTCTTCAGGGGTATATCTAGAAATTCAGAACAATGGAAAAATAATTAAATACAGAATGCTTAAAACATTACAAAAATCCAGCTTTATTTAGAGACCTGAACATTAAACCACACAGCATATGGATAGTATCTGTAAAGTGTTTTAAGGTAGGTTCTTAAAAGTTAAAAGAAATGCTTCTGCATTCTTAAAAGAACCCCCACCCCCATAATTTTATCTATAGTACACATATATACTATATCATTTTTTCTGGAAATCCAACAGTTAAAACATCTACCTGCCTTGAGTTACCTAGACACTCCTTTATTTCAAAGTTAGGTCTCTGAAATTACAAGCGCTCCAATAGACTTACAGATAACAGTACATGATCAGCAAAGAAAAAACAAAACAAAACAAAACAAAACAAAACAAAACAAAACAAAACAACTTTCTCTAGTCAGGCATAGATACTATACCATAATCTCTTTCTTTATTTTCCCACAGCCAATGCATTTTTTAAAAAGTACATGTATTTGAAAATTATATAAGGCTTTACAGCTTTGTAAAAGTTACTAAAGTTGTACTACACGGTAGGTTTTTGAAAAGTTAGCTAAATCATTCATTCTTGAGCCCCCCCTTCCAAAATCTTTTTTTTCCACAATCATAAAATAATAAAACATAATTTGATTCCCTTCAGGTTTCAAATGTATTCTCACTGGCAGCTTGCTGTTAGGCTAGAGGAAAACCTGGATTGGGAGCTTGACAGTGTATCAGGCCACATTATTGCCACCTAAAATCCCAGAGATGAAAGCATCGGCAACACTACAGAAGCATTCCCTTGAACCATCCTGACCCCTTTCCATAAATGCCACCTTTGGCAGAAATCTATTCATCATTACTAGCTAAGTTCTTTTCTACTCTGGCTTTATTTAAAAACTATATTCCCAAATCAAATAGGAAACAAATACTATCAATGAATTTGGAGTTTCTGTAACACTTCCTACATCTTTAAACAACCCCAATGTTTCTACAAAGCAAACTCTGACATAGTCATTTCAATCAAGTTAACCTAAGTAAGGTAGTTTATATTCTAATTCATAAAAAAGTCCTTATTATGAGGTTTTACCACATAACTAAGACTTAGAGGATAATAAATCAGCAATGATTCACAGATGCTTCTTCAGGAATTAACTCTAAAATGTGACAGTTCCTTAAGCATTCCCACTTGTTACATGAAAACATGCAGCATGACAAGTTTTCATACTTTCCCACATGGTTCCTGTCATCATACATGCGCAGCACTCTTCTATAAACTGCAAACAAAGGCCGGTTCAGCCCCCACGCTATAGTCCTGTAGAAATCTTTTCTTTCGTCTTTTGACATCTCAAAGATGATTTCTGTAGCATCTTTTATTCCGCGAGCCTAAATGGGTTACATTTCTTTGATTTAGGGATTTCGGATACAATGAATGTGGATATACTATGCTTTTAAACTAGTTTTAATGTTAAAGGTCAACAACGACATTCTGAGAAAGACTCTACTGATAATAATTCAAATATAAACTTAAAATATTGCAATAGTTATTCAAGTTATAAAGGCACAAAAATAAACCATCCAATTCAAACAACTCAATTTTTGTTTAACTTATATAAAATTATAAAAAAATTAAAAACAAACTTGAAACTGGTACAAGAAAATCAAAAGAGCAAAATTAATCAGCAGCAGTCAAATAAATTGAAAGGTAAGTTTAAAAATTGGCTCTCAGAAAGGATGAATTAAAAATAAATTTTGAAATGATATATTTCTGGCACAAGAAAAAAACACAATGAAATGAAAAAAGTCTGGCTTAAGTAGAGATGCTGCAGATATTGAACAAATGAGCAAACACCTAAAAACAGTCAACTTACCAAAACGGATTCTGGAAAACAAACAAAAACCCAGAAAATAAAACCAGATAATTAAGAAAAAAAACCCATTACTACTGATCTTTCCATAATGAAAGTGCCAGGTCCAAGTGATATTATCAACAAACACTACAAATATTCAAGAGAAAATAACTGTGGTGATAATTTCTGGTTTTATTAGGCTAGCATAAACTCAGTACTAATTTCAGAAACTAATATTGGGGCCAGGAGTAAAGCTCACTCATTAGTATAGATCTTGAAATCCCACTATATTAGTACACTGAACCCAGAGACATATAAGAAAGTTAATATATCAATGGCAGTCTATCCCAGCAGTAGAAGTGTCTCTGAATTTCAAAACAATTTACTCTGATGACTCCTATCTTACAGAAAATGTCAAATTTCAAAATATGAAGAAAATACTCAGAAATGATAAAACTTGTGCTGAATCAGGGTTAGCTGCTGACCTGATAAAAGTACATACTAGAAATACATACTTGAAAATAATTTATTTGTAGAGAATGTTATGCGTATAGATAACCCATTTTTTCAGAAAACAACAAAGCACTGTATTAAACTGTCAAATATAAAATCAACCAACAAATAGACATTTGCATTTCTATACAAAGCTTATAAAAGTCATGGTACACAGAATTAAAAAATATAATTCTTGTACAGAGTCAGTGTAATTCCAATAGAAATTGTATCAGGATTTCATTCTGTACAAACTAAGTTTTTAAGAGAAGAGGGCTAAAAATAACCAAGACATTCATGAAGGGACTTTCCCTGTCAGGCATTACTTTTTAAGCAAGCATTATACTAGTATAGGGAATAACAAAAGATAGCTGGAAAAAAGTTGGGAAGAAGAAAAAAACAAAAAACATTTCACACCATACACAATATGTTGAAGGAACTGTCATCTACACATAAAAAGAACTGAAGCCCTACCTTACATTAGTTGGGAGAATAAAATCAGTATTAAATGTAAAATAAAATGTGAACAGGACAATAAATAAAAAATTTCATACATATGAAATGCTTTCTTATACAAGCATGCAAAACAAAGTAAAAAAGACGAAAAACTGATACTGAAATTAAGAATGTTTGTCCATTAAATGTTATTAAAGGAGAAGGAAGAGACAGGTCCTACATTTTGACAAGCTATCTGTAATGAACAACCTATAAATCCTTAATATATATATGAGCATCTAGCAGAAACAAAACAAAACCCACAGCAAAATGGGTAGGAAATATAGAGAAATTAATGAAGAAATATAATGGTCAATAGCATCTAAAATTATTTTGCTTGAAAATCAGCATAAACCTAAAACAGGCACTTTCTATGTAATGGGCAACCTGAAACATATCTGTTTAGTGAAATATGGCTTCCAAAAAGTACAATACTGAGCATGTGAAACAACTTAGAAAATACTATCTTTTTACATAAATGTCAAAACTATATAATTTACACAGATCTTCTAAAAAGTTTACAGTCTTTTCTGCCATTTATTCAGTTTCAGCACCTCAGGGCATTATGCCCAGGATTTAGCAAACACCTATGCACTTGGCACTGTGGGACAACATGAACCAAGCATGTCGGCCCTTTTCATTTTTGCTTGTGACAGTTACTTTTGTTTATTATTTTGCCCAATATATGGACTATCAGACATTCAACAATGAGAATGCTGTTTAAAAGTGGCTCCTCAACATTTTTCTAAGAGTATCACATTGTAAAAATTAAAAACCAATTATCTTTTTCCCCTCCCAAGACTGACAAATCTTTTCAACACTGCCATTCCTATCAATTCTATTCTCCAAAGGACCTAAAACCGAGAGTTTAAAGTCGTTCTAACTGTCCCGTAGCAGCTCCTCACTAGGACTCCAAACAGAGTACTGGCTTATCTGCTTTCCGCTGGCAGCTTGAGTTCCTGTCATTCTCACCTAGCCTACTGCCTTTTCACAAATGGCGAATCTTGGTCAGGATCACTAAAATGGAAAGGTCCTTGGAGATCGTCTACTCAAATCTGCTAGCTAGAACCATTTTAATTTTTCAAATCTGGTGTTTCTTAACCATGTTTTACTGCTGTATCTAAGCTTTTATCATTTTCTGGCACCCCATGCCACCTCCTACCAGGGAAGCATTAGTCACTGCCCTACAGCAACCACCAGCTTCACTTTCAGTGTATGTGAGTAACCAGTGGACAACTTTTAACTTATTCTCAACATTTACTGACTTTGTTTTGTTATTGTTTCTTCAAAATAAACTTGGTGAAAGAATTTCCATTCATCAATTGTAAAGAACTGATGAAGAAAGCTTTAAAAGCTCTTTACAGTTTACAAAGCTTTCCTGAGGAAATCTGCAGATAGACTTCAGCTTAGGAATATAGATGTGGTAGGCAACAATGTATTTATATGTGTCAAATAATGACAACAGCTAAATAAAGAGTGCATGTATGCTGCTATCCCAAGCAGTGCTGGTGATCTACAGCAAACATCTGAATCTAACTCCACCTCAAGGGTAAGGCAGCAAGGCTCTGAGGAGGATTCTATAGTAGAGTATGGCTATCCACCACCAATCTACCACTTAGCTAAACCACCAGTCAGCTTTTCTTTAGCTTCATTACTTCCCATTTCTATAAAGTTCTAATCATTTGACTTGAACTTGATGCCAACGGGAGGGCTGCTATCTTGTTTCCATTTAAAGGGTTAATGACATTAGCAATGAGAACCCCGCTACTGTGGATCTCTGATCCCTTGCCACTCAGCATTTATATATACTGTTTACCACATACTGCCCATTCTCACTTCATACCTTTGCAAGACTTAGCTCACACCTTGGTACATAGAAAAATTGCCTGTAATCACAGTACCACAAAGGCTGAAGGAGACCTGCAACAAGTTCAAAGCCAGCCTGGCTATACTCCAGGCCAACCCAGCTACACTGTAAAACCTTGCCTCAAAAAAACAAATCAAAAGAATTTTTAATTGTTCCGATGCTGAGAATAAACAATTCCTCCCTGAATTCATGCACACCCTTGCTTGAGTGCTTTGCATATGAAAACCTCGCATAATTCCTCACTGTTTTCTTTTCCCTAGTTAGTACCTGTTAAGAAGATTCTGTCTCCAGTGACTCCTCAAAATTTCTACATTCAATGGACATTTAGTAAAGACATGGATTGCAAGATAACAAGCTATGCAAATGAACTTAAGGTTGCTTATTTTAAAAAGCAATGGAACTACTATGTTGTAAGCTGAAAGAATATGCAAACCCTGGGCGTGGACAAGTCCTGAAAAAATGGCTTTCAGGTAGCCATTTTAACATGAGCTTAACAAATTGAGACGGTATGAAGATTTCTGTCTAAACTTCAGCTAGTAACTAATGCTATGTTATGGTTAAAATTAAAAATCAGTTTAAAAATATAATATTATAATCACAGACCTCAAAATTATTAAGGCATCACCTTCTGTTATGAAAACCAGTGAGACATTCATAATCATCACACAAAATACTACCTGGATATTGTTGCTATCATCAGTAAACAAAGTATTGAACCATGAAAACTCTATCATGGGTACCTTCAGATAGCGTTCGATGTTGTTCATCAAAATATCGATTTCTTCCTTGGACCACATCCCCTGCTTCCATTTATGTCCTTTGAAAGGAATATTAATATAATATAATTCAAAGAAATATTACACAAAATGTTACCCTTTGAGAGGAATAAAATACAACAGATTTCCATTGTGAGGAAGTTGCCACTGGGACGAGACCGGGGCTGGACTAGCTTTCCATTCGTCTGAAATGTCCGCAGGTGGTAACCTTACTGAACGAAGTTAATGACAAAAGAGAAGTACTACTTCTCTTTCAGAAGCATAAATTGCTGAGGCAAAGGGAAGGAGAGTCAAATTATATTCAAAGATTTCTTTCATTAAAAAATTATTTTTACAGGCAAAAAGAACAGGCAGTAAAGATTCCGGAGCTAAGTAAACATACTAAACTGGACGCAAGGTGAATGGGTCGTTAACAAGTATTCACTGCATGGCAGTTGAGATCATTCATGCATCTCTGCTTCTTTTCCTTAGTAGTACAGATACTGCATTTCTTTGGTTTTTGATAACAGCTTACCCCAGCTATGCTGGTAAGTAGCAAAGCATTGAAAGTGCTACCCCACTTTAAGCTTCTAAGGGATTTTCAAAGCAAAGACTGACCAACTTTCTCCTCTTAAAAGTAATAAGTCTTAGCCTGTTAGATATCCACCATGATATATGTGTTCAAAAAATAATAAAAAACTTACTATAAAATTTACTGTAAAATAAATGGCCTTATGGTATCATTCAGGCTAACATTTAAACCCATTAGAAAGATTACATTACTCAGTCCCACCAATAAATCCCCAATTCAGAATCTTGATGTCAACAAGCCTTTCTAGACCCATGGCTTCTGGTATTAGAACCCAAAATTCAGTCTGCCTTACCTTTGTTAGTGAGAGAATCCTTGTCTTCTTTAGTTGTAAACCATGCCTGGCTAACTGCTGAAACTTCCTCAGTACCCAATGGAGATATTTCATCTAGTTGATCATTCTGTAATATCTGGGAGAGAGAGAGAGAATGGGGAGCTTGATTTAAAGGCCAAGTTGAGTCACATATGTTGATTCTAGGACTTATTAAGTCTAACATAATATTTCACTTTTGTGTGCATACCACCTTTTATAATCCAGGCTAATACTGCATTACCTAAATCATTATAGAAAGATGGGTGTTGTGACACATACCTATAATCCTGGCATCTGGGAGGCTGAAGAAGGAGGATTTTGAGTTTGCCAGCCTGGGCTATATGTTGAGATCCTATATCCAAAAATGAAAATGAGATGTTTCAAGCCAGGTGCAGTGGTGCACACCTTTAATCCGTGCACTAAAGAGGCAGAGGCAGGAGGCCAAGGCAGAGGCAGGCGGATGTCTATGAGTTGAAGGCCAGCCTGTTCTTTATAGTGAGTTCTAAGACAGCCAGAGCTGCACAGTGAGATCCTCTCTCAAAAAGCCAAAACAACCAACCAAACAAAAAAGATATTCCAAAGTCATTCGGCTATCTTTGTATGCAAAATGAGCTTTTCCTTATCAGATTTCTTTCTTTTCTTTTTTTTGGTATCAGATGTTTTCAGAGAGGATAAAGAGATCTCCTATCTCTGGGTATTATGACTGGCTAATGTCCTCAGAGGTGATTTCCTCTATAGTCTACTTTCTTCACGAAACATTATCAGACTAAATTAAAAAATACTGCAAAAATCACTGTCTGTTTTACCTACTGGTAATTTTGTGTTGGCCTGTGAAGACGATTCACTATGATGTGATATTATCACTGTGGCTATAGAGATTATCTATGCACTCACCATTGGCTACAGTTTTAATATATTCAAATTAAGTAGACATAGAACACAGACTTGACTCTGGGCTTCAAGGAAACTGTACTGTAAAGAGGATAAACCTGATAATAGTGCTACCATATGTACCGGGCTGTCAGAGACACATAAGGGTAAGGAAAGTCACAAGAATAACTGTCATTCAGTTTAGTTTCTGGTTTGAATAAACTACAAGGCTAAGTCACTGCCTGGAGGGAAGTTCCAAGAATAAATGGATTGTTTCTTTTATAAACAGAAACTGGATTTGTAATCTGAAGAGGAACTGAATCCCATTTTTTCTCAGAAACAGACAAGCTGTCAATGAAAGATCAGAGCACAAAGAGCCATGTCTAAGCTTGCCTTCTTTTCGACTGTCTATTTGTGGAGGTGATTTACATCTAGCTAGAAGTCACTGGACATGCAGTGGGATGGCTCACAAGGTAAAGACTGTTTGCCACCAAACTTGCTGGCCTGAATTCAGTCCCAGAACACACACCGTGGAAAGAATCTACTTCTGCAAGTTGTCTTTTACTTTGGTATGTTTGCTGTAGCATGCATATGTGCACACATGCATATACAAATAGGTACATACAAATATGTGAGAAAACTAATGGATCAAGGATAACAAGTCTTAACAGTTTTAACTTGTGTCATACATTTAGATTTTTTTCAGACTAGGAGGAAGTTTTATAAAGCAGAGAACTGAGATAAACTAGATATCACCTAAGGCAATTACAGTTCTTTAAGATCCAACAGAGGGACCACACACTATTGAAATACCCCTGAAAAGACCTAACACGTATAATGCCCAGTTTTGAGAACTGCTTATGTCTGTTATCCCACCATGTGAGACTGAGGAAGAGAACTTCTGCTAATTTGAGGTTAACCTAGGCTCTAGAGTGAGACTCTTCTCAGAAAAGAGCACAAAACAAAAACTCATCAGTTCCACAAGAGTCGATCCCCCCCTCTAAAAACTAACTGTAGAGCAGAACTCACTCTACCTAAATTTTAGGACTAAGTCTGTCATGGATTAACTGCTTTCTTGGGGCAGTTAATACAGTATAGTTCAAACCTTCCTGATGAAGAGTTAATGTGATGAAGTCATTGTGAATAACTACCAGGGGAAAAATTATTAATTGGTAGCTAGCAATAACTTCAACACTGTCAGTAACAATGAGTTTACTAAGAACAGAAAGAGACTGAAGTTCAGTAATATAGTCTCAACATATACATATTAAGTTTTGTAACACTTTGTTCTATTTTACACTACTTTGTAAAGAAATCTTAAAACTACCCAGGTTTTATTAGTGTGCTTTTGTTGTTTTATTTTTAATGAATTCTTTTATAACTACAGGATTAGGGTGGAACAACTTAAAAATTAGTCTGCTTGGGGCTAGAGATGGCTTAGCAGATAAGAGCACTTGATGCTCTCCAGAGGATCCAGGTTTGTTTCCCAGCATCCACAGGACAGCTCACAACTCTATGTAACTCTAGTTTCAGGGATTCATCACCTTCTGGCCTCCAAAGGCATTCCAAGTACATGGTTTACCCTCATACACACTAAACAAACAAACAAACAAATACATAGATAAATAAATAAAATAAATAAATAAGGAGGGAGAAAGAGAGAAAGAATACAAAGAGAGAAAGAAAAGGAAAGGAAAACAAAGAAGCTGGGCGGTAGTGGTGCACACCTTTAATCCCAGCACTCAAGGAGGCAGAGATCTCTTTGAGGTCAATCTGGTCTACTTAGCTAGTCCCAGGATAAGAACCTATCTTGAAAAAACAAAAAAACAAAACAACTCCCAATAAAAATTAACAACAATAACAACAAAACCCCAAGTACAACAAAAAACAAGCAAAGAAAAGCAAAAAACTTGCCAATATGCAATCTTACAGTAATCAGGTTGCAAATCAAACCACATAGTTATTTTTACCATGCTGAAACTGAACAGAAAGTGAGCTTATGTAGTTTTTAAATTTAGAATGCTAATGGACAACTAGGTTGATTCCAGTTCTTTGCTATAGGAAATGAGTAGCAATAAACATGGGGTAAATACCTTTATGGTTCAATATGAACTCTCTGGGTATATGCTTAGGTGTGAAACAGATGGGTCAAATAAAAGTTCTATTTTGAATTTTTTTTTTTACTAATCTCTTAACTAATTACCACAACAGCTGTATTAATTTATGCCCCTACTAACAGTGAGGAAGAGTTCTTTTCTTTCCAAATCTCCCTGGAATGTATTTTTTTTTTTATAATTTTGTGAAATATGACATCATTAATTCTATGAATTGATTTTGGTAGTATAGCTACATTCCTGGTATTAATTTGGCCAATTCGGGAACAAGGTCTGTGTTTTCATTGTCTGGTTTTAGTGATTGCCTTTTCCCAGTATCTTAAAAGTTTTTGTTGTATAAATATTTTACCTTTGGTTAGATGTAATGCACTCAATAGGGTCTTTTAAGTAAAAAATTTATATGAGGAAAGTTTGATGCCTTTCCTTCCTATTTCCATCCTTTCTGCCTTTCTAACAGTTGAAACTTCAAGCACTCTACAGTATAATAAAGGGGAGTTGGCAGTCTCGCCTCATTCTAACTTCAGAGGAAATGATCTATTTCTCTCCATTTAATATAAAGTTGGCTATAGGTCTGTTGTATAAAGCTTTTATTTTTTTCTTGAAGTGTGTTTCATTTTAAGTGTATTCCTAAAGTCTCCAGACCTTTTATCATGAAGACATGTTAGACTTGTCAAATGCCTTTTTAGCATCAATTGAAATTACTAGATAATGAAAATTTATAATAGAATACTATTATACTATTATAATACTATGCAGCTCTAAAGAAAATGAAAATAACAAACTCTGCAGGAAAATGGAAGGGCTCTGAATGTAAATCAAGTAAGACCACACAATCTCAGAAGAATCTAGCCAATATTATATCTAAATGAACATACATGCCAGTAACGTATAACATAGAAAAGAGAGTAAGAAAGGCCAAATATAATGAGAAACGACTAAATGCAAGTAATGAACATGAGTTATGAAAGAGGATATAAAGCTAGTTTCCTATTCTCCCTGTCCCTAACATTACATATCAACTGGAATGCTTATTCTTCAGTGAAAGACTGCTGTGATATTTCACAACAATGTTCAGATGTTTCCAATTCAAAATTATTAACTAGTTTAGTAAGCGAAAATATGAAGTAAAAGAATAGGCCAACTAAAAGCAAAAGGTACAATCAGGTCGACATAAATTTAGAATACATACACATTTTAGATTCAGACCATGTAAGAGGGCAAAGAAGCTCACATTAAGAATAGTAAGGCCTGGCTACTAGCCAACCTCACAGCACATGGGAAAGCACCAGATGGAACTGTATGACCATAATCACTGCTATTAACAGCTCAAGCAAGCTCTCTAGACACAGATGAATGCAAACCCACCATGTCCTATTCCAATAGTAAAGAAATGCTCTACAGGGAACAAATGTTTACCTACAACATGTGGGGACTGGAAACCTGAATGACAGGTCTTACATTAGTTTTACTGTCGCTATATTGTCAAAGTTTATCTTTATCATTTTTTACTTAAGCTGTGTGTATTAACCATGTTCCTCACTGAAGCCAGTTTAAAAGATGTACTATACCTGAATTTGTGTCACAGTTCCCTCAGAAAGTTCATCATCTGCCACCTCTGTGGTTGCCGTCATGGTCACCTCAAAGCTCTGATCATTTTCTGAAACTTCAAGAAAATAATGATTCATCTCCACAATAATAATCGTAGGATCTAATTAGCCTAACAACAACAACAACAAAAACAAAAAACCCCATGGAGAAAATGTGATCATCTAACTTCCTAACATGCTTCTTACCAATCATTATACTGCACATTAAGTAGCTCAATGGACATGAATACCAGGTAGGAAACTCCTTTTATGGGGTTTATAGTCTAGTAACGAATAGTATACTGTGTTGGGTGATACTCATAAACTGAGAACAAAATAATAAAGCAGAAAAGGGAATGAGATGGAGTGAAGCAGTATGTTTGAAATTTTAGGTAAGAGGTAGGTGACTTGGGACAAAGGAAGGAAGTCTTGCTGGTGTCTTCCAGAAGGCACTTTAAGACAAGTACAAGGCTTTGTGATAGGGTGTGCTTAGAATGGCACAAGTATAATCAAGTTCATTGTTGCTACAGCAGATGAAGGAAACAGAAGGGACTGTGTGAGACCTTACAGGCCACAGCCAAGATGACAACTTTAGCTCTGAGACAAGAAAGCCCTGGATGATTCTGAGCAGAGAAATGATACAAGCTCATCTTCATTTCGACATGATTCCTCTAGCTGCTGTGAGAAAAACAATCTGAAGGCTAGAAGGGCTAGAGTGAGAACAGTGAGGCTAATGATGTAATGAAAGAAAGGCCAGTGGTTTTGGACTAGGTGGAAGCATAAATAGTTCAAATTGTGAATGTATGTTGGTGATGGAACTGTATGATGTGAAGACAAGATGTGTGAGAACTTGAAAAGACAAGGATGGCAGGTATTTTAACCCCCTTTTTAAATCTAAGCAACAAGAATAGACTACTATTAAGCATTCATAGAATTTTCAGGAAGACACTTCTAGAAAAATGACTGAGATATCTACAAAATTCAGAAATAGTCTGAAGGTGGCTCTACTGTATCAAGCACTTCTAAGAGAAGTCTGGCTAAAATAAGCGAGGTCATCATCACTGAGAGAAAAGCCACAATTTAGACCACCTAGTAATGAGTAAGAACAGAAGAAGCACTCTGAGAGCTGAGTTTGAACCCTGCAGTATTCCATATTTAAAGGTCGGTATGATGTACACAAATCAAACTAAAAGATAGACATGTAAGAAGAAAAACAGAGAAAGGTGTTTCTTGAAGACTATGGACAAAAGCTTTTAACAGAGAAGACAAAATCAGAAGGAGAGAAGAAAAGAAAGAAAGAAAGAAAAAAGATAAAGAAAGAATACTAGATTTAGTACAAGACCTATGGAGACCTAGGAACAGGTTTTGGTCAAGAATAAAACTCTGGAGTTTGTTTAAAAAAATGAGAGAAGACATGGACAGGTGACTGGACAGTAGTCAAAAAATGGCTTCAGGGCTTTAGTTTGCAGAAAAACGTGTTTAACACTAATCATAGTCATCCACATAGAGAATGAGCAACTAGTGATTCAGAAGACAGACCTATAGACTGCAACAACATCCTGGAGTCTGCAAAGACATGGAGCTGGTAAATGAAACAGCAAGCCTTAGCTAGCTACGGTGAACACTGGGATGCATGGATAGGCAAAGACAGATGTGGTAATGGAAAGTACAGTCTATTTTCTCTGAAATAGAAAACAAGGCTGTCCTCTGAGTAAGAAGGATGGAGGTGTCAGATTTTGGGATATATGACACAGGAAGAAAGAATATGAGTAAGTCTCTGTGACATCTCCTGATAGATCACATATCCCATTTGTGAGGGACAGAGTCAAGTCAGATTGTTCATCTTACCTTTCTCTAGGGCCATTCAATAGTTGTGTTAATCATACACTGGCAAAGGCCAATTTACACAGGGTTATAGTTTTACCACAGAACAATGAAAGGGAAGGAGGAAAAGGCATCTGAAAGCAATTGCAAGACAGTGAATATAATGATTAATCACAAAACAGCAACTAGTTTACGGAGAAGAGAGGAAGGACACAGCAAAAAAGGGACAATAAAAATAGTCAGTGGGTTCAGTACTGAGAAGGATGACTGGAGTACTACATAGGGACTGCACTGGAAAGAAAAAGCAATAGGAGGAAACAAGTCTGAAAGGCCACAAATGCACACCAGTAACACATGACCTAGAGCAGAAAAGGGAGAAGGAAATGGAGAACAAAAAGAGTGAGTTATTGGGGTCTTAAAAGAATCACCAAACCTGCAGGGAATTAACATGGCACTGTGAGTAAGAAATGGCATACGCGCACTGGCAGCTGAGCACAAAAGCTAGAATGACTAAAATGAGGACTTTCTCATCAGCTTTAAAAGGATGTAAAACCTGGGTTTTTAGTTAAACATAAGGCTCAATACTAACTGACCTGTATAGAGTCTAGCAAATAATGCTTTTAGTGTGAGATGCAGCATTTCATGTTCCCCCAAGTCCAGCACAGGAAGTTTTTAATTCCCTGCACAGGGAACACCAGTGTTCTACTTCATCACACAGCACTACAATCCACACCCTCCCAAGTAATTGCATCCTGGTACCTTTTTCTCTACCTCCTCCCTATTCCCACCCTTCTCAACTCCAGCAGCCTTCATTTTACTGCCTACATGCAAGAAATCAACCTTCAGCTTCTGTGCCTGGCTTACTTCACCCAAGAGATGCTGCTGCTTTAAATGCAGCCACTTTCTTTTCTGTCTAAATTAGTATTTCACAATGTCCACGTACCGCATTTTCTTCACCTGTGGGTGGATACCCAGGCTGAAGCCATATTCTGGCTACTGTGAACAGTGCTATAATCATGGGAATGTGAAATTAAGGCATCTCTTGATAGATCAATCACCTATTAATTCTACTCTAGGAACCACCCTCACACTATTTTCCAGGATGGCTCTACTTATAGTTCAACGTGCAAGAGCTCCCCTCCCCCTTTTTCTGCACTTTTGTCAACACTCTAATTACAGTCATTCATTCTGCTTGGTGTGAGATGTGTTATCTCATTACCTGTTATTGGTCTGTTCAAATTCTCTTTCTATAAGTTTTAATTTTGGTATACGTATCCACAAAGTTTACTCACTTAGAGGTTTACCCTTTTCTTGGCACAGAGTTGTTTACAAACAGTTATCTCTAATTCTTTGTATTTCTGTTGTGTCGATTATAATTTCTCATTTGGTCTCCGATTTTGAGTCTCTTCTGATTAATCTAATGACTTATCAATTCAACTTATATACATGCTTTCACAAGTTAGCTGTTCACCTTCACTTTTATATTGTCTTTTTAGGATCCAATTTGTCTCTATCTGATCTGGTACTTGTTATGTCTTTCCTTATAATTTATTCTTGTTTTGGTAGGTACTTGAGTGTACCATCTGGTTAGGACTCTTTTTTCAATGTAGGCATTTTCTGCTATGAACTTCTCTCTGAACATTACTTATCCTGTGGGCCTGGGTATGCTGTGTTCTCATCTTCGTAAGTTTCAAGACACGTTTTACATTGTTCCTTTGTTGACACATTAATTGTTCAGTGGTATGCTGTTGATTTCTAACTTCATTCACATGGTGGCCTGATGACTACATTTGAAATTTTTTGGAATATGTTTCATGGGCTGATGTATGCACAGTCTATTTAAAGAATGTTTCTTGTACTGAAGATAGCATGTAGTTCACCAATGGATGAAATTATATGTAAAAGTCTACTAGGGCCATTTGATTTAATAGTTTAATGCCAATGTTTCTTTCTTTATTGATATTGTCTGACATTCCAGAGATCAAAGTGGGAAACTGGAACTCAACCATTACTTTATGCAATAACTTTCTCTCTTTATGCCAACATTTGCTTTATATAAACGGGTGTTCTACTGATGAGGGTGTATACATGTGTGCAACTATTATTTCACCTTGTTCAACTGATCCCTTTATAATTACGCTCACCTTTGTTGTTTCTTATCTATAAATAAAATCCATTTTACCTTTAAATAAAAGCTTCCTGTTACTTTTCATCTATTTTTTTTTTACATTCCTTGATTTTGGGTCTTTTGTGTGTCCTTATAAGTAGGCTAATGACTTGAAATTTCTGTCCATAAATCCACTTGCCATAATAAACATTTAAAGTAAAATTGAATCCATTTATATTTAGCATTAGCATTGCTAACGTACATTCTTGTCATTTTGTTAAATTCGGAGTTTGCTTTGTATGTGTTAGTTTCCCTTCTCCCTCTTCAGCAGCTTGTTTCTGTTTTGGTGAGACTGAATTATAGGTTTTTTTTTTTTTTTTGGATAGTTGTTCTTTTGATTCTGGTAAAGGAATTCCCCAGTATTATAAAGCTGGTGTAGCCTAACAGCAATGGATTCTCTGGTTTTGCTTGTCTTAAAAAGGTATCTTCTATTTTTGAATGTTAGCACTTTTCTAAAGAATGTATTTATGTTGCTATTGAGCATATTTACAGTTTATTAATTAGCCCATCCATCTATCTATCTATTTTTTTTAAACATTTATTTATTTATTTATTCATTCTTTCTTTATACAGCATTCTGGCTGCATGTGTGCCTGAGCATTGGAAGAGGGCACCAGATCTCAATGTAGATGGCTATGAGCCACCATGTGGTTGCTGGGAATTGAACTCATGACCTTTGGAAGAACAGCCAGTGCTCTTAACCTCTGAGCCATCTCTCCAGGGGCCATCTATCTATTTTTATAACTTTGAATATATCTCATTCTTTTTCTGCCCTGTAAGGTTTCTGCTGAGCAGTCTGCTGCTAGTTCAGAAAAGAGGATCCCTTGTATGCTGGCACTCTTGTTTTGAGCGTTTGTTAATTTTTTACTATAATATGCCTCAGAGAGGACAGACCTACCAACCCACCTCCCTTTTTTTCCTGTTTTTTTTTTTTTTTTTTTGAGATAGGGGTTGTTCTCTGAATAGCCAGGGCTGTCCTGGAACTCACTCTGTAGACTACGCTGGCCTCAAACTTAAGAGATCAACTTGCTTCTGCCTTCTGAGTGCTACCACAGTCCAGCATGACAGGACTTTTCTTGAAAGAATCTATTAGGGGTTTCTGAAGTTTAAGGCCCTTGATGTAAACATTAATTCAAGATCTGAAATATGTTCAGCTGGTAGCTTACTGAATTCATTTTATATGCCTCTTTCTTTTCTATTACAAAATACTTATAGTACCATCACTTGCTTAATGATGTCTTTCAGATGTTTTCTTCTTTTAATCTGAGTTATTTCTACATACCTACTATAACCTCAAACTCAGAAATTTGGACTTAGAGGTTCTTTCTCTGCTTTATCTAGTGTGTTAAAGCTCTACTATATCTTATATTTCTGTTTACTAAGTTCTTTAGCTCCAAACTTTGTGTATTTTGGTTGTTTGTTGAGACAGGGTTTCTCTGTGTAACAGATCCCTGGCTGCCCTGGGCTCACTTTGTAGAGCAGGCTAGCCTCAAACTCACAAAAGATCCCCTTGTCCCTGCCTCCTGAGTGCTGGGATTGAAGGCGTGCACCACCACACACATTCCTTTGTGTATTTTTATAATGCATATCCTTGCTAATTTTTTTATTTACAACAAAAGGTTGTTTTCCTAATTTCATTGAACTGTTTTCATTCTCTTGTGTTTTACTAAATTACAATTACTATTTAAACTACTAAACTTTTAAAGAGGCAACTGGTTTATTTCCTTTTCTTTGAACTTGTTGCCTTTGGCTGTGTTCTTTCAGCAGTAATGCTACCTTATTTTCATTTCTTTGTCCCTAAATATATTAAAACATGCAAATCTGTAAATTAAGTTGCTTCTACCAATTTTATAGGTAGAAGAAGATTTTTCCCCACTGGAGCTGTGTACTAAGGCATTAGCAGGGTAGACTGTTTGGCTCTGCATCCAGGGAGGTGCAGCAGTTAAGTATTCATGTAACTTCTTCAGCCGTAACCAATACCTGTAATACCTAGGGGTGACTCAGTGGCCTAGAGCAGAGTATGAGTGGGATTATCCTATCTGCTATGTAAGATACAGCTCTCTTAGACATGGTGTGCAAGCGCAGCTAGGCACCATGTGCTCACTGTCAGTTTCTGTGTGTTGATGCAGTCAACTACGATGAAGCCACTGTGGTCCCTTCTAGGTTCAACATATACCTGGTGGTGTAGCAGAATGTTCCCTAGTGTCAGATGACTATGTGGAGATAGGCTGCTCTGGTTGGCACACGCATGGACACACACACACACACACACACACACACACACACACACACACGCACACCAAGAATGCCCATAGGTGTATACAAACGACACACATTCACAAATATGTGAGGATTTATGAATTAAACAAAACAAAACAAAACAAAACACCAAAAAACGACACAGTTACCCACACAGAGCTGCAAGGGTGACTTGCTTGCTTCCTGGGGTGGTGGGTAGGACCAGCTGGCTGCTTTTGTGCTTCCGCTTTTTTGGATAGGCAGCTTGGCTACTCGATAGAGCCAAGGGACGAGAGGGGACTGAGTGGCCAAACATTGTATGTTTACTATAGCTTTTATTTTTATTATTTTTTCTTAAAGTCAAATCTTCCCAAATGGATTTTATCGACAATATTTACAAATGTGGAGTACAAATACTCAGAGCCCTACTCAGCCCAGCTTAACAAGTTCAGACTCCTATTAGACTTCAAATTATGTTCCATATGTAACAGGCAAACTGTGTACCACATGCAATCAGTGTTAATAGCTCCACTTATTTATAAGGTGATAAAGGCAAAGATTTAAACCATAAAATAGAACAAAGTGCCAACTACAGAGTGAACCTATGATTATGAACAAAGCATTTTAAATAATGAACTAGTCATAATTTAGTCAACTCTGGCTTATAAAATATCCATGTAGAATTATATCTGTATAAATAAGCCAACTAAGTTTTAAATCAAGTGACAAAGACACAGTAGGAGACATTTAGAAGCAAGAATCAACAGAAAGAAACTTACTTAGTTCAAAATTTTAGGCATGGATGTTATACTTGAAAATAATACTAGCAGAGTATTATTGCAGAGTAATAATACAGAGTATTTTATTTCCGTTTAATGCAGAGTAAACGGAAATAAAATGGTGTCTGTTCAATTTGAGAAGCAATTAGCTCTGTGCATACTACTTGTAAATACACAATTTTCCATGCTAGTCTTAACTTCACTGACTAGATAAAGATGTGATTTCACCTGATGCTATGTGTAAAATCAGAGTTCTTAAAAAATGGCAAAACTCACTTATGGTGATGACACCATTAACAGTGGTGTGCTTATTTTTACCTGCACAGATGAAGGCATCTAATAGGAACAGGACTCCATATTCTCCACTGAGCAAATAAAAAACAGGACTTAATGTTGTTGCTAGTATGCCTCTGCCAATGGCATTTCATCTGAAATGCTCTATCGTCTCTGCAATCTAGCCATACTAAAAACCTTATTAGGGTAAGTAAACTAGGCATCAACCTAACTTCCATGCAGATCAGCATGAGTGCTAACGCATGTGCTGGAGGAACTAGACTCCCTGGAAATGTCTGAATGTCCTGTCTCTCTAAGCTCCAGTTTCTTCATTTCCATGTACAAATGATAATCATACCCACTGCATAGCCCTGGTGGAAGGGTGGGCTTAAAAATCGTATACTCCTGAACAAAGCAGGGATGCACAGGTAACCATTTAAAAAATGAGGACAGCCTCAGTATGTATAAGACACAGTAATCAGCAAAACACTCCTTGAAAAGACTCACTATAAAGCCCACAGCAGCAGGTCTTGAGTAAAGAAATGTTGAAGAGATTGGACAATATGTAAAGACATTCAGAGTTGTGCTTGGTATACAATAAACACTCATTAAGCATTAGTTTAAAAACCGATTATTATTATTATTATTATTATTATTATTATTTATTTATTTTTGACTAAGCAGGGAAAAGTAGAGTTCAAGTTTCCCTAGAAATGCCAATTGTCTCTCACAGGCTAAAATCATATTCAAAAGGTAACTCTATGTTCCTTAACAGACTTACGTGGGAGGGCAACAACGGATATGCAAGGGGTAGAGTCATCAATGCTCTGATCATCCTCAGAGGACAAACAAAGCCTCTTATGTGGAGGTTCGGTACTGTCTTCTGAGTCTACTTCATCAGGATCTAATGGAAGGGGAAAAATAAACCAAACAAAATGCTCAAAACCTCGAATCAATTATGAAAACAAAAATCTTTAACTAGTACATCAATCTCTGCAGCAATTTTCTTATTCATTAAAACCATCCTTCCACCCATTTGCTCACAAGTTCATCCAGCTACACAGGCTCAAAAAGTCATTGCTTTCTCCTTGCTTACAGTACTGCCCTGCTCTTGTTCTTGTAACAAGAAATGAACAAAAGTGGCATCTTCTAGGTTTTCCAAAGATTTCATGTACAAAGAGGAGGGCTAATTACTGGAGCCGTTCAAACATTTACTCAATGTCCACACTCTGCCCTAAGTGCTGGGAACAGAGCAATGAAGGGCACCCTATCAAAGAGGTTATGGTTCAGTAATAACTGAACAATTTCAAAACAGGGTACTCAGAGCTGTGAAAGTAGAATGAAGAGGTGGTCATGAGAGCACAGAGGAAACACATTTAGACTGAAGTGAAGGGAGGTTTCCTAAGGAGGTATCATGTACTTGGAAAACAACGAAGCACGGAAACATGTTTGTTCCTCCTGGAAGGAAGAACAAAATGTGCAGTAGAACTGAAGGATGAAAAAAAAATATTATGAAAAAATTTAAAACAACTGTGAAGTACTAAAACATAATCACAAGAACTGTGACAACTATGGCAGGAGGGAAGGCTCAGAAGAAATGAAGTAATAAAAGTACCCAATTATAGATTCTAAAAAACCAAAAAACTAAAGAAAACAAAAAACCCCCCACCCACCCACCCCCCATACCGAAAACAAAACAAAAACCCTGCACTACCAAGTGGGAAAACTGGATAAAAGGCAAGAGTTATCCAGATGAGAAAAGGTAATCTGATCTAATAAAAGGAGACCCAAAACAGAAATAAATGGAGTTTTTAGAACAGCATATCAGCAGTTAAATCACAAGATAAGGAGTTTATCTCTAACTATGACCAGAGAGTCTAAAGAAAAGGGAAAAGTGAAGAGTGGAAAGTATGTGATGAGAACCCCTTGGACTATGTCGATTTTAAGGTGCCTAGAGGCAGCACAGAGAATTCATAATAAAGACAGAAATATGAGCCAGTGGAATAGGTAGATGCTAGCTGAATGAATGAAATAATCCAGGGACTTCACATTAATGAGACAAAGATTAGCAAAGGACACTAAATGCACACATATACACTAGATTAAAATTCATAATTAATTAAAAATACTTTTAAAAGATAGATTATAAATTAAGATTAATAAATAATCCAAAGACACTGGTGCCTTTTCGACTATACTAGTCTAAATTCTGATTGTGAGTGATGGATAAAAGGTGAAGTGGAATTGAGCAACCCCAGTTTTGGATAGAGTCAGCAAATTCTCCTACCATTCTGAGGGCAATGAAGAATGAGGTTCCCGTCTGTGTCCTGAGTAAAGGTCACCGAGTTCACAGTTTCTACGGTTACTGTGTCAGAATCCTCTTCAACTGTGCTCATGCTCAAATCTGTGTGAGAAGAGAACACTTAGGGCTTTAAAATATTATTTCCTGCACATGAAATAGTACATGAAATGGATCTAGATTATCACTTACAGTTTTTATAGGAAACTGAAAAGGAAGTTTAGATTTTAGAAACTGCCTTTTATAGTTTCTAACCACCGTTTAAAATTAGGTTCAATCACCTGCAAAAATCTGACCCACTGAGTTGCTCGAACAACTTTCTTACAGTATTTTCACCTGTGACGGTTATCATGACTGAGATTTAGAACTGTCACAGAAAGAAACATCTGGGCATGACTGTAGGGAGTCTTCTAGAATAGCCTGAGTGGAAAACTCACTTGCAGCAGGCATGTTTCCCTGCTTTCTGGCTAAACACATAACATGGATGCGTATGAGCAGCTGTCCCAGGCCCCTGCCACACCCTCTCTGACGGACTACACCCTCAAGCTTGAGGGACCTAACCCTTTAAGATGCTTTTGTAATATGTTTTGTTGCAGCAATTACAAGTTATTTTTACTATAGCCAAAGAAAGAGATTGTTTAAGTTGTTTAGCATCAAAACTCAGAGCGATTTTTAGTTATGCTTTAGTATTCTTACTGGTAGCTTTTCTCACAAGCTTTTAACATTTGACTGTCATGCTTTTGGAAAGGGACACAATAGTGTTTGATTTCTATTTATACTTGGCAAATGGTCTGCTAGTGAACTAGATTCCAAGCCTGGTATCTTTCGGAGGAAATAACCCAAAACATCCATCTTGATCTAATAAACATTATTCTAACACACCTTTTATGAGTATTTAAGTCCTGTTACCTGAAAAATAAGAACACTAAGTAATTCCCCCAACCCATAAGTATTAAACAAACACATTTAACCATCACAGACCAAATGCTTTTGTCTGGGCTCTGGGCCTACTATTGAAAAAGAAAATTCCTGTTTAAGTGCCCACACTTGCTGTTTTATATGTAACAGCACATTTGCTGAGCTTGTACTGAGTCTAAACAACTGGAGTCTTTTTTCACAAGGTCTTGTGGCTAGCAGAGATTAATACTGGACAACCAACGCCTGATTGAAGTCTATAGAATCTTACTGTACAGTCCTCGTCTCAGCAGTTTTTTCCCCACATACCTTTTCCCAACTAATATAGACAGTATTTCATTAATTTCGCCACTCAGTATTTGACCCATAAAGGTATTAGTCCATTTACATACAGTTTAACATCATTTAAACAAATATTTTCTTTTGGCAAAAAAGACAGCTATATTAATATTTACACGGTAAAGATCCAATGAGTACTATAGACTTAGAACTGTAATGACACCATTTTCAATATAACAATGACTGGAAATAATGACACAGTTATGACTAAGTTCTGCAAACCACCAGGTGGATTTCTGCAGTAAAGGCAGGCTTACCTAGACCGCGAATGGATTAGCTACAGCCCTTCCCACAGAATCACGTCTCTGTGCTTTGGTCAGCAGCATCACTCTCATGTTATCCGGACTGTTTCTCCTCCATGCTTGTGCATCTGTAATACTCTAAAACAGTAACTGCATTATATGAGGCTTAATAACAACAAACAGTATTTGAGAACTGGGAATAATGCTGTTGCACTCTGGCCTTACACTTCCAATGTCTCACTCAGTACAGGGAGACAGAAGTACAACTTTCTTCGGAATACATTTTATGGAAATCTGCCTCAAAACCCGTATTATACAAGCAGAAGACAGAAACAAATCATTCTTCACCTACATAGTTATAGGAAAGTTTCTCAACCCAAGGTGTTGAGAACCCAATCATGAAGCAGTCAGATACTCTGAACACATAGATTTAGGCATACAAAT
This sequence comes from Meriones unguiculatus, assembly GCF_030254825.1. NCBI lineage: Eukaryota > Metazoa > Chordata > Mammalia > Rodentia > Muridae > Meriones > Meriones unguiculatus. The sequence continues at coordinate 28,755,707 of NC_083368.1, read as the reverse complement.
GGTTGTGGTAAACCTTGGGACTGTTGTGCAAATTCACTTCATATTAAAAACTAAATAATATTTCCAGTTAACACGTTCTTTCATGATGACTTACTAACATTTCTAAAATACCTTATTTCAAATTACTTACATTATCTATTCAACCAGAGAACAGGTGAACAACCCTATTTAGGAATCTGTCGGAACAACTAACTAGTCTCTTTATATTATCAGGACAGAAACATTTCCTGGGGATAGTTCATTTCTAAGAGATCACTGAGTACGGAGAACAGAGAAGAGTGTAAATTATAAGGGCGTGTGTTTAGGAGGTGACTGTGGTTTGGAAATATCATAGCACCCAAGGAGAGGATGGACAGAGAACATCTTATGATTTGGGGGCAAAATCAACTAGGCTTTATGACTCAGGAGACTGACACCAAGAAAGGGGACTCCATCTCAGGAAGTCCTGGGCATCTGGCTCCAATTTAAGAGAGGGTATTTTATCACAGGCTGTTTTTATTAATATTAGTACTAATGATATCTAAACGTAAGATACATGGTATTTAAATAAAGGAGCCAAATGGAGAAGCTGAATATTTAAGTTGTGCTCAACATGCATAAATAACAGCTACAATTCTGACTTAACAGGGCATGCAAGTTATTTTTCAAGGTACATAGAAACTGGAGAGGACAGCTTAGATTCTAGTTCCAGGACACTCTTACTTATATACGGGAGTCAAGAGGGAGATAAGGGCTGGCTCAGGTCGAGAGCATCTGCTGTTCTCCAGAAGACCTGGGTTCAGTTCCCAGCACTGACATGGCAGCTCACAAGCCTCTGTGATTTCACTTCCAGAGTCCAGCACTCTCTTCTGGCCTTTGGTACACAGACATACATGCAGGCAAAAAAACACCCATGTCAGAAAAAAAAATCAACTAATTTTTAAGAAAAGAAAGAAAAGAGGAAAACAAGCAGAGGAGACTGGGGACTAGTTAGTGACACAGAAGGAAAACTAAAAAGTGTTTGATGGACATTAAAATGAGTAACTGTCAGTTAGATGACAGAGAAGTACTTATTTGATCTGGCAATATAGAGAACACTTATGACCTTAACAGGAGTCATTTCAGTGGATTGGGGGTGGCTGGCAAACAGAGAATCCAACATATAGACGACAAGACACACTGTGAAGGTAAAGAGAGTAGGAGAAGAAAGTAGGGTCATGGTGTTAGAGAGTATTTCTGACTTTAAACAGAGAAATGTTGGTGAATAAATCAAATTAACTGGGAAAAAGTAACTTGGTGCTTTTATTCTAATTCATTAGACACAGACTTATGTTTGACATTGGAACCTTTTTCTATTCCCAACACTATCACAAACTTTTTAGAGCACATATACACCACCATCAAACTCTTTTGACCCCCTTCCCCAAATCATTGGTGCTATCACTTTTACACTAATTAGAAATGAGAAGATATAATGGAGGAAAGGCAGATAACATTTTAATTGGTAAATTGACATTCTGGTATAGTCCCATCATTGATTAATTCCCTTGAAAAACAAATACTTAATAAGCTCAAGAAAAAGAGCCTGAAAATGGTACGAAACATTTATGATGGCCTTCTTACATATGTGCAAATGTGAAAGAAAACCCTTCACTTATAGCTCCTAATAGAGATGACTGGGGGAGGGAAGCATCTAACAGGGTCCAATAATGTAGCCCAGGCTGGCCTTAAATTGATTATCTGTCTCAGTCTTCCTAGTACTGAAACAACATGCTTGCATCACCATGCTGACTCAAGATGACCCTGTTTTCTAGACTACAATAACCTGGTGGTACAAGCAGGGATGACAGTTGTTAAAAGTAACATTTGTTATTGAACAAAGGATTCAATAAAGGAAGGGAATCTCGTATGCTCCCCTTCATTTCAGTAGTGACTTAGCTCTTAGGTTCACATGTCCATTAGTCCTGAATTTTGGGGCAGTTAAAAGAATAATAATAATAAAAATCCAAGAAGTTTCGTGTTTTCCCTTAGGTCAGTGCTGCCATATAGAGAAACCCTGTCTTGAAAAACCAGAGGGAGAGGGAGGAGCGGGAAAGAGAAACCTACAGAGACATGTAATTTAAGGGAGCAAGGCCATATTTAATTGAGATTTCCTGACCCAATATAGTATTAACAAGCACCATTTCTCATCACCCCCCAATACAAATGTTTCCCACCATTTTAATAAGCATATAATACCTGTCTAGACAGGAAGTGTTAGGAGGTTTTGAGGGCATAGTATATACAAAAACTCCTTAATGAACACCTAATACACACACATACCCTTATGAAACATTTAAAAGGAAATTTACCTAGTAATGTGTAACTTGGAAAATATATTTAATATGCTGTTTTCCTAAAAAACCAAAACTCTGCCAAGTAGCAAAGTCTTGGCAGATAATAAATTCCTAAATTTCATTCATGGGTACATACAGTGATGTTAGAAAACATACCAGCCTACAGAATAACATCTTCAGGAATACTGACTATGTCAGGTGGGAACACTTTGCACTTGATGGAGAATGCTTTGGAAATGGTTCTGAGACAGATCAGCCAGCCACCTCTTGGAGCATGGGGTTAAGAGTTAAGCACTGTAAATATTTAAGGATGAATTGTGAGCATCCCTTTTATTGTTTATTTTTCTTCAAATAACCTAAGATGTAGGGAGCTGGAGCAATTTGACAATCTCATTAGACAATTATTTAGCTTCCCTAGTGTCTCCACTGCTTTGAGCAAAGGACTACCAACTACATAGCCAGCTGAGTGCACTGTGGCATCACCAACTGCTTTGAACATTGTATTCTAAACAGACAGGTGCTCTGAGAAAGGTTTACAGCAACCAACCTGCTTGCTTGAACTACAACCACCAGACTTTTTGCCATCACAAGCTTTGATGAACTCTTCATGACCCCACAATTGTTCCAACCCAGGTCAAAAGGGGAGCACTCCTCTGGTGGTCCAGTGAAGGCCTGTGATTGGCAGAAGCAAAGTTCCTCATTTGCATAAGGAGCTTTGTCCTAACTCGCACAAACCTTTCAGAATTTGTATGGATTGCTGTGAATGAAACACCCCTACCACATTTGTGAGCCAGCTGGAGACATTCCTACACTATCACCTGCAACATTAGGCCCAATAAAAGGCTTCTTTAGTGTCATCTTCTCTTACTTTCTATGTTTATTAGAACAGGCTTAGTTGGTAACACACAAAAACCGGAAAGTTCAAGTGGAAGTAGAGGCCGAGAAAGTGACAGTGGCAGTAGTAAGGATACCTGAAGGGTTCCAGAGCTAACAGTGCAGAAGCAAGAGGGAACAAAGGAGATCCTGGCTCTTTAAAGAGGCCCAGGAAGCTGCCATTGAGCTAGGACTCTCAAACTCTCTGGCCATTGAGAACTGTTAACATTAGTCACTGTCAGCAGGAAGAGGGTCCCATTCATCTTTAGGCTTGAGAGCTCTAAGAGTTGCTGCTGCGGAGTCAGGAGTGTCAGCATCCAATACCTGTAAGAAAGCTCTAAGACTAAAAGCACTGCCCACCTCTGCTGTTCAAGCCTGCCCCAAATCATGAATTACAAAAACTGCCAAGTGTTGGGTCCACCTGCAGTTAATACAAGCGCAATCAGTCTCGAACCCGAAAGCCTAGTAGAGCTGTTAGTCTTGGGTTAAAATACAAGCCTGGGACAATAGGTCTTTAGTGCTTGGGGTTCTTAACTTTAAGCTTACTGTACTGTTAGTAGACACTAGGTCTTGGGTACTCCAGGACCCAGCACTGCTGGCAATGGAAGAGATTCTCTTTGCCTACCCAGGATTCCTATCCAGGTAGAGCAAAAGTAACAGTAGCGGTAACAGCTCTGGACACCTGGGAATCGTTTTGTATACTTTGTGGGAAAGTTTAAGTAGATTTAAAAATCAGGGTAAAGAATACTGAATTAAGGTACATGATTAATGGCTTCATTAAAAGATGGTAAACCTACTATTAAGTATAATACATACCATTAAGTGTCAACAAGTTAATGGCGTTTAAAGTAATGCTTCAATTGCTTTAAGTGTTGATTTAATTATCAATGATGCTATAATTGAATAAAGTAAGTTATATGGCAATAACGGTCATTTTAAGTACAAGATTTCATACATAACCTGGCAATAAAATTGTATTGGCTATCTAATTAATGACGATATAAGAGCTTATGTGTTTGGCTACATTGTTACATACCATCCTCTCAAACAGCACTTTTGTAAAACACCATCTGATTTTTAAATACAAATTATTACCATGTTCCTTCCACTAGTTTATTTTAAAATTAGATTTCCTTACTAAATACTAAAGCATACTAGGCAGTGAATAAACCCTAACACACATTTCTTTTGCATAAAACACCTTACAGTGAAGTGGGGCTTAGCTCTAAACACCAATGCTAGAAGAAATGGCCTGTTTGTATAGCCAAAAAGTGATGTTTTAAAAGATATAATGGAAAAAAGTTTATATAAGACCTTCCAACATAGTTGTTCTAGACAACTTTTGGAATTTAATCATGAAGTGGGCTTTCTCTCCACAAGCTTGAAAAAAGCAGACACAATAAAGATTCCTTTTATTGAAACGGAACCAATTTACTTTTATGGTTTCAAAGTAAGTAAACAAACTGTGTTTATTTTTATTACAAGAATTATATTCACAAAACAAAATCACTAAGACAAATGGAGAAACGACACAAAAGCCAACAAACTCCACACACCTCTGCCCTTCATTCAGTTAACATTTGGCTCTCAGCTTATGCACTATATTCTTGAAAATATATATAATTGAAGTGTACAAATTCCACATCCTTTCAAGCAGAGAAAGTTCTAAAAATTATGGCAGAAAGAGAATGAAATCAACCAGTAAAAGCAGAGCTGCTCTGACTGGGTAGTTAAGCAGACAGTCTCTACAAACACTGAAGCTGGGTGCAAGGCTGACGGCTGACAGGGTCGCTACTGAATCCTTAGCCTCGGTGCGCTTCAAAAATTTCCATGTTTGCAGTCAGACAGGTGCTTGAACTAAGTTACCCAGTTCCTCAATACTTTTTTAAAGTAGGCTCTTTCTTTAGCCTGATGGCTACAGCCAGGCTGTAGATAACTAGCTGGGGTGCTTTTTTTCTTAATAGGCATGGATTCTCAGAGATGTTAATTTAAGCCACTAAACTCAAGAGACTAAGACAAAAACCGTGGGGCTTTCTGAAAGTATCCTGTCTCTGAAGAGACTGGGTTCTTGCTAGACCTTGCACCCAAGCTAATAACATGCCTTGAGATCATGGAAGACTATATGCTGCTGTCTTACTGTGTGCTCAGCCTGCTTAAGTTTAATCTGCCTTTATGAAAACAATGTGACAAACCTTATGATGATGCTGTGGATTTCCCATGCAATTAGCTTTTACAATCTAAGCTAAATGCAGCATAGTTTTACTCTTAAATTAAGTACTTGTCCAAGCTCCTGACATAGAATAATTTGTGTACGTTGTGACAATCGTCTGCTGAAAGCAAAAAGGTTGAAAGCAACCCCAAACAAAACATTTATCATCAATACTGAATGCTAAATATGGATATAGTTTGATAACACGGTTTGGTTTCGCTCTTCTGGATCACTAAAGTAACTTCTGCCCTTGTAAAACTGTTTCTATAAAACAGTATCCTTCATTTCTTTCTCATACCATGTTTTCTGTGCTATTTAATAAATACAAAGCAAAGCCCCAGGGACACAGAATGTCACAGGCAAGCACAACCTAAAAAAAAAAAAAAAAAAAACAAAAAAAAAACACCCCGAGGACAATAGTAATCATTTCCCAGACATAGTCAAGCTCAAACCTTAAGTCCAAAACTTTGATTTCCTCCCTCAAAATACTGGAACCTGAATAGTGAGCAAAAGGTTCATGTTGTATGTACTCCCCAAGCTGCTAACAACACAGATTTAAATTCTTCAGAAGCATGCAGTGCCCACCACTTTCTGAGTAAATGCTGAAGACAAGAAAATGGTAAAGATTCCAGGTGGCTCCGCCATTTAGCTCAATGACATCCAACTAAAAATATTCAGTGGAACAAGCAGGTTTCCCCCTGAACAAGTTTGAGGTAAGTCTATCATCTAAAATAATGAAGAAACATTAGCTTGTTTGGTGGTACACAAAAGCACCCCTAGAAAACAGGGTAAAGTAATGGAATAAAAACATAATTAAATTCCATATTAACTTTAACAAGTAATTTTTTTCACATAGGATCAAGCTCTTATTTGTAATTTTTGAGCGTGGTGGGAGGCACCATTACTCTCAACAACTTAGTACACACAATATAACAATCTTTGAAATGTAATTTAAAATTGTTCTAAAGTTAACCAAACGTACACATTTTTATCACTTCTGTATCAGCCTAATAAGACTTTGGTTTGTTATTATAGTTGTAGCTTTAAATGTTATAGTAAATCACTCGAATTACTAAGGTACCTTTAAAACTGGCTTTAAAAAATTTTGAAGTATCACAAAAGAAAACCCTTAAGGAAAATGGCTTTTATGTTTGAAAAACTTTCAACACAATCTAAGGTTCTTTCTTGATTTGTGGCCTAAAGGCCACAGAAGTTATTTACAAAATAATAATATAGGTCTAATTAATAAAAGTCGCAAATAACTAGTTTAGGACATAAAATACTAGAAACAGTACTGAAATGCTTTTTTTCTGTCTAGGATGTCCCTAGACAGAAGTTCTGCTGTCAGAAAGGGGTACGAGATCTGAGAAGATGCAATCACGGGAATTCAGCCTGGGAAAGAGAAAAGTAATGTCCACTGCACAGGGTATACCCTTTTCTTAGCTACGCCCAGTCTCTTACTATAAAAACAAATGCTGTCTCATTCAACAGCATACGGTGGCACCGGACCACTTCCCTCCCAGTGAAACTCTTTAAGGTTCCCGAGAAGATCCTCAAAGAAGAGTTCTTGCTAGAGGACCAAAGGGGGTTTTGAAACCGTTAGGGTTTTGCTCCGCACGATCAGGTCAACTACTAGTTGGCCGGGCTAGGACTGTCCCCGCACCTCAGGCCCCGTCCCGCGCGGTCTTTAAAGACGAGGTCTGGCCAAGCAGCCTCGACTCCCTTCGCTGAGCACAGCCGAACCCTACAACCGGCGAGGGGCCTGCAGGTCGACCAAGCCCAAGGGACACGGGTGGGCTTGGGGCGACCCCCACCCTCACTGCCAACCGCACCCGGCCCGGAGGGGCCTCCTCGACAGCGGACCCGGCCAAGCCGGGCTGGAAAGCCGCCGCCAAGCACGCAGGCTCCCGCGGGCCGCCGGCGCCGTGCTCCGCGGCTCGGCCCACCCCCAGGGGTCCCGGCGCCATTTAGCTCCTCCAGCCCGCCGCCATTTTCCGCCCCCGCCGGCTCGCCGCGGCGCCCCGGCGCCCGCTCGGCCGTTCCAGCAGCCAGCGCCTGCACGGGCCGGCGGAGGAGGCCTCGATCGCGGCGTGCGGGGCCGGCCGGGGCGGCCAGGCGAGAGCCGGGCTGCGACCCCGCCCGTTGTACCCGGCCGGCGGGAGCCGAGGCCTGCGAAGGGGCCGGCCCGGCCGCACTGGGCGGAGCGGCTGCGGCTGAGGCCCGGACCTGAAGGTTCCATCGCACTTACTTCCTGTTTTGGGTCCGGGCACTTTGGAAGAACCAGGATGGAGGCTCCAAAAAATACCAGGATGGAGGAAGCAGCCACGGGAGAGAGTGGCTGCAGCTGGGGTGAGCGAGCGCAACCAGCCACCGGAAACGGAGCCGCAGCCGCGCCCCGCCCCTGGCCTCCCAGCACCTCCCCCCTCCGGCCCGCCTCTCCCGTGGGGCGGCCCTGCGCGCCACCCGAGACGTCACTTCCGTCCGCGTCGGCGCGCTGGTAGGTTCTCCTGCCAGTGTGGTTCACCGTGCTGTGGAGCGATCTTCTTAGCTGCAGCCAGGCCCTCGCTGCCCAGCTGTTGCGAATGCCGTGAAGGAAGGCCTCGCCAGGTCTCTGCACCGTCTGTCTCTGGCCCCGCCGGCGGAGTCTCTTAGTTCCCGAAGTATCAGAGTGGATCGGAGCGAGCGGTGTGGCCCGGCTCGTAGGGGTGCAGAAGAAAGCAGGGTGTCTCTCTGCTCCCCGGTGTCTGGGCGTGTGGTATAATTCTTGGTGAAAGGTGACCTCCCTGAGTGTGATCTCGCTTTTAGGCAACCGCGGCTCTTCGTGCATTTAAAGAGCTGCCTTAGAGATGAACAGAATACAAGCCCTGTCCTCGTGCCAATCTTTAAAAATCAGATTCCTTCAGAGAGTTGCTTGTTTGGTTTTGAGAAGTTCAAACATGAGTAAATGCATTTTGATGTATCCAACCCAACTCCTTCCGTGTTCTGACAGTCCCCTTCAATCAAAATTGTGTCCTATTAGTCTAGTGTGTGTCTATTCTGAGTACATATGTGGCCCAAATGTACCTAGCACTTACTTGGACATTGGAGACCAGTCCGCTCTCTTCAGGAAGAAAACTGACTCTTCCTTCAGCAGCTTTGACTGCTTGAGCTAGGGATTGAAAATGTTAGCCATTACCCCATCCATGCTGAATGTTGACTGGAGTGTTGGTGTGCAGGAGACCGACCATAGCTGCGGAGTGGAGGCAATTTCACACAAGTCTTCCCATTCTCCTGGCTCTTTCCTCAGCCATGCTCCCATAGCCTTCGTGTAGGAGTTGTGTTATAAATGTCCCACTTGGAGATGGGCACTCCACAGTCGTTTAACTGTGCACACTGACCAGTTGGGCTTTTCTGCTATAAACTCTTAAGTGCAGACTGATGAGAACATCAAAGAAGCTGCTCTTTTTGCTTGCTGTATTTAAAGAGCCCCAAGCGGGGCACAGTGGCCTACATCTGCAATTTCAGCACTGAAGGGATTGAGGAAGAAGGAAGACTGGAGTTTGAGAAAGCATTGGCTACACAGAACCCATCTCAACAAAACAAAAGGTTCTAAGATCTAAGGTTCTAAGCAGTGAGGTTCTTTTTATGATTTCAACAGCATTTAACCTATTTATAAAGCAAAGATATATTACACTCTGCTTTCCTTTCATGTTTGGTTAAAAATTTAAAATTGGGCTTCTGAAAAGTCTAAGCAAGAAAGAGGGGAAGTGGACACAAAGTCCCACCCCCTAATCTAGAAGCCGTTTACAAATGATAGCTCTAGGGAAAGGGAAAATGAGTTTTCAGTGGAATGAAGTTGGGTGGATCAACCATACTCTATGGCAGGTCTGGTTCATAGGAGTAGATGGCAATTTTGACTCCAAGTTCTTTACAGTAGCTTTATTCACAGTTGGCAGAACTGAATACAATCAACCAAGATGTGTTTCAGCAGGTGAATGCATAAATAGGCATAACTGTACAACGGAATTTTATTTGGTACTAAAGTTGTGAAGAATCAAAATATATATTAATAACTGGAAAAAGCATTCGAAAAGCTAAGCATGGTAAAACTATGACATTGTGATTGTCTTACTTTTCTATTGCTGTGCAGAGACACCAGGGCCAAGGCAACTTAAAAAAAAAAAGTTTAACTGGGGACTTGCTTACAGTTTTAAAGGATGACTGTGTAATCATCATGGAGGGGAACATGGCAGCAGGCGGGTAGGAATGGGCTGGAGCAGTAGCTTACATCCTTATCTGACGTTAAAGGCAGAGAGCCTGTTGGGTAATTTGTGGACTTTTGAAACCTCAAAGCCTGCCTCCAGTGACATACCATTTCCAACAAGGCCATACCTAATCCTTCCCAAAGAATTCCACCAACCAGAGACCAGACATTCAAATATACAAGCCTGCAGGGGTCATTCTCATCCAGTCCACCACAGTGATATTCTGTAAAGGACAACACTATGGAGACTGTAAGAACGGTGGTTCCAGGGCTTGTGAAAATGAATAAGAGTGCAGAGGTTTGAGTGCACAGGTTTCTATAGCAACAAAGTCTGTGAAATAGCATGTCTTGATAGTTGTAGTAAAACTTTGAGTGAATTCTAACATAAACTTTTTTTATTAATGGTTGTTAGCATTTTTTCAAATGATGCCACCACAGATATTATATGAAAGAATTTATTTGGGGGAAAGGAAGCAGAAGAGAGCACCTGAGTAAGCCATGAGGACAGAGACAGAGGGACAGAGATGGAGGAAGGCTCCGCCCCGACAGAGAAAAGGGGAGAGAGCAGAGAAGAGAGGAAGAGAGAGAGGGAAGAAGCAGGGGTCCTTTTATCCTGAGCCCCTGTGACATTGCAGGTACCTAAGCAACCTGGGAATGGGCTAAATGCATAGACTTGTGAATTAACAATGGAGTGTTCATGTAGGCTCATTCATAATAACAGATGCCCATTCTGATGTGTGTGTTTGTGTGTGTGAAGTCATGAGGCATGTTAGAATTTTCTGTACTTTGCTTAATTTTATGGTTAATGTAAAAAAAAGTCCAAAAGAAAGCCCTAAATGAGAAAAACAATAAAATGACTGAAAGAACAATTCTCATGAAAAAATAATTACATCTAAAGAATAAGTGACAAATTTATGAGAAAGTGGTTCCTCCCGACAGTTTTTAGATATAGATAAATATATTTTTTTCTTCACTAAGCCAAAGTAGTCATTGCAGACATGCAGCTCATTCTTGTCCACAGAATCTTAGGTAAGCTTGCACTCTGCTGATGCAAAAAATGTGGAGGGAGAGAGAAGCGTGAAGGAGAGGGTGCATAGCTTCCACACCATCTTTAGATGTGCCGAATTCCAAGGTTGTGCTCTTGGTCAGCCATCCGGAAGCCTGCCCTGGGTTATGGAGGCCACACTGCAAAAGCATGATGATGCAAAAGGGTCTGATGGAACGCTAAAACCTAGCAAGTGGGAAAATCTAGCAAGGCGTGTAGGTTAGATTCTTTCTGTGTCTTTGTATTGCATTATTTTCTTATGGGCTTACGACAGAATCCTTTCTGGTAAGAAAAATGTATTTCTGTCTGGAAGACAGAAAGGTGAGGGAAGATTATTTCTATCACCTGCTGTTGGGAAGACTAGTTTTTACTGACTGCTTTGGATTGGGAGACTAAGGGAGCATAACAAAACAAGAACAGTCACAATATTGATATTTGAAATGTAAATCTAGCCTCTTACCCTCACTCCCCTGATCTCCACCCCCTTAAAACTCTCTGCACACCCTCTCCTACCTTTTTCCCTCTCCTCAGCCACTTGCTCTGTCAATTCTATCTCCCCTTCCAAGTAATATTTGTGCATCCTCCCTTGGATCCTCCTTGTTACTTACCTTCTTTGGGTCTGTACCTTGTAGTGTGCTTATCCTGAACTGCATGGCTAAAATCCACTTATAAGTGAGTACATACCATATGTGTATTTCTGAGTCTGGGTTAGCTCACTTAGGATAACCTTTTCTAGTTTCATCCATTTGCCTGCAAATTTCATTTATCTGTTTTTAATAGCTGAGTAGTAAGGACTGTAAAGAAAAGAGAAACTGAGGGTGGGGTTATCTCTGTGACAAACTGGAGACCTACGTCAGGGCAGGCTCCTGGGAGGATAAAGGGATCTTAAGTAGAGACTCAGTAGCAGAGGCCATAGAGACTGCAGAAAGGGGAACACCAACCCATCCACAAACATTTTGACCCAAAATTTATCTTGTCTACAAGATGTACAGGGATAAAAATAGAGCAGATAAAGCAGAGATTAAGGGAATGCTCAGCCAAAGAACTACCCTATCACTGTGCCAGCCCCTGACACTATGAACAATACTGTGCTAAGCCTGAAGACAGGAGCCTGTTAGAGTTGTCCTCTGAGAGGCCCTACCCAGAAGCACCATAAAACAGATGCTGACACTCAAAGTCAAACATTGGTTAGGGGTTAGGAGTCTTGGGGAATAGTAGGAGGAAAGAGAAAAGGACCCAAAAGTGACAGGAACTCCACAAGGAAAACAACAGAGCTAACTAACCTAGGAAGCTTTGCTGAGACTGAAGCATCAACAAAGGAAGGACCATACATGAACTGGACCTAGGCCCCTTCAAAGATGTAGCATGATGGGCAGCTTAGGCTTCATGTGGGCCCTCTAGTAAGGGAACTGGGGACCGCATCAGACATGGACTTACTTGACAGCTTTTTGATCATTTCCCCATGGTGGGCCTGCCTTGCTAGGCCACGGGATGAGGACATACTCAGTCCTGATGCAACTTGATGAGTTGGGGTGGATGGGAAAGGGAGCCCCCCTTTTCTGAGGAAAGGGGCAGGGGAGAAGGAGGGTAGAACTGGGAGGGGAGGAGGGATTGGGTTACAACAAGGATGTAAAGTGAATTAAAAAAATGTAAATCTGTTATCACAGTAACACCTCTAGATTTTTAACCTGAATAATTATTATAAAGATTTCTAGAATGTGATTTGAATCCCAGAATGCCTGTCTGTAGTTACACCTACTTCTCTTAGTCAGTGTGTGCTTAGATTATACATGAGATTTTAAGGATATTGGAATTTACTTGGCATTTAAATGTCTTGTAGAAAAATAATCACGAGACATATTACCTTCTCTAACAAAAGTTATGGCATAAAAACATATACAGCACATTAATGGCATTTGCTTTATGTGATTTCCTGTGTTAGGCTCCATGTGTTATGTAAGACTCATAAACTTCATTGTAGGTTCAATATTGGTGAAATTTTCTCCCCTCTGTATTTCCTTTTCCCTTCATCACCCCCTCACTCCCTCACCCCTGCCGCCTTAATTTGAGTCATACTCTTGCTGCAGAGCTGAGGCTGCACTCAAACTCATAGTCCTCTTGCTCCAGCCTCCGGAATGTTAATATTATAAGCATGCATCACCATACACATTAATTTTCTTCTTTTGAAAAGTTAATGAATTAATATAAAAGCATTTGGAATACTAAGGTGTGATTTCTGTTTCCTGTTCTCTATGTGCTCAAACATGGAATTAGATGATGTGCTTCAGAAAAAGATTTTTCATAGTAAAAGAAAAATATGTAATTTTTCTTTCTACACAGTGTATTAATCCTGTTAATATATCAATTGACTTTCTAAAGCTTTGAGAGAGCTGATGCTATCTGACGCTAGGGGATCCTAATGCTAGTGGAGGAATAGGCAATCTGTTCTATTTAGTCCCGCCTTACTTCTGGCTCAACCTTATCTCAGATTTTTCTTGAAGACTTTACTCTGGGTCATAAATGCATTACAGCTCACAACCCTTTTTCTCAAAGTCCATTTTTGTTCATGTCTCATTTCTGTGCTCAGTTTAATCCTTCAGCCCGGACACCACCACTCTGTACCTGTTTCAGTTCCTTTTTTTTTTTTTTTTCCTCTCTCTCTCTCCTGTAGTAGACCATTGCTAACAGTGTTAGCAAAGGAAAATTCCAGTTGTTGTTAGGAGAATGGAGGTCTAAGGTTTCACACTCTTCTATCCAGTAAGGATCAAACAGGGATTCTATGGAAGTAAACTTTACACATACAACTCACAGCAGGCCTTGCTGAGAACGTATTTAAGCAGAGCCTAAAAAAAGTGAGCACAAACATCACAGTAGGGTCTGGGAGGTGGAAGGTGTTTGTCTATATTAGTGCAAGAAAGTACATATTTATAGAAAGCGACTTTCCTATATAGCATAAAATAGCTAAGGCAACTGGTAGACCAAGTCCTGTTCAGACGTTGCAAGTTTATTTCCCTTTGGAAAGAATGCAGCCTAAGATCAACCTTCTTTCTAAATTCTCAAGTGTATGCATGTGCGCGCGCACACACACACACACACACACACACACAAGTGTGTACAATCTTGTACAGAAAGTCTCTTTAGCCATCTGAAGATATTATGCCTATGAATTAGTAATTTCCATTTCTTCTCCCCTCAATCCCTGGTGACCACTAGACTGCTCTTTGATTTCATGAATTCTACAAGTTTCACTGTTTTATGTACTTCATCTAAGTACAATAATGTGTTTGTATCTGGGACTGACTTATTTCATTTTGCATGGTATCTGTAAAGTTTATCCATGTTGTCAGAGGTTGCAGAACTTTCATCTTTTTCAAGACGGAATGGTATTCCTGTCTAAGACTGGAGCTAAGCATGGGCCCTGGTAGAGCCAAGAGGATACATCGCTCCCTTCCATCATGTCAGAGCTTTAATTTGCCAGCATATGGCACAGTATCTCAACTTAGTAAATACTTAAATGTTCACTGATATCAAAAATAATCAATTCTCTTTAACCAAAAGAATTAGAAGCTAAATATTCTTTTGCAGTAGCAAAATCCTGTCTGCAAGGAGAGCACAGTCTTTTTTTTTTTCTTTTTGGAGAAAATTATCATTACATGGATAATTTAAAGCTGGCATTTATTATTCTTTAAAAGGAAGGAGGTCAATTTTAACACTATATCACATCTGCTGTTACTCTAAGTCCGCTACTAAATTCTTGTTGATTTAGATGCAGCATTTCAAAGCATATCATTTAACCAGCAGGTGTCTCTATTGTTCAGCGAGATCTTTTTCATTTTTTACCAGTAGATGAAAATTTGGGGGACTTGAATTGTTAGTGAACTGTATAGCAGATCACAGATAAGAATTCAGACCCAAATTTAATAATAAAACCCCAAGAGTAGGGATTATGCTTTGAATTCAAATATGACAAGGCTTTCTAGCATTTAAAGATGTGTTGTAGATTAATGCTCATTTCTTTCAGTCAGTGTATACATGGTGTTTCCTTCACTGAATGTGCAGCAGAAGAGAAAGAAACGAATGCCTTCACTACCTTCAGGAGTTCACCCATATATAATATGTTTACTCATTCTGTTAAGCAGATATCCCCAAGAACCTACTTTGTCTGAGCACTATTTTAGACACAGAGAATATGGTTTGCTCAAGACAGACAAAATTTCCACCTTAATAGAATCTGTGTTCTAAGGAACAGCTCACAGTGTAACTTTTCTACCTCACACCATGCAAAATCTTAAGATGCCAGTTTACTACACGACTAGCACCTGTCTATAAACGTTTTTATAATTAGCTTAATGAGTGGTAATGACAACATAGAAACCAAACCCCTTGCTATCAATACATTAAGCAAAACTCAAACATTAGGAAAGATGGTCAATGTCCATTGCTCTTGTTTAGTCAGTGTGTTAAGAATGGTATCTGCGGGGGTCTTTCCTGAGACTGATACTCCAACCAAAGCCTATGCATGGAGATAACCTAAGACCCCTGCACCGATGTAGCCCATGGCAGTTCAGTATCCAAGTGGGTTCCATTGTAATAGGAACAGGGACTGTCTCTGATGTGAACTGATTGGCCCCCTGAGGGGGAAGCAGCATTACCAGGCCACAGAAGAAGATAATGCAGCCATTCCTGATGAGACCTAATTGACTAAGATCAGAAGGAAGGAAAAGAAGACCTCCCCTATCAGTGGACTTGGGGAGGGGCATGCATGCAGAGGGTGGAGGAAGGGAGGGATTGGGACAGGAGGAGGGAGGGAACCACAGGGAGGATACAAAGTGAATAAAATGTAATTAATAAAGAATAATAAAAAAATGGTGTCTGGTAAATATCAAGTGCTCTGAAGTATTAGAGATTTTTTTTTTTTACATGAAACATACATCATAGGACAAGAGAACTGTTGTGTTTGATGATGGTGAGGGTGATGATAATGGTGTGTGTGTGTTCATGCGTGCAAGGGGTGAAGTTTAGCATAGGTGGACGCGTGTGAAGGCCAGAGGTAATTTTTTAATCTCTATTTTTTTTTTTTTACAATTTATTCACTTTGTATTCGGATTGTAGCCCCCCCAATCCTTCTTCCCTCCCTCCTTCCCTCCCTTTTCTAGTCCACTGAAAGGAGGAGTCTGACCCTAGCCTATCAAGTCTCATCAGGACTGCCTGGATCTTTTTCCTCCGTGGGCTGGCAAGGTCACCCTGATAGAGGGAAGTTATCAAAAAGCAGGCAACCAGTTCATGTCAGAGACAGCCCCTGATTCCTTGACTAGGAGACCCACATGGAGACTAAGCTGCCTATGGGCTACATCTGAGCAGGGGAGTCTAGGTCCTCTCCATGCGTGGTCCTTGGTTGATGCATCAATCTCTGCTCACCTTCCCTCCACCCAGGCCCAGATTTTAATAAAATTGCATGGTACTGACATAGAAGCAGACTGGCTCCTATGGAATAGAATCAATGGAATAGAATCAAAGATCCAGAAATAAACACACACCTACAGACAACTGACTTTTGACAAAGAAGCTAAAACCATACAATGGAAAAAAACAGCATCTTCAACAAAGTGCTGGTCTAACAATGTAAAAATGCAAATAGATCAATAATTATCACTCTGAACAAAATTAAAGTCCAAGTGGATCAAAGACCTCAATATAAAACCAGACACATTAAAACTGTTAGAAGAAAAAGTGGGGAAGAGCCTTGAACTCATTGACACAGGAGACAACTTCCTGAACAGAACACCAACAGCCCAGGCTCTAAGATCAACAATTAAAAACGGGACCTCATGAAACTGAAAAGCTTCTGTAAAGCAAAGGACACTGTCAACAGAAAACAAAACAGAACAAAACAAAACAAAAACCAAACAGCCTACAGACTGGGAAAAGATCTTGCATCTGACAGAGGGATAATATACAGAATACATAAAAAAAATACTCAAGAAATTAAATACCAACAACCAATTTTAAAATGAGGTATAGTACTAAACAGAATTCTGTTTTTGAAAATGGGCCTCCTCATTGAACCAGGAGCTCACCAGTTTGACTAGACTGACTAGTTAGTGAGTCCAAAGTTCCTTCTGTTTTTGCTTCCTCCACATTTATAGATACCATTTAAAGGTGACCTGCCTTAACTCCCATGTTTTCTTTTTACATGATAGTGACAATAAAATTTATGTCTTTACACTTATGGGCTAGCACTTTACCAACTAAACCATCTCAGCAAAACTCAACCTGGTTTTGAATACTTCTCTAATAATTTATGAGTCTCTATGCTGCACTGAAGATAACCATATGAAATTAAACTATCATCACATTAAGCAAAACTATTATCACATTAAGCAACACTTCACAAAGCATTATACTTTTGTTACACTATATCTTAGGTAGGGCTAGTTAAGATAAATAAAATTTAGTTATTTAATTGAATGAAATTTATACTAACAGGATTAGAAATATGGAGTTTCAATGGGTTATTTACATATAATATGTATTGTAAGTATAATATTATATGTATTCTAATACATAATATGTATAATGTCATCCTCAAGTCTAAACAAATACATAATCATATTTAATATAGTCATTTTAGCAGTACTATGTTTTAGTAAGCCTAGGTAAGGAAGTATGTGAATTCAGCAGTAAGAAAAACTGCTCACTTTTCCCTCTATCTATTTATACTTCACTCTGAAGGTTGTATTTGTAGAACTTTGTCCTTCGTGTTGGCTCAACCTGGTGTAGAAAGACAGAAGGTTATCTGTCATAGGCATTGCCTGAGATAAGGTGAAATTTCTCTATTCCACCACCACTCGACAGGCCAGGCTGTGGGTTTTATTGTTGCTGCTGTCTGTTTTTTACATAGCCTCTTTTCACTTGGTGTTCCAGTCTTTTCTTTCTTTTACCTCGTCATAGAACTCTATGTGGTGGAATCATTCTCTATTAAGAACGTTATTGATCTTGATTAAACGTTCTTGACTCTCTTCTGAGAAGAAACCCATTCCACCTTACCATGGAAAGAAACATATCTAACAGTAGAACGATGCTCCATACATAATGCTATGAGAACTATGTTGTTTGAAGTGGTAATAGTAAATAAAGCACCCTCTAATGGCTGTCTGCTGCAGTAGATATAACTGAAACTGTATGTTCCTACTCGTCTGTTTTACCATAAGAGCACTATGATAAGATGAAGAATTTAAGAATTGTATTTCTTACCTTTGCATACTGTATGTGGGAATATAAATTAGATTTACGTGTTAGGGAGAACAGAATGGATCAAGCAGTCCTACTAGTGGCATATAAACAAAGGAATGGTAATCAGCACGTCAAAATGACATTGTTACTCTCATATTTATTGTACCACTATGCATAATAGCCAAGAAATAGCAACCAGCCAAATATCCATAGAACAATAAGTGGATAGAGATAATGTGGGACATGGAGAGAGTAAAATAATATTCAACATAAAAATTAAATTCCTGTCATATGTGACAACATAGATGGATCTGGGAATCATTATGTTAAAAAAATAAGAAGGCACAGAAAGACAAGTACCACATGCTCTCAGTCATATGTGGACTTGGAAGTAGTTGCATGAAATAGATATATAGTAACTACACATATTTATGAGGTATACTGTAATATGTGGATAATGTAATAGTTATGTCAGGGTAAATGGCATATCTATTACCTCAGACATGCAGCATTTTTTTGCACTGGAATTACACTCAGTCTTGGAATTCTTGTTTTCAGCACTGTATTATAGAGGTGGAGGTTGGAAAAAATATGTACCTGAGAGTTACTAGTGGTTTTAGAAGATAAACAATATGTAGAGTATCCCAGACTATAGAGATTTCTTCGAATTCCCAAAGGGCATTTACCTGCATCCTTTTCAGAGGTACAAAGACTGGATCCAAGTGGTCATAGGCGTAATTCAGTGAATATTGAGCCCACTCACAGGATTCTGGTGTTATGTCTGAGAGGCTTAAAATTATTACATATATTTTTGACATATTTTAAATATAATTGACACAAGCCCCTGCAAACCATAGTGTGTGCAGAAAATGAAACATCTGGAGCACACTAGTTATACCTACCTTTATTATGTCACTAAAAATTCAAGTGTTCACAGAAATTACCTGATATCTGTAGGCTAATAATTAATAGACAGAAGTTGCCTGAACATCCAGACAGAAGAATGAAGACTCATTAATAGTGCAAACAGGTCAGGATGGTGTTCTTGTTTCATAGTTTTTGGTCCATACTCAGTTCCTCTTCTACAGTGTACTTAGCAAAGACTGAACCAACTTGTCTAAATCTAAGCATCTAAGTGATGGTCTTGCCTGGTCAATGTTCAAGGATCACTCTTCTATCACAGAAAACTCAAGTAGGGTTTTCTGATAAAGCTTGGTTTACATTTCTTTGAGTTTAGCTAAGCTTTCGCCTTGAGAACTTCTAAGGGTAATGAAGCCCATTAGGCAATTAATTATTTTGCAATTAGGCATGTCTCAGTCTGTCAGAAGGGCATGCTTGTCCATCTGTTATGTAATTTTCACTCAAAAGATAAACTATAGTCTGTTTGGGCTCTTTTGAAAAGAGTAGAAATTGACTAACTTCTTTTCCTGATTGATGAATTATGATCAGAACACAAAATACAGTAGCGAGGAAATTTTGGAAGCATTATTAAAATCTGGCTACATTTAGTCTACATTTCAGCCAAGAAAAAGGTTCATACCTGACATCTATTTTCAGTGGCCAACACGAACACTTTGTTAATCCTAACTGAAGTGCTCTTACATTGCTGACTTCGCGGCTGCTATAAGAAGTATAATTGGGACTTTGTGCCCACTTCCCCTTCAGTTATACTTCTTTTTTAACTGCTGGGGAATTCATCAGTTTTCTTCAACAGAGTGGCACTGGCCATCTCAACCAGACTCCAGGGCAGGTTGTGTGCTCAACAGTAGTTGATCAAAACAAAACAGACTTCATGATATGTTTTGTCTTCTTGGCTTTTTTTTTTTTTGGAGAGAGAGAGAAAGAGAGAGAGAGAACATGAAGTTGGATAGGGAGGAGGATCTGAGAGGACTTGGGGAAGAGGAAAGAATAGGATCAAACATATTTTATAAAAAATTAAAAATAAAATGTAGAAACTATAATTGGAATGCTATACTTAAACCAAGTTTTATTTGTACTTACTCCCGCTTTTAGTGTTGCTGCTTGCTTAAATGCTATGAGTTTAGATGATATTCAGTGTCAGCCAGTATCTTACATCTCTTGCCTCGTGAAATTAAGGTGAGATTTTCTTAATACTTAAATCAAAAGTTCAGAGTAACTCTGACTTCCACTCTGGTTTTTAAGGTTGGTTTTTAAGGCTGGTTTTTAAGGTTTAATGGGGTCATAGATGTCTTCCCTCTAATTCTTGCACTGAGGCATAAATTCTGTCTTAACTTGAAGAAGTGAGCCTTTTTGTTTTTGCTATGAAGCTGCTCATTGAGAGAATTTAGAACAAATTTATAAGAGAACCAAACTCTTTAAAGAGGACCATTGCCTCCTACCACTTGTCTTGCTTCTTTCTTGATGCTCGCACTCTCTCAAGAGCAAGGCCTGTTCATCCTCTTGCCTTGTCCCTGGCATTTTAACAGACTGTCTTACTCTGTGGAATAATAACCCTACTGATTTCCATATTTTACTCCCCTCCACAGTAAGAGAATATTTGAGTTCCATATGCTGAATATATTCTGTAACCCCCGTGAATCTAAGTGGAATTGTCTGACCACTGTGATTTAGGCAAAGCTGAAGAGCACAACATGATTTTCTCCTGAAGAAATGTCTTTGCCCTTCTATTCACTTTTCCCTCTTTTTTTTTTTTTTTTTTTCTGGCTGTAATGTAATGTAGCTGTGGCTATAAGAAACCATCTTGTACTTTAAAAATAATGGCACCAGGAATAAATGGCTAGATTTCTGGAGTCTCATATCATCTTTGGATGATTATATCTTGCCTGTTATGTAAGACAGAAGTACATTTTATCCTGTTTTTTTAAAATCAAGACCAAGGTTCAGTTCTTAGAACCCACATCAGTTGGCTCACAATCACCTCGAACTCCAGCTCCAGGGGATCTGACAACCAGTTCTGGCCTCTGTAGTCAGCCGCACATGTAGCATACATTCACACAGAAAACACACACGCACACACACACACGCACACGCACACACACGCACACACACACACACACACCAATAAAAATAAATATTTTAAAATTAAAAAAAGTGTTAAATAATCTTCATTTGATTTCATCACAAACCACAGTCAGTGCCTTTCAGTGGTAAAAGGCAGCATTCTCGACATAGAGAATTCTAATTAAAACAGCATCATCAAGAATGCCCATGGCAGCTCAGTCTTCAAGTGGGCTCTCTAGTAATGGGAACAGGGACTGTCTCTGACATGAACTCAGTGGCTGGCTCTTTGATCACCTCCCCCTGAAGCGGGAGCAGCCTTAGCAGGCCACAGAGGAAGACAACGCAACCAATCCTTATGAGATCTAATAGGCTAGAGTCAGAGGGAAGGGTCTGAAGAGGACCTCCCCTATCAGTGGACTGGGGGAGGGGCATGAGAGGAGATGAGGGAGGGGGTAGGATTTGGAGGGGACTAGGGAGGGGGCTACCACAGGGATACAAAGTGAATAAACTGTAATTAATTAAAAAATAATTAAAAAAAGAAAAGACAGTTGCTTCCTGATGTTTAGCACTGCCTATAACAGAACAGTGAGCAGAAATTGAAACACAGGTGAGTCTTCTTGTTTTTGAGACAATGATAGAGTTTTCCCAGTTTTAAAACATATTCATATGCCCAGTTATATAAATCTAAGTATAAAACCATTTAACAGGTTTGAAGTGACACCTCCATCTTTGTGGAAAGTAGAACATTACTACTTAAGTCCAATCTTAAGAAAAGGAGAACAGTGATAGTATGTATGTATGCAATTGGATTGTTATTTTTAAAAAAGATCATATTCACTTTACTACAAGTCAATTTTACTTAAATCAGGACTATCCAACAAAAACATTGTTAGCCATTCTTGTATGAATTAAATCATGGTACACATTAAAAGCCATGAGACATTTGTTTTGCAATAAATAAGGCAGTGGAATTACTTGTTAGTAGCCTTTTAAAATTAAGCTATTAGGTCTGCTCTTTCTCCCTTCTTAATTCCAGCAAAGATCATTTTTGTTCCAGGGATGTGCTTTTTGGGATTCTTCGAATATTCCATCAGGGTGTCTTCTCCCCAGGTGATACCCTTGTTATTGTTGGCATCTGTGTAAGAGAATCCAACGGCCTGACCTATCTTCTGCCCCAAAAGACCATGCAGATTTGGTCCAGTCTTATGCTTGCCTCCCTTTTCCACAGTGTGATACTCGGCACACTTCTGAACAAAAATCTTCTTGCCTTTCTAAGCATCATCCATGTTTTAATATTGTCTGGACTGGTCGACACCACAAATGTTATAACTTGAAGACCGACGTCCCCCTCTGTCACCCTGTTTTTTTTTTAATTATTATTTATTACAATTTATTCAATCTTTATCCCAACTGTGGCCCTCTCCCTTGTCTCCTCCCTCTTCTCCTTCAATGCCCCTCTCCTAGTCCATTGATAGGGGAGGTCCTCCTCCCCTTCTATCTGACCCTAGCCTATCAGGTTTTATCGGGACTAGCTGCATTTTCTTCTTCTGTAGCCTGGCACGCTGCACCCCCCAGGGGAAGGTAATCCGAGAGCCTGCCACTGAGTCCATGCCAGAGACATCCCGTTTCCTTTACTAAAGTACCCACTTGGAGACTGAGTCTATGGGCTACATCTGAGCAGGGATTTTTTTATATTTTCATAGTTTGAGTGTCTGTGATTGCGTTTATATCTTAGTCAATGCAATGGCCTTTAGATTAGCTCTCTTTTTTATTATTTAACTTTTATTAATTACACTTTATTTATTTTGTATCCCCCCATAAGCCCCTCCCTCCTCCCCTCCCTATCCCACCCTTCCCCCCTTTTTGCATGCATGCCCCTCCCCAAGTCCACTGATAAGGGAGGTCCTCCTCTCCTTCTTTCTGATCTTAGTCTATCAGTTCTCATCAGAAGTGGCTGCATTGTCAGGGTTCTAGGTTATCTCCATGAATAGTCCTTGGTTGGAGTATGAGTCTCTGGTAAGTTCCCTGTGTTCAAATTTTCTTGTTCTGTTGCTCTCCTTGTGGAGTTCCTGTCCTCTCCAGCTCTTACTATTTCCCACTTCTTACATAAAATTCCATTCACTGCCTGTCAGTTGGCCATCAGGCTCAGTATCTGCTTTCACAATCTGCATGGCAGAGGCTTTCAGAGGCCCTTTGTGGCAGGTTCCTAGGTTGTTTCCTGTTTTCTTCTTCTTCTGATGTCCATCCTCTTAGCCTTTCAGGATGGGGATTGAACATTTTAGTTAGGGTCCTCTCTTTTGCTTAGTATGTTTAGATGTACAGATTTTAGTGGGTTTATTCTATGCTGTATGTTTATATGAGTGAGTATATACCGTGTGTGTCTTTTTGCTTCTGGGACAACTCACTCAGGATGATCCTTTCCAGGTCCCACCATTTACCTGCAAATTTCATGATTTCCTTATTTTTCATTGCTGAGTAATACTCCATTGTATAGATGTACCACAGTTTCGGCATCCATTCTTCAGTTGAGGGGCATCTGGGCTGTTTCCAGCTTCTGGCTATTACAAATAAAGCTGCTACAAACATGGTTGAGCAAATGTCCTTTTTGTGTACTTGAGCCTCTTTTGGGTATATGCCTAGGAGTGGTATGGCTGGATCTTGAAGCACTATTCCTAGTTGTCTGAGAAAGCGCCAGATTGATTTCCAGAGTGGTTGTACAAGTTTACACTTCCAGTAGCAGTGGAGAAGGGTTCCCTTTTCTCTACAACCTCTCCAGCATGTGTTGTCACTTGAGTTTTTGATCTTGGCCATTCTGATGGGTGTAAGGTGAAATCTCAGGGTTGTTTTGATTTGCATTTCCCTAATGGCTAATGAGGTTGAGCATTTCTTTAAGTGCTTCTCTGCCATTTGATATACCTCTACAGAGAATTCTCTGTTTAGCTCTGTTTCCCATTTTTTAAGTGGATTACTTGGTTTGCTGTTTTTCAGCTTCTTTAGTTCTTTATATATACTGGATATGAGTCCTTTGTCAGATAAAGGGTTGGTGATGATTCTTTTCCAATCTGTAGGCAGTCGCTTTGATTAAACAAAGAAACAATATCTCTGACAGAGGTCATGAATCAAATGGACCTCACAGACATTTACAGAACCTTACACCCGAACACAAAAGAATTTACCTTCTTCTCAGCACCTCATGGAACTTTCTCCAAAATAGACCATATAGTTGGTCACAAAGCAAGCCTCAACAGATACAAGAAGATTGAAATAATCCCTTGTATCTTGTCTGATCACCATAGATTAGCTCTCTTAACAGCAACATGTCTCTTAAAAATAGGGTTTTTATTCTAAGAGGAAATCATGGAAATTAGGCTTTTTAAAATATGTATATGCTATTTTCCATGAGCAGGGAAGATGAACAATACTTTCTTTAAGATACAAAGGCACTTTATAAAGAAAGAAATTTTATAAGTGAGCATCTAGGAAGGTCAAATAGAAAAAGGAAAAATAGAGAATAGGATCATGAAATCCTACCCCTTTCTGTACATGGCTAAGGCAATGTACAGAAAATTACCAGTGCTGCTTTTAAATGTTTGGGGAAAGAGTTTTCTTCAGGGAAACAGGCTCTGAGAAGCTACCCAGGTTCCAGTTGATGATTGAGTACCCATGTACATACAGGCAGCACTAAATGAACTCAAGTTTTAAAAGGGGAGAGAGAACATGAAGGTTTTAGCATGATATGGAAATTAAGCAAAGGATAAATACTATGATCTTGAGCCTGGCACCACATAATCTACAACCAACTTTCACTGGCATGTGAGATACTGTGAAGCGTATCTCAGAGCATAAGGGTATAAGGATGAAGTAGAGGGAATTGAGGGGGTGGTGTGATGAAATTCAGAACCAGAGATTTTATCAACAGACATGCTCCACTCCATGAGTGCTTTTATAAGATGATCATTCTGGAGGGCAGATGTAGAGAGTAGTTGTCAGAGATCAATATATCAGCCCATAAAATTAAAATAATCAACATGGATGTTAAAGTCATAGGATAATGATGCCATGCATGCATGTGTGAGAAAGTCTAAACTTTAGCATAAAATGGTCATTGGGGACAGTTCATGTTGGAATTTAGTAGGCTATAAGTGCATTTAAGTCTTCTACTGTCTCTTGGGGCCCAAGATTTTTCTCCTAGAAATTTTATAGGTAAACTGGTAGATAAGTTCACCTGAGTAATTTCAAGGATGATGTATTACCTGGAGTGAACTAGATGGAAGACAGAACAAAATGGAAGATACCATGTGGTAATTGTAACACATATGGTAGCCACATATGAAGCCACCAAACAGAGACAGTATAAAAGAAAGGAAAATCTGATAATCAGCTAACAGTGGTCCAAACTATTGTTATTTGGGAATAGCCCGAGTTCTCATTACATCACCATAGGAATAGAAGTGATGGGAAATTATATATGTCTCACACAAATAATAAGCTTGAATGCTAGAGAGCACAAATACAAGAGAGAGATGACATAGGCATAAAGACAACTAAAAAGTAATGGCAGAAAAATTGCCATTTAAAAATTGCTCTTTTAACATGATTTGGTGAAACTAGCTGGTTATAGCATGTTTCAAGGGTAAATGCATCAGCAGGGAGAAAACAGATTTTAACCATTATTACATCTGAAAGAAATGCTTGGAAGTAGAGAGATTTTTATGAATGAACAGAAATGCAATAGGATGTAAAGAGAAGGAGGTAGCAGTGTTTGACAGTGGTAGAGACTGGTGAAAGAGGGAAGGAGGAAGAGAAGGAAGGGCAAGAGAAGGCCAAAACTCAGTACCTTCAACCAAAAGGATGTTTGTAAGAAGTTTCAAGGCCTCCACAGAGGCCTCTCAAGAGGGATTTGATAGTTTAACACATGAATAAAAATGTCTTCTGACAAATGGCAAATTAGTGACTAATAATTGCTCAAATAATTATTTGGGAGAAGAATGAATGAAGAGCATATGCTGCTTGTTTGAGCTGTCAGCACTCAGATGAGCTGTCAACAGAAAGTAAGACAAAGATTGCGCAGACTGCATTCGGAGAATGCATCTATGGAAACATTGGTGCTTTATATGTTAAACTGGTGAAATCAAGTGCAAATTACTTCCCCCCATTTATTAAACATAGATTCTTTTCTCATAGATGTAATCTGAATACAGTTCCCCTCTCCCTGTTCCTCCCATTTTCTCTCCACCCCCTCTCCCATCCTTTAATACTGTATAGAATGACAGTGGGCTAAATCATTTTCATTTCATAAAAGAAATACAGTGTTGTTTTCTTCTGTAGTTTTCTACAGTCACCATACATTCTGGTGTTCATCTTCCACTTGAGGGGTTTCTTTTTTTTATTTTTTTTTATTTTATTTTTTTTAATTTTATTTTTATTTTATTTTATTTTATTTTTTTTATCAGTTACATTTTATTAACTCTGTATCCCAGCCATGTCCCGATCCCTCATTCCCTCCCAGTCCCTCCCTCCCTCCCTCCCTCATCTCCACCGTGCCCCTTTTCAAGTCCACTGATAGGGGGGACCTCCTCCCCATTCATCTGATCCTGTTTTATCAGGTATCTTCAGGACTGGCTGCAAAGCCCTCCTCTGTGGCCTAACAGGACTGCTCCTCCCTTCGGGGGTGGGGAGACCAAAGAGCCAGTCATTGAGTTCCTGTTAGAAATAGTCCCTGTTCCCCTCACTTTGGGAAACCAATTGGTTACTGAGCTACCACAGGCTACATCTGAGTGGAGGTTCTAGGTTATATCCATACATGGTCCTTGGTTGAATGTCAGTCTCAGAAAAGACCCTGTGCCTAGATATATTTGGTCCTTGTGGAGCTCCTATCATTTCCCCATCAGACTAACTCCCCTTCTTTCTTATGATTCCCTGTACTCTGCCAAAGGGTTGGTCATGAGTCTTTGCTTTGAAAACACTGCTAGTTAGAGTCTTTCAGATGCGCTCAGTAGACTCCTGTCATACGTTCAATGCACATCCCATCTGTCTTTCTAAATGAAGATTGATCATCTTACCCCATGTCCGCTCAATTGATTATCTTTTTTAGGTGTATAGATTTCATTATGTTTATCATATCTTATAGGTCTATATAAGTGAGTATATCCCATGTTTGTCTTTCTCCTTCTGGGATATTTCACTCAGAATGATCTTTTCTAGATCCCACCATTTGCCTGCAAATTTCATGATTTCCTCCTTTTTTATTGCTGAGTAGTATTCCATTGTATAAAAATACCACAATTTCTGTACCCATTCCACCGTTGATGGACATCTGGGTTGTTTCCAGGTTCTGGCTATTACAAATAGAGCTGCTATAAACATGGTTGAGCAAGTGTCCTTTTTGTGTACTTGAACAAACTTTGGGTATATACCTAGCAGTGGTATAGCTGGGTCTGGAGGAAGCACTATTCCTATTTGTCTTAGAAAGCGCCAGATAGCTTTCCAGAGTGGTTGTACCAGTTTACATTCCCGAGGGGTTTCATTTGGGGAGAATAATAGAAAACAGAGTGTGTGAACATATTGTGAAAAACATAAGACTTAAACTGGAGAGAAAGCATCTTCCCTTCCTTGCATCTTTCCCTCAGGTCTCTAACCCTTCCCTCCATCACTGAAGAGCTGGATTTGGATAAGCTAAATCCAGCGAGATAAACTATCTCAGTATGCCTGCCCTGAACAACACAGTTGACTAGAATCAGAATCTCAATTTAAACTCAACTTGGAAGAACAGAACATTTGAAAATTTTGAGATGAAGAACTGGACAATTTTAAGTGACCCCAAATAATATAACTATCTCCTGCAGTGAAATATCTTTACAAATCTAGTCTAGAAATGCCTAATGGTTATTTAATGTTCCATTTTGTCACACAACTATCTGTGTATCTTTTAATATGTGTTGTTAGTTATCTATCCTTATTAATTCAGTTAAAGTCAGTTTCCAAATTCATGCAGTTTTGAAGGCTTAATGATTTATGTGTATAGATTTCTTCCATCTAAAAGTTAAAATAGAATCAATACCATCTTGTAAAAGAGTTGCTAGTATAGTATAATGAAGTATACTATGTCAGCATAGTATAATGAACTATACTATGAATTATCCAAGTCATTTGAGACTAAGTTGCTGATGTCCCCTCTCCCTGTAAGTACACATAATTACTACCACAGTTTTAATTGCTACATTACTATTAAATTCTCAGATCTCAGTCTGGTTTCACTAATTACTCTTTAAAATTTTCTAATAAAATTTTTGGTGCCAAATCTCAGATGTTAATTGTTACACCTCTTTCTTTAGAGTTCTTTGTCTCTCACATCCTTGACATGAAAATTGCCAACATTGTTTTGGAAAATGTCCTTCCATTTGAGTATATTGAGGTACTGCGACTTTGTCAGAAGCCTCAAAAGTTCTGCTCTTGCATCCTGTTAACCTGTGTCAGGTGTAACTGTGTCAGGTGGCACAGAATTTTGTTTGTTCTTTTGTTTGTCACTTCTTCCACTGCCATAAAAATTTATTACAAATTAAGTGGTTAAAACATCAATGTTTGCTCTATATCTATACACATGAGAAGCCTTCAATGAGTTTACTAGGCCTAAATCAAGGTCAATACTGCACATTTCTTCTGGAGACGCTAGGCAGAATCTGTCTTTTTTCTTTTTAACGATTGCTCGACTTATGTTATAACTTCTGTCTCCAGAGCCAGGAGCCACCTTGAGACAATCACTGCCTTTATCACATCTCCTTTTCTAATTCCTGTTTCCTCTTCCATGATTAAGGATCCTGTGATGCCTTGAACCAGGACAGTATCCCGTCTTATGATCCATAATCACATCTGTACAGTTCCTTATGCCACCTCGCTAACACACCGACACTTCCTGGGCAGGACAGTGTGGGCATCTTATGAGTTCTGCCCACCATGTTTTTAATAATGTTCACTGAATACACTTTATGAAGGTGTATGCCAATTTTCTGTACTATGAAGTTACTTTCCCCCCTCACTTATTACTAATAACTTTCATGGAGGAATGTCACTTGGATTGTATAGCTATCCTATTTCTTATGTTTTGTTTAGTTTTAGACTCACATATAGCTTTATGGATTATAAAAAAATGCTATTTCTAAAATAATTATCTCAACAAAGAAACAAATCTCTTGCTCCGGGCTCATGTCATATTTTCTCTGTGACATTCTTGAATCAACTATTTCTCTAAGAAGCACCTGCTTTTCCTGCTGGTTAAGAATGCTATTTAGAAACACATAACTGTAGACACAATCTCACAGCAAATCCCCTCATTCTTTGTCTCTTACAGTCTTTCTAAGGCTTAGGTGTCAGAGTGTTTTGAAACTATAACCATTGGAACTGGGCTCCTCAACTCTGCATTTGGTTGATTGTGGTTTTCTCTAGGAGTCCTAGTCTGTTTCATAGAGAAGTTTCTTTGATGAGAAATGAAGATCACACTTACCTATGGATATAACGACAAACATTTTTTTTAGATTGTTGTTAGTGGTTATTCTGGTTTAGTAAATTAGGGGTTATAGAGTCTCTTCCAATAACCAGGACATCACTAGCATTGAACAGTTAGTTAGGTGTCTAGTACTAGTCATGATTTCCTTATTGTTGAGTTTTAAGTCCAATTAGAGTGCTATTGGTCACTGACAAAGTATGTGTACCACGAGTAGGGTTATTGTGCCATGCTGTCTCACCAGCATGGCTCCCCAAATGTGAGCTGAACAAGAATGACACCAATGGATATGCCAAAAGGGATAGGGAAAAATCCATGAGACTTCAACCCTATACAAAGGAAGATCGGCAACTAAGAAGGCTGGGAGCAGGAGAGGTCACCCCCAGGGAACAGCACACTAGCTGATTGTCCAGAGCCTAACAGCCAGCCCTGAAAACAAACATATCAGTAACATTATGTGAACTGAACAGGTTATATTTAGAAATACATATGCATATATACATACAGTAACAATTAGTGGAAAAAAGAGGGCATGAATTTGAAGAAGAATGGAGAAAGATATTCAGGAGGGTTTGGAAGAAGGAAAGGGCAGTGAGAAATGTCGTAATTGTATTCTAATGTCAAAATTAAAAAACAACAACAACTGGGAACTAGGTATGATAATTATACTGTCATTTTCAGGCCCCCTGAGTGAAGAGGACTTTAAACAGAGACTACGTGGGAATAGATACGCAGCTTTATGTGCAGAACCTCAGGGATAACATCACCACTGTCTTCACCAGGAGAATGTATGAATATTGTGCTGTCTTCATACAACGGAACATTGCAATACTGATTAGTATCAAAAGCTGAGGAGATGGCTTTGTGGGTCAAGTGTTATCTATGCATCCTCCGGAACCTGAGTTCTGATCTTCAGTGCCCACATTTAAGCCAAGCGTAACTACATACATCTGAAAGCATAGCTCTGGGAGGGAGGAGAAAGGTGGATGCTGGGGGCTCATTGACCAAATTGGCTACCTTACTAAATGGGTCAGCTCCAGGTATAATGAGAGACTCTGCCTCAAAGAACAAGGTTCAGAGTGACAGAAAAGGACAGCTGACATCAGTCCCTAGTCTCTATATGCACATTCATGAATGAACAAACACAAATAAAGAACACCTGTGCACCCTGTTCCTAAAACAAACACAAATAAAGAACAAAAATGATGTATACCACCAAACAAATACTTCTCATACTCACTATGTTGAGTGGCTTGACTAAGACATGAAAACATTTTATGAATCCATTTATATGATGCTGAAGAGTAGACAGATTTAAACTGTGGTATCATAGCAGTGGCTGTCTGAAGACTGCAACTGAGTAGAAGGAGACAGTAACCTTATTACCATTATGGAAATATTTTTATTCTTTAATTGAGATGTGGATTACACATACGTATACTCTTGTAAAACTTAAAAAAAATCACCATAGAATGCAAATTTTAACCCTATTTAAATAAGCCTGTGATAGGCTGATTCAGCTTGGAAGTCAGTTTTTGTGCCTCGTGTGTCCTTTCTTCTTGACCTCTTATGTCACTCTTATGTCACTCTGAGGGCATGTACTAAGGCTTTCCTGAGAAAATGACTCCATGAGTGTTTGCCTGTTTTTTCACACTGAAAAACTGACTTCCGAGGTGATGGGGACTAAGCAGTTCCATTGTCTACTAACAAGAAAGAAAGAAAGAAAGAAAGAAAGAAAGAAAGAAAGAAAGAAAGAAAGAAAGAAAGAAACTAGTAGTACAATTCAGGCAGTGTTGTAAGGGCTGGAAAGCAGGACTGATGATGTAAATTCCAGTTCTTTCATGGATAGTGCCTGTTCATACTGAGAGGGAGCTGTACTGTGTCTTCTGATTGAACTGTTACTTAAAAACAAAAGAAAACCGCTCTCATAGCATACCGAGAAGTAATGCTTAACCTGGTGACTCCACGCCCTGGGTAGGCTCACAGATAAAGTTAATCATCAAAGGCTGGGTGCTGTAAGAAACGGTGAAATATTTCCATCTTCTTTTCCTCCCTCCCTCTCTCCCTTCTCCCTTTTCATCCTTTTTCCTTGTTTCTTCCTTCCATTCTTCTTTTTCCCTTCCTTCCATCCTTCTTCCTTGTTTCTGCATTTTATCCTTCCTACCTTCCCTCCTTCCTTCTTTCTTCTCCTTCTCTTTTTCTGTCTCCTCTCTCTTTCTCTTTCTCTCTCATTTTTTTTTTTGTTTTTCTTTCTCTCTTGGTATTACTGTCTTTCCCAGTCCACTTCTCATGTTTCACCCTTCTGAATTCTGGGCTTACAGACGTATGTCAGTTTGCTTGGCAAGAATAGTGAAAATCTAAGTAAGTGAGCAAGAACTACAGATGCAAAAATCACCAACAGACTATAAGAGATGGAAAAGAGAACATCAGGAGTAGAAGATATGATAGAAGAAATTTATACATCAGTCAAAGAAAATGTTAAATAAAGTTCCTGACACAAGACATCCAGGAAATTCGCCCTGCCTATAAAATGCGCAGGGATAAAGATGGAGCAGAGATCGAATGTAAAATTAAAAGTGGGGGCTTTCCTAATACCCATCCTAGCTCTGAAATTATGACACTGAGACCCAATATTTATTAATAAGCTTCCAGTGTTATAGCTGGGCAGATACTCATCTATTCTAACCTGACTGTGCTGGGATGGGGTACTCCCCAGCCATAGGGCCCATGACCTGCCATCTTAGTCTCACTCTGGGACCTTCTTGTTCTTTTGTTTCCTTTTGGTGACTCCCTCATGGTAACCTTCTTTTCTCTCTCTGTTCTCCACCTGATTAGTATCAAAAGCTGAGGAGATGGCTCTGTGGGTCAAGTGGCTCTGACCTCCTCATGGGGACTGGAAATCCTGCATTAACTCTCTTACCCAGCTATAGGCTATTCATCTCTTTACTAACCAATCAGGTGATGAAGAACAATTCTTACACAACATTGAGACAGGAGATGCTTCAATAATAATGACAACACCAATGTCCACACTGCAACCAGATCTCTGGTACAGAAACTACCACTTGACTACACCATGCACAAAATATCCTCCAAAAATTGAGGAAATGGCTAACCAGTGACTGGCCTAACTTGAGACTAATTCCATGGGAGAGAGTCAACCTCTGAAACTATCAATGATACTCTTCTACACTTGCAGACAGGAGCCTAGCATAACTGTCATCTGAGAGGCTTCATCTAACAGCTGATGGAAACAGATATGGAGACCCACAGCCAAACAAAAGATGGTGCTTAAGGAGTCTTGAGGAAGAGTTGTGGGAAGGATTGAGGGAGCTGGAGGGATCAAGGACATCACAAGAACACCTACAGAGTAAATTAACCTGGACCCTTGGGGGCTCACAGAGATTGAACCACCAACCAGAGAGCATGCATGGGATGGACCTAGACACCCCCCCACATATGTAACAGATGTGCAGCTTGGTCATCCTGTGGGTCCCCTAACAATGGGAGTAGAGGCTCATAGGAGAAAGGAAGGGGAAAGTAGGGGGAGGAGTGTAAGGTTGAGACTGGGAGGAGAGGAGGGAGAGGGCTGTGATTGGGTTATAACATGAATAAATAAAAAATTGATAAACTCCTAAACTTAAAAAAAAAAGAATAGTGAAATATAATGACAAAGGTTAAATTCCTTATAAACTGGTAGGTCCTCAGAGTCTTTATGAAGTTCATGTTTCTAGAATGAGGAAGAAGTTGATGACATTTTAATGGGGTTGCCCACTGTAGCTGAATCTCAGTAGCTCAAAACAGTTCCTTACTGATGTTAAGCTTCCCCTAACATCATTTCCTCTGGTTGGGAATATATTCCAAGCCCAAAGGTACGCCAGTTCTATGAGAGAGATTTAAGTAATCATCTCACAGGACAGTTACCAAATGCAAAAAAGAAAACTTTTACTTTTTTGGTTAGGAATAATGAAAGATTATTGAGGACTGTAAATGTCTACGTGAGAAATACATTATACTTCTTTCCTAACCATTTCCTGGTCATTGAAGAATTTTTTTTTTCCAGTGACATATCAGGCTTGGACAGGACATGTGCTCAGCACCATCACCATAGTCCAGCTGTGGAACTTGAAGTGAAAGACCAACCATAAACAATTTTTCTCATTGGGAGTGGCCATCATTCTTACCCAGCCTCTTTTCCCTCCCACCTCTCCTCACCGCTAGGGTTATCATTTGTTTTGGTTTATTATTTCCGACCAGTTAGACAATGTCCTTTTTTATATTTGTGGAACTATAGGAAAGCCTCCTAAGTTAGACAAAGCATAAGAACTTTTTAGTCCTCTTGGTACCATGGCCTCATGACTTCTGTTCAGTTTTTCATCTTCAGTTCCCTTGGCTGCCTTTATACCTAATTGTCTGAGCCTCTGGTCTTTCTCTCCTGTTCTGTAACATGGTGCTCATAAGCAGTCAAGACTTCACAGGCTCCATTTACAAGGTCCCCTTAGAATCGTCCAAGAGGTCACTCTAATCCTCCTCTGACCCCTTTGTCCCCCACGTGTACTGCTTTTCTGACTTTATATTCTGGGTTTCATTGATCATGGATCATGACTTCTTGTTGCTGTCTTATTGTTTCTGATTGTCCTTTGTTTTCTTATCCTTACTTTCATCTTGTACATGCTTTTGAACTGCTGACCCCTTGGTCTGGGGACCATCTGTGACCAAGTTAAACTGGCATAAGAGTGCCAACATCTCCCACATTGTCTTTTGTTTTGTTTTATTTTATTTTTTCCTAAACAACTCTCTCAAGGTATGAGAACATTAAAGAAGAAAGTTTTGAAATTAAACATGACTGCCTGTTAAGAGTATTTGGCTGTGAAGATCAGCTTCCTTCCTCCTCAGATACACTTCAGTCTACCCATGGAAAAGCAAGCCTAAAGCAGATCACAAAATAGCAACATCTTCTCTAGGAGATAAAGATGGTTTCCTTGGCAGGTGGCGTCCAACTGCAATCTGCCTGAATGTGTGTGGTAGGCAAAGAAAGAATGTCTTAATGAGATGATTTGGAACCCAGCTATCCTTGAAATTTCCTAAGAGGAGGATTGCAGTGTCATGGGGTGACTGTGTTTAGAGACTGGAGATATCAGCTTAGGGACAGAGTCAAAATGACATCACTTTTTCAAAAGCTCTGGCCACTGAAAACTCTTTTGATTATAATTTAGCTTCCATGGTAGTATTTCTGTAGATAAAGAAGGGGTAGGCCACGGGAACAGGGTAATACAAACTTTCACTTGCAAATCACTGTACATGTATTGGAGTTTGTGTGTCCGTCTTGGTGAGCTGCATTAGAAGGTACAGTGGGTGCTCAGTATACCACGACAGTGAGCATTGAGGGCTGGGAGCCAAGCGAGTCACAGTTGAAGGCAATACCATGATGCTGGAAGCAGAATAGGCAGCTCACCTCATCTTTCTCCAGATCCATGCTATGGTATAAACCCAGTTCTTTCACAGTTCACAGTAACAGGTTAATCAAGCCTGTCAATGCCACAGACTTCATAATCTCCTTCCTGCTTCCACTATAAGATGAAAGTAGCAGAAAACAAGGGGAATTAGATAAAAGGAAGGATCACCAAAAGAAAGCTGCCCTTAAAAGTTGCTTAATATTGAAAACATCATTCTGAACAAAAGTTTCTGCCAGTTACTGTTTAGCTTATGCAGTCAGTGTTCCTCTTACAAAAGGAAGTAAAACATCCCTAGGAAATGGAAATTGAGCTGTCCAACACTTTTACCAAAGCGTAGTGGGGTACCTTGGTCTTGACAAAGGTCATTTGATAGCATGTTCTGAAAGTGCTTCAAGGAGGAGCTAGTCTCTTGGAAAGACTCTGCTATTACAGGCTGCTGCAGCCTGTATAACACATGTCTGTTGCAGAACATACAGTCTGCCTTGGCTTAGGACAGTCATATCTCATTTTTATGACCATGACTACTTCAAATAGCGGTGTATGAGCAGACCAGAATAGTAATATGTAAAAGGCACCAGCTGAGCTCAAAGAAAGGTAACAAAAAATGCAATCTAGGGAAAATGTCAGAAGAGACATCTTTTATCTCCTAGATGTCGAGATCTGACATAAATTTGGTTTTATGGTATCCATATTACTGCCGCTAGTAGGGAAGGATATAGATTTGAGAATGAGACCTAATTTACGCAGGGCAGAGGGAATAGATGGAGAGATTGGGGTTTTGATAACACAGATTTCTTTATTGTTAAAGCCAAATTGAGTTGGTGTCCTTTTTATATGAAAGGATTGTTAATGGACTCAACAATTAAATGGCTTTAGAGGGTGAATGTGATATAGTTCTACTTGATATCACCTGTGTATTATTGTTAGTATAGGAAAGAGCCACTTGAAATGACTGGCCTGAGTTCTTTAACGCCCCTGAGTAGATCTTCTCTGAGTGTGCATATCTCTCTTCCTTTGGATTTTGAGAATTTTTCTGAAATTATTGTTATTCCGTTTAATTTACCCTTGCTTGAGAACCCCTACAGGCCAATTACATAGAATCCAATGTGAAATCTGATTAAGAAAGTGTTTGTTGCAGCCAAACATTAGGCAGAGCTTGGGAAATCCTGCGGAAGACGGGGAGGGAAGATTGTAAGAGCCAGAGGGGTCAAGGACACCACAGGAAAACGTACAGAATCAACTAACTTGGGCCCACTGGGGCTCAGAGACTGAACTGCCCATCAGGGTTGCCTGCACAGGTCGGAGCTAGGCCTTCTGCACATGTGTTACAGTTGTGTAGCTTAGTGTTCCTGTGGGACTTCCAGCAGTAGGAGCAGGGGCTGTCTGATTCTGCTGCCTGCTCTGGGACTTTTCCTTCTACAGAGTTGCTTAATCCATCCTCAA
This sequence comes from Meriones unguiculatus, assembly GCF_030254825.1. NCBI lineage: Eukaryota > Metazoa > Chordata > Mammalia > Rodentia > Muridae > Meriones > Meriones unguiculatus. Next base: position 28,719,408 of record NC_083368.1, on the reverse strand, counting down.
GAGGAGACAATGCATGCACCCAGTCTTACTGCAACTTGGTATACCAAGGCTGCTTGATCTCCATGGGAGGCCTCCTCCTTTCTGAAGAGAACCAGAGAAGGAGTTGATGTGTGTGTGTGTGTTGGGGGGGGGGGAGATAAGGGGAGAAGGACTTGGAGAAGAGGAGGTAGAGGAAACTGAGGTTAGAATGTAAAGTAAATATTAATTGATAAAAAATAAAGTGTTTGTTGAATAATAATTGTTTTTAAAAACAACATTTAGATTCTTTTAAGGACAAGAAGATGACTTCATGCGGGCCCTTCTTAAGTATCCATAATTTGGAAAGCTTTCATCCTGTGTATCAACAGAGACCATGGGGGATGGTTTCTGTTGAGCACTGTAGAAGTCATTAACAATCTGGCTTTTCTCCATTTTTTTTTCCAGTCAACACTGTATTTCCAGTATGTTCATGTTTTCTCAAAACAGCTATGAAATCATGTAATTAGCCTCCAAGTCAGCCTTGCTGCCACAGTCACTGGCATAAGTACAGAAAAATTGATCAGCTTATTTCTAAGAAAACACTCCAAAACAACCAGGACTGCTTCCAAACAGCAAGGGGAGTCTCCTGTGCGCGTTTACACCATGTTTCTTTTATTGAGACGGGAAAGAGCCACTGAAAGCTATCCTCACGATAACTCCAAGAATGCTTACTCCTACATGCGCTGAACACAGCATTTACTCACATTTCTGCACACATCACATGGTTTGTTCATTACTTAGCCAAAGTGGTGGACCCCGGGGAAGCTTCCAGACTCAGAACAAGTGTATAGAATAAGGTGTTTTATGGAAAAAGTGCTGAGTGCATGGGTGAGGGTGATAGAGGATTTCCATTCGGAATGAATGGCAAAATACAGAAAATGAGATTTTTTTCCCCCCCTTTGAAGGTCAGCCTATAAAATCGATGCATACTGACTCAGGATTAGACGTTGAAAAGGTTATGCAAGAAGACAGAGAAGCTCACAAATAAAAAAAATGTAATAATAATAATTGATGATATATATAGTGAGTCAACTCAGTTTTTATGGCAATGCTATCAGTAGTTATTTCACAGTGGTTTTGGAGCGTTGAGTGGGATGAACACCAATTGTGTCATAGCTAAGTCCCTTCTGCAGGTGATTAGATGAAGGGGGCATCCAGGCACCGATATGTACAGGTGCTGGACCCAAAGGAACGAAGCTTAGCCACGTGGGTGGGCCTGAGTAAGTGCAGGGGGTAGGGGGGTAGGGATAGCTAGCTGTCTTCCTCAGACACAACTCTTCCAGTGGTGCAGCCATTTTAGTGGGTCTTCCAAGAGACACAGCTCTCCTTATTGGGGAAGGGAGGTGGATGTGGATAAGGGATAAACCTTGGGAGAGTGGGGAGGAGATCTGGGGTGAGTGAACGTCATTGTCTGGGGCTGAGGTGCTGGGAATGTTTCTTTTGCATGGAGAGGAATTCCAGGTGCTAGGCTATGAGACCCCCTAGAGAATTACGGAGGTGGGAGTTGCAAGACACTGTGCCCAGGAACGTGCAGGCACAGAATGGGTGGGGGTGGGGGAGGGAGCAAAACTTACTCCTGCCGGTCTTGGGGTTTGGACATGGCTCAACCTGACTCTAGCTCCTGGCTGTTTTTCCCAGCTTCACAGTCCGCGTGCCCCTCAGACCAGGGAGCAGGAGGACACAAAGGTGCTATCCGCTGGTTTCCTTTCTGCAGAGTCCAATCTCCTCAAACACTGCCTGAGAGCTGAGGAAGCTGTAGCTCCTTTATCTCGCCAAAAGCCCTATGCAAAGGGCTTATTTCCATTTTTGCAAATTAATAAGCTGGCACCAAAAATGTACTTGTGAGTATTTCCAAGATCAGAGGTAACAGGTGGCTAGAAGTTGGACCCAGGAGGGATTTCAGCCTGCCAGGCAGCGGAGTCTGGATCCCACAACACTACCATCCCCATGTCTATGCAGTGAGAGCTGCCTGAGCAAGCTTCCTGGATTCCTTTTCAGTCAGAGCCTTCCTGTTATGAATTAGGAAATCTCACGTTTTTTAGTCTGTACGACTATTTATAATCACACATTTGCATAGTTGTGGCTTTATAGGAGACCACATTACTTACCTATTTTAACATTTATTTAATTGTATGTGTTTGTGTTCCGTGTGTTTACAGGGCCTACAGATATCAGAAGGCTGTGAGCCAACTCATGGATGCTGGGAAACAAACCCAGGGTTCTCTGCAAGAGCAGTAAATGTTCTTAACCACTGAGCCATCTCTCCAGACCCCGACCACATTTTAAAAGCCTTTACAAAAAAAGCCATCTAAAAAAGACCTTATGGAATTTTTCATGAAAGAAGTTTTGTTTTTTGCATAATTTTGTAAACTGCCTTTTTATTTTTAGAGATCACAGTATATATTTTTTCCTCTACTTCACTAAGGTGGTGAGTTATATTGGTTGACTTTCAGTGTTAATATTCTTGCTTTTCTGGGATAAACTACATTTGGTTAAGTGGTGTACTTTTTATATATTGCTAGATTCTTCTTTTATGAAAGACAGAATTGTAAAATACATTATTGCATGAATGGGGTTGTTCACATCATTCCTTTATTGTGCTTTAAAGTGTCTGTTAAGATCTGTGGTGATGTTTTTTCTATCATTCTCAATATTTATTAAACTATTAAACTTTCAAGTCAGAAATTGTGAGACATTATAACAAGTTTGCATAGATTCTGGAGGCCTCTAAGTCAGAGATAGGGAATGTATTATATCAGCTCAGATTCTGAAGTACACAAATACATTTCTTTCTTCTTTCTTTCTTTCTTTCTTTCTTTCTTTCTTTCTTTGTTTTTTTGTTTGTTTTTTCCTTTGTTTCTTTCTTGTTTTTTGTTTTGTTTTGTTTTGTTTGTTTTGGTTTTTTTTGAGACAGAGTTTCTTGGCATAGCCTTGGCTGTCCTAGACTCACTTTGTAGACCAGGCTGGCCTCAGACTCACAGCAATCTGCCTGCGTCTGCCTTCCCAAGTGCTGGGATTACAGTTGTGTGCCACCACACCCGGATCACAAATACATTTCTTGGAGATGACTTTAACAACTGCATTCAAATATATGTCTAATTATCTAGCACCATGCATCTTAGGGTTGCGATTTGATGGTAGCCGTGTCTCTTGAGATATGTTTGATTCCCTTTTTTTTTTTTTTTTAATAGAAAGAACTTTTAGTTCAGTACCTGAATATTTTCAGTAAAAGTCTCTGAGTCTTGGAAAGAATTTGCTGGAATTAATGAACATGGTTATTTTAGCAGGAAGCTGACCCTGTGAGGTTGCCTCTGTGCCAGTGGCCCAACTTTTGGAACCTTTATAAATGCCTGAATCCATGCCTTGTATGCCACTGAGCACCAGGCTCTTACCTGGGTATGGTCTACAATGTCCTTCAGCTCTAAAGCTTCCACCATTTTCTTTTGGGGCTGTCTTGAGCATATGTATCTGAGGAGTGAGCCTAAGAGCTGTGATGGTGCCTAGAGAAATACACAGATCTGGAGAGTCTCCTTTGTTAGCTTCCACGATGTCCATTTCCAAGGATATTAATTTATCTTAGTTTCTAGCTAGAAGAACTCTCTGCACTCACGGAGTTTTAGCTCCCCCACAGCAAGTCAAATTATTGAGCATTTATTAAGTATTTGCATGGGCAAAAGGAAAAGAGAAAACCTCAGGCTTCCTCCACTCTTTGAAGACATTTCAGAGAACGCTCTTCCCAGCTTTCTGATTAAGGCGAGTGTTTCTATGAGAGGGTTTCCTACACATTCCTACTGAGGTTCCAAGAGTTGGAGTCCACTTGAGACTAACCTGGAAGGCTGAACATGTGCTGGTTTTCCTTTTAGTTTGAGTTTATTCATCAAGACGCCTGGCCTTATTTATTTTATTTCTTTTCATATTATATATGTGTTCTTATTTTTCCTTTTATTAAACATAGGTTCTTTTCTAACACTATATACTCTGAATAGAGTTTCTTGAAACACACCAGGAAATTATTGCTTTTAAATTCATTTTCAAGAGTTGTAATGAGAAGAATTAAGGCATAGTGGGTTCGCACCATTTTAAACGGAACCAGAAAATCCTTCAATGTCTCTTAAATTGAGATATCTCCTCCTAAATGATCTGATAAATTCAACATGATGCTGGGCTATAAGAAACCCTAATCCATTGGAATTGCTGTCTCATTTATTTATTAACCAAATGCTCAAGGGGCAACTATATCATATGTGTCTCATATTTCATATCTATCTCTCTGTTGTTTGTTTTGTTCAATAATCCCTTGAATCTCTTGTTTTATGCCTCGCTTCTAACTCATGCATTTTCTTATTGTCTGGAACAGAAGACAGATGAACAAGTAACTGTAGAACAGAACAAATACTATAGTGGATAGTGGATTTTATATTTATTTATTTGAGAAATAGTAAAAAGCAAATTTTCTGACTAAGCGCTTTAGAACATTTCTTTTTTCAAATATTCCTTTTCTTTTACATGCCTCCATTTCTTCTTATAGAAAAATGTCACTTTGATATTTTATATAAAATATAAAATATCGCTTCTTGTTTTATATGCTTGTCATTGATTAACAAATTGTTGCTAAAATAAGGAATATTATATCATGCTTTCTGTGAATCAAATGTTAAATGTTTTGGGCTTTAGGGGTTCTTGTTATGTTTTGAAATTTTTATACATTTACACATTGTGTCTTAATCTGAAACACCTCCCTCTGTCTTTCTCTTTTCAATTCTCTCCAATTCCTAAAACACACCTACCTCTTGAGCGCATGTCCTTCTTTTCCATACCCTACAGCAGTCCAACTAGTGCTGCCCATACAGGCATTGGTGTGGGGTCATTCAACAGAGCATGGACAGCCTACCACTACCACTCCCCAAGGAAAATGACCTCTCTAGTGTCTTATCCCTATTGTACCAGCGTGCACATCTTGCCTGGCAGGTCAGCATGGCAGCAGGAAAGGTCTAGAGCTGGTTAAGACCACTGATTTCTTTTCTCCTCCAGCAACTTGCATAGCACCTTCTAGAACTAGAACTATGAAATCTAGTCAGCATGGAGTGAATGTCCTAATTGGTTCCAGATTACATTGTAAGGAAACAGTGTGGCATCTTCAGCAATAGGCTCTTACCACATAGTTCTAGTAGGCCATATGTGAGGGCCAGGGAGATGTCTCATCGGGTAAAGGCATTTGCTGTCAACCCTAAGACTTGAATTAAGACCCTGGGTCACACTTAGTGGTAAGACAGAACCGGCTTCTGCAAGTTGTCCTCTGACCTCCATATGTCTCTCCATCCCCCCCCCCCATGTGTGTGTAAGCACTGATATGAAGCACTCGTATTGCATTACAATATGTCTTATGTGCTTCTTGTTTGGTTGAAACATCCTTAGACATCAGGTAAATGCATTTTTTTCCTACTTTTGGGGGAGTAGGATATTTTGTGAGAGTACAGTATCTATCTCTCAGAATCACTTTGGATAAAAGTTTTAAGTATATAGGACTTTTTTGGGAGAACTCTATGAATTCAAAATCATGTAATCATATATCTGTTAGCACATAGCTAGGCGGGGTTCATCAGAACAACAGCAGGGCATTGCTGTCACGAAAAACAAATATGTTACATATCCATTATGGACTCTGCCCCACTGGGGTTATCTCCAATAGAAGAAATCACTGACTGCAGTATCTCAGCATTATATGAATCAGAATGAGACCACTATTCATGATCTTCTACTTACCAAATTTGCACCTATTTCTCATTTTAATGGATAAGCATATCTTATCCAACAAAATGCATTAATTTCCTTTTCCATCTGAGTTCATTTTTTTCTACATTTCCAGGGGAAAAAAATATAATCGTAGTTTAACAGGACTAAATGTAGAGTCCCTTTTATGTTTGTTCAGGCAAGAATCTTTTTTTTTTTTCTAAAGATAATGAAGGTAATTGTCTTAAGTGATACAAGGGCACACGACACTTCTGCTGAGAGCCATGTGAAGATTTTCAGCTGAGGACTTTAAGAATCCTGAGATCAAGGAAAGACAAGAAAACTTTGTGCAGAAAATACAGAAGTGGCAAGTTCAATCTCACTTTATCCTTCACAAAAATTTCATTTGCTGAACAAAATCTATTTGTCTCCTTGTCTGTCTGTCTGTCTTACTTCTATCTGCCATTTCAATACTGAACCAAGTCATAATTTTCTTCAGGGGTTATTATATAGCACAATAGAGAAAATAGAAGTAGGTACTAGAAATGTGCCCCCCTTCTCTCTCCTGTTGTTCTTTTGAGACAGTCTTGAAATATGGCCTCGGCTGGTCTTGATCTCTCAACCCTCCCTTTTCTGAGTACTGGAATTACAGGCATTCCAGCACATCCAGTACAATATTTTTTTTTTAATGCCTACCTCTGTTCTTCTTTTAAGGTTCAATATACAGGTCACTTTCTTTAGGAAGTCTTTCTGTCCACCCACAGAGCTGTTTTCCTTTCTTTCTTTCTTTCTTTCTTTCTTTCTTTCTTTCTTTCTTTCTTTCTTTCTTTCTTTCTTTCTTTCTTTCTTTCTTTCTTTCTTTCCTTTTAATGTTATGTAGAGGTCCATAGTGATAAAACTGGTTTTCAAACTGGATCCTGATCCTGGTGAGGCTTGTTAAACTATAGATGACTAGGTCTTAGTCTGGGTTTGACATGGTGAGTGTAGCCCAAGAATTTGCATTTCTTTTTTTTTTTTCATTTATACTCTTATTTATTTATCTTTTATTTACAATTGCTTTAATTTTTTATCTTTTTTATTTTTATTAATTACAGTTTATTCACTTTGTATCCCCTTTGTACCTCCCTCTCTCCTCCACTTCCAATCCCACCCTCCTTCCCTACCTGTGTCCCTCTCCAAGTCCACTAAAAAGGGAGATCCTCCTCCCCTTCCCTCTGATCCTAGTCTATCAGGTCTCATCAGGAGTAGCTGCATTGTCTTCCTCTGCGGCCTGGCAAGGCTGCTCCCCCGTCAGGGGGAGGTGATTAAAGAGCAGGCCAATCAGTTCATGTCAGAGACAGTCCCTGTCCCCATTACTATGGAGGCCACTTGGATACTGAACTGCCATAGGCTACCTCTATGCAGGGGTTCCAGGCCATCTCCAAGAGTGGTCCTTGGCTGGAGTATCAGTTTCAGAAAAGACCCCTGTGCCCAGACTTTTAGGATCTGTCACTGTCCTTGTGGAGCTCCTGTCCTCTCCAGGTCTTACTATCTCCCACTTCTTTCATAAGATTCCCTGCACTCTGCCCAAAGTTGGGCTATAAGTCTCAGCATCAGCCTCAATACCCTGCAGGGTAGAGCCTTTCAGAGGGCCTCTGTGGTAGGCTCCTGTCCTGTTCCCTGTTTTCTCCGATGTCCATCCTCTTTGCCTTTCTGAATGGGGATTGAGCATGTTAGCCAGAGTCCTCCTTCCTGATTAGCTTCCTTAGGTGTACATATTTTAGTATGTTTATCCTATATTATATGTCTAGTATCCACTTATGAGTGAGTATATATCCTGTATGTCTTTCTGCTTCTGGGATACCTCACTCAGGATGATCTTTTCCATTTCCTACCATTTACCTGCAAATTTCATGATTTCCTTGTTTGTTTGTTTTTTTTTTTTTTTTTTTTTTTTTTTAATCACTGAATAATATTCCATTGTGTAGATGTACCACAATTTCTGTATCCATTCCTCAACTGAGGGGCATCTGGGCTATTTCCAACTTTCCTGGTCACCTTTCCAGGAAAGAATTTGCATTTCTAACACCTTCCTAGATGATGCTGCTGCCCGTAGCCTGGGGACCATGCATTGAGAGACACTGCTGTAAAAGACCAGAAAACCAGTGCAAGAGCCAGCTAGACCATTTTATATCCTAGTTCTTCTTTCTATGAGCCACTGATATAGAGTTCTTTTACTTCTCTAAAGCTCAGTTTCATCACCTTAAAAAAAACATAACAGCCTTGTCATAGGCAAGTTTATTAAAACAAACAAAAAACATGAGTGTTATAAAATACCAGATATCTTTATTATTCTTTTGTGACTATATAGAAAATACTTTGGAAATGCCAATGTTTCAAAAATAAATGTTAGAGAGTAGAGCTTTGTCAATACCCACCAACACAGATATAGGAAAAAAAAAGTAGCCAGCATTCTTAAGACTAGCATGTAAACAAGCTGAATGGAGAGATGGAGTGATTGTTTATTACTTAATGCTTTGCTGACCCACTTCTGGGTGCATGACTCCAGCCTCCGCAAGAGGAATGGACTGTGTTGATGATAGTGCCTGATACAGTACATTTCTCTTGGGTACACAGCACAAGGAAAAGACTAATTTGACAGTTAGTCATGGCACAAATGTCCATCTACTGGGCAATAAAACTGAATTCCTACATGTCAAACACACAAAAATTAATTAGTTAAAAGGTGTATATAGTGGTAAGGATTATAAAAATATATCTTTGAGACAAAAATGCAGCTATGATTCATGGGGAAACTTAATGATGATGATGATAAAAAATTAAATGTTATATTTTTAAAAATAAACAATAAAAATTTGCAAGATGGAAGACTCTGAGCAACATCTTAGGTTTGGAGCAAATATTTACAAAGCAAATGATGAACCTAGTCAGGGTTGGAACTAGAACAGATATAGAGTTCTTACAGCTTAATAGCCCTTAAATGCAATTAAAAACAGTGTACTATGCAGATCACGTATCTAAATATGCACGTGTATTAAAATATACTTTAATGCATTTAACACATGTAGAGTACAAACCAATTTCACATTGCCATTATAAATTATACCTCTTGGGTTGGCCAACCTTAAGAATTAAAATCTTAAAAATCATAACAGCTATTTCCAGCAAGGGTATAGAAACTAGGAATACACTGAAAACATACCTCTCATTCTCTTAAAGGCCAAGATCTCCATCCATTTCTTTCTATCAAGCCTCCTTGTACTCCAAACTCAAGTGATATATAAACTTTATAGGTTCCAAGATCCCTGCACAATCACACACAATGATTAAGAAGTATGAAATGTGCTTGCATTTGGAAAGAGACAGACAAAAAAAAAAAAAAAAAAAAAAAAAAAAACACCCAAATGTCATCCATCCACAATAAACAGCAAACTCCTATAGACAGGAGCGGCAGGGACTTTAGTGTAGTGAATTTACTTCGAATTTCATTGATCCCGCCTTTGTGTCCTTAGAAATGTCTCTTGTGAGCTCTGTTCAGTAGCTTCTGGCATTTCTAAGTGTGGGTGTAGAGGATGCTTCTGGCTAATGCTATTTTATGACCCTGGCTTAGATTGTCCTCTTTGGTTTGACAGCTCACTTCTAGCTGGCATGGGTTTGGAGACTTGGGGATGGCTTTAGGAAATGACTCATGGACATCGATCTAGGACAGTAGGACTTGGGAGCAAGGACTTGGGAAGGTAGCCAGTGATTCCAAAAGGGCAAGGAGTTTCTCTTTATGATGCAGCCACAGGACCCAGCTAATAGGTATTTAGTCTGAGCTGAGGTGCGGAGAGCAAAAGATTTCATGGATTAGGTCTGTTTTACTGAGGCATGGGGACTGCAGTGGCTTTGTCATAGCCGGCAAAGTGGCCATCATGTCAGAGCCTGGTCTTTATTTTGGGAAGACTGATCGTGCAATTGGTAGTAAGAAATGTTACTAATACCATGGATTGTGTCCATGCTTTAAACACAAATTCATTACGATTTTATGTTGGGGGTCCATTGGGAAGCGGGAACAGAGCCATAGTGTGAACTGCCACTCGCCGAGAGGTTATTATAAACGAATTGTAAAGATGACTGAAAAACAGCTGTAACCACGGGCACAGAATATTTAATATTTGTACATGTGTGCATTCTTTTTTGAAAAGAATAATGGAGGGTCTCACATTTTACCTTTGCTAATTTTAATTCTGTAAAGTTTTCAAAAAGGATCACTGGGATAGATAGTAGGTAGAAAGCCAGCCCGGTCATGGTGCAGATGAAAGAGGTAGAGACGAGGCTCAGACTTTTTTGCTGCAGCTCTCACATGCCAAGATTTGCAACAGGCTGAATAACTATTAAAGTAGTAGTTCTCGACCTTAGGTGAACATCAATGGAGAGTCAGTTTTCCCAAGGGTGTGGCCTCCGGTAGGCCTATCATGATCCAGTGAATGGACCTACACTCAAGGGTACCCCTACCCCACACATGTCTCATAGGTTGGACTTGGCAGGTTACTTGTAGCAAAAAATAGTATTGTTGTTGAGGGTGTTGGGTTCTTGTGGGGAGCTAATGGGAGTAGTGGCAGGTGAATATGAGCCAAATGAATTATATGAAATTCTAAACTAAGAAAATGTAAAAAGTTGTACATTAGAAAGAAAACATGACATTTGTGTTCCTGAGTCTGGCTTATTTAATTTACAATGGTGGCACAAATCCCCATATTTTCTAGGAAAAATAAAAAAGCATATTTTCCTTTTTAATGGCTGACGACTAATTCCATTGTGTTTTTCTAGAAAAAAGCCACATTTTCTTTACCCATTCATGTGTTGGTAGGCACACAGGCCGAGTCTGTGTCTTGACTGTTATGAATAAAGCCATAATTAACATGTGTACACAGGTATCTCTATTCTATGCTGCCTTTAATTCCGTCAGGCATGGCATAGCAGCAGCATGTGATACTTCTAGTTTTGGCTTCTTGAGGAATCTCTGTACTGATTTCCATCGTGGCCGGATCAACTTGTACTCCTACCAACAATATTAACAGTATTTAAAGGTTTCCTCCATCTGCAATCTTCCCAATACATTTTGTTTTCCTGGCAGTAGCCATTCTGACTAGGGTGAGATTGAATCTCAGTGCCATTTTCATTTGCATTTTCTTTGTGGCTAAAGATGTTGAATATTTGTTTGCTTGTTTATGCATTTATTAACCATGTTAAGTATTTATTTAAAAATATCCATTTGACACAGTTGTCCATTCTTGATTGGATTATTTGCTCTTGTATTATTAATATTTCTGATGTACACTGTGATCTAACATAAGAGTATTTCCTGCATCTAAAAATATGTGAGTGATTCTGGATCCTGTTCTGAGCCCACTCTCTCCAGCTCCTCACTTCTCCTACAGAAAAAGGTGCAGTCGTCTGGCAGATCTGAGGAATGCGTTATGAGCCAAGCCTGCTTGCTTCTTTCATGTCTGCCTTCTCTGCTGGTTGTACTTCACATCATGAGCATTCGGTTGGCAGAGCACCTTGGGCCCTGAAAGCTTTTTACCCTGAAGTGAGTGTGGCTTTCAGGTCTTACCTAAATCTGTCTGCTGAGCTTTGTCTATTGGCCCAATTTATTATCTTTATAGCGCGGTTAGGTGAAAGTAGCTGATTTACCTTTTGTTGTTTTATTTTTCATCAACTCACAAGTAGACTCCGTGGGAGTAGGAACTTTGTCATATTCCCCAGTGAGTCCAGAATATCTAGTCAATGACACTACTTGGTGCACAACAAGAAAGAACAGACACTGGGAGTGAGTATGCCAAGAGGACACCCCTTCTGCAGTAAGAGGCAATTGCTGCCTTCTTATTAAAAGTTAATGTCTCACTAGAAGCTCCCTAGAAACAAACACATAGCTAGATATGGGCTGTCAGTGTTTTGAATGGATTTCACAGCCTATCTCTCTGTATTAGATGTTTGCAATTAAAATTCAGCAACAAATTCAGCATACATATCTAAGTGTTCTCTGTTGGTTTCTCATTTGTACTTTTAGCATTTTGCACTTAAATACGTTTGAATGGCATTTTGTCTCTCCAGCTGATAGCAGGAAGACGGTGCTATTAATTGAAATGAACGCCTAAAGGTTTTCAGGGTTCACTGGCTGATTATTAGGAAGAGCACTTTGCTCCTCCTTAGTTCTTGACTTAGTTTAGGTGATATTATATGTGAAATGCCAATTCTTTAGTGCATTTCCTCAATACTTTTGAACTAAAATCAAGACTGAGTAGGTGTCTTGGGTGGAAATTTCAACAGAGCTTGTGCCTACTGACCCTTGAAGAATTTCAAAAGGTTGGATAAGGCATTATTGATTGTGCTTGTTCTAATTAGGTCTAGGAAGCAGGCAACCTTCAGTGCAGGGCCTGGGGCAAATTATATCATGGATTCCTTCTGTCCTCCACAAACCTTGTTAATCTAGGGCCATCAGGTCACAGAAAGTCTCTGAAGTGCTGTGGCCTGAGGATGGTACAGGCAGTTGAGCTATGGATGCTTCCTCTAGTTGTTGTGGGTAAGGATCAAAAACACTGATGGATTCAGTGTCCAGATGGAAGACATGCCTGGGTCTGACCAGCCAAAGGAATCAACCTCTGACTCGAGGTGTAGTGGCCATCTTGCACTACAGCTCATTTTTCTGTAATGGTGGAGGAGAGGAAAGAGCTGTTAGCCCAGGGCAACTTATCTGATCTACATAGCCCAGATCAGCGTTTCTCAGAGGCCTACCTCCCTCTGAGCATGCTCCAATCTACGATCATTTATTGTAAATGTGGTCATGTAAACCTATTGCTTCCAATCAGAGTCTATGTACTGGTATGTTAGAATCCTCTGGCCAGCCATAACTCAAATAACTAAGGCCTGGCAGGGCCTTCCTTTCCTTTTTTGGCAATTCAGGTTGGTTTCTACTCAGCCCCAAGAAACAAGAAAGGCAGAGAATTTTTTTTTCTTACAGCTTATGTATTTTAAATGTGCAGTGAATTTTTATATTTTTAAGTGTGGCCAACTGAATATGTTCAGCTTACTGATCTGGCTAGAGATTCTTTTTTCCCTTGAGGAGATAGGAAAGGAATGGGTATAAGGGGGGTAGCTGCACCTGGGGAGTGCAGTAATCTATTCGTGTAAATGGATTGAGCTTTTAAAAAGTATTTATCTTTAAGTTTTAGTTACATATTGTGTATGGCTCTGTGGCCGTATGTGCACACCAGTGCCAAGCATCCATGGAGGCCAGACTTGTTGACTCCCCCGAATCGAACGTGGGACTTCTGCAAGAGCAGTCGGTATACACTCTTAACATCTGAGTCATCTTTCCTGTCCCTGGAGTAAGTTCTAAAAGAAAAATTTCCAGGTAGAAATACTAGACCTCAATGTGAGTGTGAAGATGAGAAATCTACTGTCTATTCCTTCCTGTGTGTTTCTTTTCCTTCTGTTTTTCTCTAAGTTTGATGTCTATTATATTTCTTATATGCATGATTATTGCACATATATATAACACATTTTTTAGCTTTATCTTGGGGGAAAAACGCATAGATAGGAACAATGCTCCTTATGATTTGATACCAGGAGTGTTTTGGTCTACCTGGGAAAAATTCTGGCACTAATGGCTGAGATGGCCCAGATGCCAGCGCACCATGGAAAGATGAGAGTATTGGCTGAGCCCCCAGTCCCTTGCCAGGTCACGATCTTAGAGTCGCAGATGACAGCTAAGTTGTTAGATTTTCTTGCCTCCTTCTTATATGCCAGTGTTTCCTATGAAAGATTTTTATGGTAATGAAGGTAGCCTTGAAAGGATGACATGTGGGCAGATTCCTCACTGTACAGGAACCTTTCATGTTTCCTTGCAAGACGGGCTTGCACTGTCCTGTTAGCTGTTGCCGTGTTGTAATGGGAGCTGTTCAGTCGCTGCAATGGTCCCACCTGGTAGACTCTTGTCTATGTTATATGTTTTCTAGAAAAGTCACACAGGTTCAGAGAACTCCAGAATGGACTGATTTCTCTAGCTGTGATCATTGACCTTTTAAATATTTTTGCTTTGGGAAATTGCTATTATTTCACTAACATATTTCCTATACTTCTAAAAATGATGCTTGTTCATCAAATGATAATGTATTATTTCCCTTCAAACCAGGAAGGACTACAGAATTCTTCCAGTACTATTCATATAAGTAGTTCATAAGTCACTATTTTGATTGTTACCGATGAAGGAGGGCCTGAAGGTCCGAGAATGTTACTTCCAGACTTATAAATACATTCCACATAATAATAATAATAACAAAAACTTTTTAAGTAAAAATTTAAAATATGTTCACTAAAGATTTAAAGCTGTCAATTACTTTATTTAATGGAAATTTAAATATTTATTATATGAAGCTTTAAAAAAATTCAGGAACACTTAATTTCTTCTTGAATAGTTTCTTCTTTGGTAATAGTCCTGCTTCAGTTACCCTAGAAGGAGGGAATAAGGAGACGGAAATGATTAGAAGCATGAGATTGAGTCGTATAGCCTTCTTGTGTGTAACAAAGAGAACTTAGTGATTACAACTAAAGGACAAATTCACTTTCCTCAAAAAGAGGCTATTTCTTGAGTCTGATTGGAGATATCCCATCAAAAATAATATGAGAAAGAGCACATTACAGAATAGGCAGCTGTCTCCTTTGTAAGAATAAAATTTTATAGCAAGACGTTTTTGTGCTTAATTTTGTTTTTTTTTTTTTTTCAATGCAGTTTATTCAGGAACATTGAACAATCCTCGGACCCCGGGGAAAGCCAGCCCACAGCTTAAATAGCCTCTGGGTAGCCAACCCAGGCGTGCCACGGGGGCAATAATTTTGGTTTTATATTGTATTTTAAATCTCCAAAATCTCCAAAATGGTTCTAAATTTTTGTTTGAGTAAAACAAAAACCTTAAAGGCAAATCATGTATCTTTGGGATCTTAAGATCATAGAGCCTGACAATAACTGGAAAATCATAGCAGTCAGTAGTAAAATGATCCAAAGTTATGGCTCAACATTACCAAGCTTTGGTCAAAACTACACCGAGAGACGGTAGCATAATGAAAGGGGAGAATGGGTATTTTGAGTCTATTAAGGGGTGTCTGTGATGGTAAACCAGAGTCTTTTAAGTGGGGTCATTTTATTTTCCTATCCTGAAAATAGCAGAAAACTATTTTCTAGGGCATTCAGAAGCAAGGATTTTAAAAAAAATGATGATATTAAGATTTCGGTGACGGTGAGCGAATTAATTCAGAGTGAGATGGATCACTGGAAAGATAAGCGACAGCCCTTATTATATTAACCATCGTTTTTCCTGAGGACTATCATGTCTAATTACACATTGTCATGAAAAATAGCGACCAATAAATGAACAAGGAGGCAGGTCCATGTGTTTTCCCTGTTTAATTTTATTGCTGCTTCTTCCCGAAAGACCCCTCAAAAATGAATGATGTCATAGTGTGGTTTGGGATTTTCAGGCTTTATATGTTCCTCTGATTTGTCTTCTTTCCTTCTGCTCAGCCCTAGGACATCATTATTCAATGCTCCAGATGTTTACGCCTTGAATAATTATGATATAGAGATACAAGTTCTTCTATCTGCTGCACTTCATTAAGTGGTTTCATTAAAGCATTAATTATATCAGAATGAAAAATATTTGTGAATTTTACTTATTTATATATCATCCATCTAAACTCTCCTTTAGACTAACCATCTGTGCAAAGATCTTGCAAAGTGAAGAGATGAAAACTTACATAGTACATAGTTTATGTGAAAACACAAATGAGGAACTTTTCTTAATCTGGTTTGTGTTGCTGTAACAAAATAGCCGAGTCTTGGACATTTGTATGGAGAAGAAGTCTGCTTGACCATAGTTGCAAAGGCTCAGAAGCCCAAGATCGGCCAGGAAATGGGTGGAGGAAGTTCTGTCTGATGAGGACCTTCATCACATGGCAAGAGAGATAGACTAAGACAGGCCAAGATGGCTTCTCTTCCAGACCCACTCTTGCAACAATCAACATGGTGATAGCATTAATATCCTCCTGAGGATAGACCCCTCAGGACCTATTAGATAGGCTCTCTTTGTGGACAGGACATTTGTTTGGGTATCCTTTATGTATAATGATCATCCTACACTGTCAGATAAAGCCCTAGATCTGCATGTAAGATGTGAGATACAGGGTGGAGCTTCAGGACTCAGGACTGTGAGGTCAGCTAGATCGGGTATAAGTTCTAACTTTATCACTCACTGTCTGTAGGAACTCTAAGAATCAGTTTTCTTATCTGTATTTCTTGGATAGATTTGGTGAGGACTGAATTAAGACATATCTGTAAAGGCTCAGTTAAGGCTATTCATTGTTACCTCCAGAGATGTAAGGTCAAAGTGAAAGTTCAGGCCACTTTTATTTTCCTTCAGAACTGGATATGAGGGATGAAGACTAGATAAATGCATAATTAGGCAATGGAGTGGGGACACATCCTACTATTTCCCAGGATCCCAAGGTACATGAGGCTCTGGATTCTGTGTTTTCTTTCCTCCTAGGGCTTAGACTGTAAGACTTAGATACAGTGGAGGAAACAAGAAGTGTTGAGGTGAGTGCACATTCCAGCCTATATTTGTTTCTAGATAAATACAGAATTCAATATAGTCAAAAGGAAGCCAGAAATTGTAGAGCAATCTCAATCCTTTCCGAGTTCAAGGTAGAGATTCTGTAAATTAATTGTGTTTGAGTTTCTAAAGGATAATAGAGTAGAGCAAATAGAGAACTTAACTAAATATAGTGTAGGTTGAATTGTGTCTGCCATTCCAACCCCTATGTCGCAGTTTCAACCTCCGGGAATTAGGAGTGTGAAATATTTTACCTGGAAATAAAGTTACGGCAGATGTAATTATAGCCATACAGCCCTTCATGGGGGGTGCTTCTGAAAAATGTGGTATTAGGTGACTGTTGGGCAAACATCATAGTCTATGTAAACAAACTTAGACTGCGTAGCCTGACACACAGCTAAGCTAAACTGTACCTATTAGTCTAGGCTACACACATGTACAACATGTTACAGTATTAAGTACTCTAGGCAGTTGCAACACTATGGCAAGTATTTATGTTTAAAGCACAGAAGAACGCTGCACAAGGGCTACACAGTAGTGGTTTTCACTTTCGTTATATTCTTGTGGAACTCCTGTCAAATATACTTTTTGTTGCTGACTATACCATCTTCACAAAGTATATGACTGCTAAGATGGGGTAATATTCCAGCACGAACCTCTAATGGGAATTTTAGTCAGCTCATTCATATGGATCTTTTAGTCCAATACAATTTGTGCCTCCATGAAAAGGAAAGATGGAGAGAGACACACTTGGGGACAATGTATGTGAATGTGAACAGAGATTTTTGGAATTGTGAAACCATCATAAGCCGAGGGACGCCAACCACTTCCCGCAAACTATGAGCGCTAGGAAAAGGTGTCCGATCGGTTTCCCAGCACGTCTGTCAGAATGAACTGACTCCCTGACATTCTGAGCTGACTTTTAATCTCCTGTCTGTGAGTCAGTAGATTACCAACACTGAAGCCATCTAGGGGAGGGTTCTCTAGGGTATACAAGAAGACGTTTGCTTAAAGAACACACACGTCAGTAACAAAACTAATATTGTAGGGTAGTGTTGAAGAGCCAAAAATGAATGCAATATTTTGTGCTAGACAAAATATCAGAATTTTAAATAAGGACAAGAAAACTGGCTTTATGCATAGTACAAAAGTAATAATAATTGCCAATACTGACCCTGTTTTAATTTAAGCTTTTAATATTTTGTTACAGAACATTTGCATTTTTATTTAAAGAAAATGATAATCTGATTTGTCTATGATCACTGAGAATTTTTGCACCCCTTAAGTTTTATGCCTGAGATGAATACTCAGTTTGCCTAAATCTAAACCTTCCTTATCCTGACTTAACACTCTGTGCAGACACTGTGACCCCATTTCTGGCACTGAGCTGAAACCCGTATGGTCCCAGTACTCCTCAGTTTGCCACTGGCCCAATAAGTAAAGGAAGGACACATGGCCAGGTACTCTGCTTTTCCATTTATGTTACCCCAGGAACAGGGATTAACGAGACAAAACTTATAAGTTCTAAAATAATTTTTTCTATTATCGTTTTCTTAGTTTTAGCATTATTCCCCCAATATTTCTGGGTTATGCCCTCATAACACCTATCAACTGAGCAATGTCTCTATTGGAACTCATATTGTGGTATTATGTCAGGCTAGTTCTTTTCTTGACTTCATGAATAAGAAAAAGAATCCTTGCTTTCTTTTTGTAGCATAAATTCTTTGAGACAGAAAATTTTATCTTAGCAGCTATAAAGAAGTGGGTTTTTTTAAGCAATTTTGATATTCTAATACTCTTGTTCAATACTGCAAAGTACATCTACAAATTTTATATTTGTTCTAAGAAATATAGTTTCAAAAACTGGCCTATGTTATAGATCCACAGAAGTCATAAAAATTCCAGACATGGTGGTATATACTTATAGTCCCAGTACTGGGGAGGCAGAGATAGACAGATCCCAGTGGATAGCCAGCTCAGCCTAATCAGTGAGTTTCAGGACCCTCAAAAATAAGATGGAGAACAATTGAAAAATACCTCTCATGTTGACCTCTGGCCTCCATTCAGGTGCAGAGGTTCATACATGTAACCTGCATGAACATATGCACCCACACAAGCTTGTACATATATGCACATACAAAATTAAAAATAATATATAAAGCACTCCGACTCACCCTAGCCACTTCTGGTTTCTTATACGGTTGGGAGCATGAAGGTCCTTGCGCCCACAGATCTCCAGATAAACCGGGAATGTGAATTACACAAGGGTGTCTGCTCAGAAAAGGAAATAGCTGATCTCCCATCCGCAAGGCTGGGACTCAGAGGTGTTAATAGCCTGGTCGTGCTCTGCGTTATCCGGTGGGCCATGCCATATCAAGCTCCCACAACCAGGACCAGAAGTGGCTAATAGCCCACAACACCTCCACGCTTTCTGTTTGACTGAGACCTGGCCAGGTTCTGCCCTAGGCCCTTAAGCTAATACAGGTAGCCTATTTGGAAGAAATGACATGTACTTCGAGTTGAGTTTCAATGTAATTATGCCTCATTGTGCACTGAGGATTATATTACATCAGGAAATTTATTTTTTTCCAAATTGTACTGTGTTGGTTTTTGCCAACAGCCTGGCATCAGACGCCTGAAGTTTGATCCAGCCTAAGTCAGGCTGAATCAAATTTTTATTCTCACCTCTTTACAGATCGTTTCCCTGGCTACCGTGACACCTGCAGGAACCCTCTCATTATCTCCTAGTTTTGTCTCTGTGGAAGCCTTCTACACAAAATGAGCTGGTGTATCATGAGCAGGCCTCTGGGTTCTGTGATAACACTGTCTCCTGAAACGCCCTTTCCAAATCCAAGCCACTTTGGAACATTTTCAGAAAATCCTTTCTGGAGTACATGGCTTGCAGAGTCCCTCTCTCTTTTGAAAACTCCGATGCTACCCACCCACATATTTTCTTCTTATTATTTGATATGGAATTTTGTGTATGTAAGCCCTGAATTTAAGGGTTCCAAAGCTGGAGATACTCAAGCTATCTGCCATTCTGTATATTGTCCATCAACAAAACCCTTCTATAACAGTCTTTTCTAGTAGTTATGAACATTTGCTTGATCATTACAGTAAAGGAAAAGCCACTATATCTCATGTCTGTCCATGCCCTTTCTAGCCAAGTCCTAAAGGTCAGAGTTACTTTTCAATGAGAACGTGAGTCATAATTTTTGGCACCAGAACCATTGAAAGAAGTTAGTATTTGTACAAAAGCTCAAACAAAGGGTCAAAACTTCTTATTCTTTCTTTTGAAGATCTGCACACAATGATCATACTTAGGTTCTTGGAAGATGACAATTACTTCTATTATATGACAAAATGTTGGCATTTGTTATTATGCGGTAGTTTCCTGAACTAGTTGGTGTCTCTGGGAGATGTCTGTATTCTCTGCATGCTGACCTGGGTGGCTTTCTGAATCCAGGAGGCAGAAGGACATCTGCCTTATGTGTTGAACATCTCCTTATATGTTTCTCTGCCATTCTATATTCTTCTACAGAGAATTCTCTGTTAAGCTCCATACCCAATACCCCATTTTTAATTGGGTTGCTTGAATTATTGCCTTTTATAGTTGGGGCAAATCTATCAGTTGGATTGATCTAGTGCTTTTCCTTCCTAGTGGGACAGAATCATTGCTACATGTCTAAGTACATTATAAAGACAGTGCCCAGAAGCTGGATTTTGCTCTAGAGGTTTTTTTTTTTCAGATATTTCACAAATAAAAACTATTACAACTCAGATATTATTTTGCAGAAAAAAATTGTAAATTATCTTTTGGGTTTTTTGTTATATAGAAACATTTACTATATATTTTAATTGAACAAATCAAACATTTACTATAAATAATATATATATATATTATATATAAGAACAATGTGGCAAATATTAAACATATTTTTTGTTTTTTAGATACGTTTTACGTTTTCTGTTGCTTAGGATGAAATTAATTTTTTATTGAAGGAACGTTTAGTTTTATGGTCCGTGCAAAGCAACGTGGTTCAGTTTCCATCACTGTTGCATGTTCTCAAATGAAGTTATAGACTATGCTCTCTTCTGTGTGTGAGTGGTTTGCTCGTCTACGACATTGTTCGGGGAATAATGTGGTATGCTTTTCATGTTTGCACATTGCTAGGCTGCATTCCAATGCATTACTATAGATGGAACATGTTCCGGTGAGCATGGCTGCTTTTATTATTTTGGCTCCTACAGATAAGACTTGTTCATACATTCTTTGAAAGATTTTGTGTGTGTGTGTGTGTGTGTGTGTGTGTGTGTGTGTGGTTGTACTAACTCACACTTCCTGAAGCAAAGTCTGAAAGGTTCTGTTTGTATTGTCATTTTAGTAGGAGTCAAATTCACTCAGGTTTTCTCATGGGGTTCACTTGATAATTCAGCATCTGTGCACCTACATGATGATCAAACCAGGTACTTAGCATCTTCATCTCCCTGCCACTTCAATATGGTTGGAACTTCTAAAGTCCTCTCCTCTAGTTCTTAACAAAACATGTATGTTCTATGCTGTGGACCCATTATCAGGCTGTAGGACAGCAGAACTCAGTCCTATTCAACTGAATTTTGTTTTTACTTTCCCATCTCTTATTTTTCATCTCCCATTTCTAGACTCTGTTTATTGAATTGTACTCTTTTCTTCTTTGAAATTAACTCATTTAGCTTCCACATATCAGTGAGAATGTGCAATATTTGTTGTTCCATGCCTACCTTACTCCATTTATCATAATGTTCCTATCCATTTTTGCCTTTTATATGGCTGAATAAAGTTCCACTTGAATAATTTGTAGCACACCTTATCCATTCATCCATTATTGGATACATAGGTTGATTCTGAATTGTGGCTGTTATGACTAGAGCTGCAATGGGCAAGGGAGCATAGATACGTCATTAGATGCTAGTTCATACAGAAGAAGGATTAGTGGATAATGTGACTGATCTATTAAGCTTCTTGAGGAATTTACGTAATGTTGTTCATAATGGTTGCACAAATCCCCCCCCATCAAGCATTAGCAGGTTTTTACACCCCCTTCTTTACCCTCATCAGCATGTGTTATTTCTTCTTGTTTTTTTTATTAGTTGAAGGGCTTTTGAGTATGACTGGACATTTCTCAGTCCATTTGTGCTTGACACAGGGTCGTGAGGTGCTGAACATTTAACTGACATCAAAGATCAACTTAAGACAGCTCTCTGTTTTCTCCTGGCAATGGCGACTAAGACATAGGCTCTAACGGGTGTATGCAAAGTGCGGTACATCAAGACTCAGAGCTGAAACACGAAGCTCTCGCTTTTGTGAGCCTCCTTTGTAACTCTGTGTTTGAGGAGACTGGCCTTCCCTTCCTGGAAGGCCTGTTAATGTTTCGTCTGAAGCAGATACCTGGGAAGGGAATGCCTGGCTTTGTAAAAACCCACTAGTACTGCCTCTCATGATTTACTACATTGCGTCAGCTACCATCTAAGGTAAGACTGATTGATTTATACTCAAAAGAACTGCAGATTTTTACTAAAATGTCTGCGTGGCAGGAATCTGATGGAGAAGACTTTTTAGTTGCCAGACCAAGGCCAAACGCAACATTGAATTGGCCTAAATTTATTGATTTTGATCCGTAAAGAGTTGGGATGTAATGCACTGGCATATTCAGAGTCTGATACACTGTAGTGGATTGATGACATTAATTTTCCTCTAGTCTGATTCCCACTGATACCCTGCAGGAGAATCCATAATTACTGTCTTTGCGAGGCTTTGGGAAATACACTGTGACAGGTGCCCCTGTGCCCATGAAATGGCTGTTATCTGCAGGCAAATGATGGTGGCAGGAGATTCTACCACGGAGATGGTGGAGACAGCGGTCTCCCACAAAGGCCAGGAAGTAAGTAAGACGTAATGGCTAGAGAGACAAAGTACCACAGTTGCTAGAAGTGGTAGCAGGAATAAGGCCGACTCAGGAAGCTTTTATGTGCTTTAGACAGGAAGACTCAGAGACTTTAAACTTTAAATTTTCTGGAAGAGAGCAATTAGAACCTGTACATTTTATCTGGCAGTGCAAGGCAACCCTTTATTTATCTTACAATTTAGCACAGATTCATCAGATTCTTTTGGCTTTTATGGTAACTCTCAAGGTCACCTTGACTTCACAGATAAATGTCCATCCACTTATTCCTCATGTACACAGGGTTCACGGATAGAAAATAACGAGACAGCTCTATAATATAAAAACCAAGAAATGTGATCCATTATATAGTTACTGCATGCTTGCATCACTTTCAATGAAGGAGTAGAATAATTTCAACAGAGACTGTGTGCCTTTAAAAGCTTACAAATTTACTATCTGCTCCATTCGGACAAGGTTTACCAGCTATATTGTAAAAATATAGTAATACTGTGGATAGAACTTGAGTCCCTGTCATTCTCCATTTTTGCTGTTTGAAATTCTAGCATATTGTGTTTACCTGTCTGTAGATTACTTTTAGATTTGACTAGTTTATCCTTATTTTGGTTTTTAGAGATGATGATGAAGACGCTTACAGTCAAGCCTAACCACCAGAGTTTGCATTCCAGGGCCCACATATTAAAAGAAGAGAGTCAACTCCCCACGGTGGTCATCTGGCTGCCACATGGCTGTCCTGAAAAACCCTCCCATTAATTAATAAGTAAATGTATAAAAATATAACAATTATATGATCCAGAAATCTTATCCAAAAGAAATAAAATCAGGATTTACAAGACATCTTAATACTATTGTGTTCAATGCAGTACTATTCAGAAAAGCCAAGATGTGTGATCAGCCTAATGCATTGAAAAAGATGAATGGATTAAAAAAAAAAGAAAGAGTGATATGTATATATGGTATAACATTACACAACTGTACTGTACTATGTCAAGACATAAATGAATAGAGTATAGTATGCTGATGGCGATATGCCTAATACACAAAGACAAACACTGCACGATTTCACTTAGATGATTTGTTTAAAAATAATCAAAGCTGAACAATCAAAGAGGATTATGTTACCCTGGGCTAGGATGAGGGGAGATTCAGAGTTACTAATTGGTAGTATATATTTTCAGCCAAGAAAAATAAATAAGTTCTAGAGATGGATATTTGTTGTGCAATCCAGTACCTGTACCCAACAACAATGAATTGTTCATCTAAACTGCTATGAAGAGGTAGACCTCATGTTAGGTATTCTGATCACAAGTTATTACGAAGCAATACAGCTGGACATGGCTTGTAACTTTTAATTCCAGCACTCAGGACCTGCAAAAGCAGGTGGATCTCTATGAATTTGAGGCCAGTCTGATCTACATTACAAGTTCCAGGCCAGCCAAAGATACATATAGAGACCTTGTCTCAAAAATCCAAAAAAGAAAAACAAAGTAATACAATTCATTATATAAAATTGGAAAGGAAGGGCTGGAGATATGACTCAGAATGTTTGCTATGAAAGCATGAAGATTCAGTTTTTATCATCAAGCATGGTCATGAGTGCCTGTAACTCCAGTACAGGAGGATCCCTGGGGTTTGCTGGCTTCCAACCAAAAAATGGTGACCTCCAGATATAGTGAAAGACCCTGTTTCAGGGGAAAAAGGTGGACACCTGACATTTAAAAAATATAAGACTATTTTAAAAATAGAAGAAAAATACACTCTTTAGATTCTCACCTATGGAAATCCATTGTTAACAACATTGGTTCTTTTTTAGTAGTAATTTTAATTTTAAAATGCTAAATAAATAAAGCATGGATGCATTCATTTTTTATTATTTCTAGATTAGCCTCAAATGTACTATTTGGAGAATATTTAGTCAGTAAATAATTAGTTGTCATCTGTCCTTTTTTCATTTGAAACATAAGGTTATATACATTTTCTAAAAATCAATAAACATATCTAGGACAGGTTATTATTTCCTGAATTATTGAAGTCACCCTGGAGATAAAATTGTTTTGAAATGACTAATTCTTTTCATTATCCTGCAAGCCTGAATACTTACTACTTTGTTCTTTTCTTCACTATTCATATTTTTAAAACTTCTCAGGGAAGCAGAAATAATAACAACAACCGTGGTTACTATTATAAGACACTTCCAGGATTACACTCCATTTGAACATATCAGCCATCCAAGCTTCTAGTTAGCCTCTTATCTTGCCTATGGAATTCTATGTGTCTTCTTAGAGTGGAGGTTTCTTGTTGGAATGCTTTCCTGGGGAGGCGCTGTTTCTTTTTTTTTTTTCTTTTCTTTTTTTTAATTTTAATTTTTTAATATTAATCACAGGTTAATATTATACTCTGTATACCAGCCATAGCCCCCTCCCTTATTCCCACCCATTCCCACCCTCCTTCCCTCATCTCCTCCCTGTCCCTTTCCAAGTCCATTGATAGGGGAGAACCTCCTCCCCTTCCATCTGACCCTAGCTTATCACTTATCTTCAGAACTGGCTGTAATGTCCTCCTCTGTGGCCTAGCAAGGCTGTTCCTCACTCAGGGGGGAGGGAGAGGTAAAGGAGCCGGTCACTGAATTCATGTCAGAAATAGTTCCTGTTCCCCTTACTAGGTTATCCACTTGGATACTGAGCTACCATGGGCTACATCCGAGCAGAGGTTCTAGGTTGTATCCATACATGGTCCTGGGTGTGTCTTTCAAGGTGTTTCCAGAAAGATTTGACTGAAACAGATACTCTCACCAAACCTAGAGCTTGCTGACTTAGCTCATGCGTCAATGGCTTCTTTACCAAGTTCTGGGGGTTGAACTCACGTCCTTATCCCTGTGTGGCAAGCACTCTACCTAAACAGACTCATCTTTACACTCCACATTCAACAATCTTTTTCAATAAACACTGGAAGCATAGTGTTGTATTAGGTACCATGAAAATAAAGAGAGAAACGTTCCTAATTATAGAAATAGATATGGTCTTAAAACACTTTTCCAAAATATGCCATAATTAGAGATTATAACATCCTGGTTTTTCTTTTTCATCCCTTCCCAGTTGTTCTGGATGTAGATTTTTAAGAAAATAGCTATTGAAACAGTCAATAAAGCATTTTAAAGTCAAGAAATAATTTTTAAGTCAATAAAGCATATTTAATATATTTCTGGGATATCCCATATCCCCCTTCTGTTTTATGAGCATTTTCTTTAAACTTCCATTAGATCTCTTCACAATTGTTTGTCCTGTAGGATTATAAGATATATTGGTAACATTTTCTATATGCCATAATGCCAAAAATGGTTGTATTCTAATGGATACATATGTTGAAGTATAATCAACTTCCACCTTCAAAGGCATCTCTAAGATAGTCATCACCTTTAATAAATGCTCAATCTCAGAATTATCCTTTTCAGAATTGAAGGCAAAAGCATATTAAAATCTTGACTATAAATATATGATATGGTGTATTAACATATTTATATAATTTAATTCTCCAAACTACAAAAGCAAACACATAAGCTATTGTATGACATTGCTCTAAGGTGGGTTTATTAAACAGAATCTGTATTTATAACTTAGCATAAAGACCTTTGCAAAGACAGATCCTCCGACCAAGGACAATGCATGGAAATAACCTAGACCCCTTGATCAAATGTAGCCCATGGTAGTTCAGTCTCCAAGTGGGTTCCCCAGTAATGGGAACAGAGGCTGTCTCTGACATGTACTGAGTGGCTGGCTCTTTGATTAACTCCCCCGGGGGGGAGTGCAGCTGTAACAGTCCACAAGGAAGACAATGCAGCCATTCCTGATGAGTCCTGATAGACTAGGATCAGAGGGAAGGGGAGGAGGATCTCCCTTATCAGTGGACTGGGGGAGGGGTGTGGGTGGGGAAGAAGCAGGGAAGGTGGGCTTGGGAGGGAAAGAGGGAGGGTGCTACAGGGGGATACAAAGTGAATAAACTTTAATTAATGAAAATAAAAATAAATTTTAAAAAAAAGAAAGAATATTATAAGGGGTCCAAGTGCCCTCTGCCGTTGTGTTTTCTTTCTTTCTTTCTTTCTTTCTTTCTTTCTTTCTTTCTTTCTTTCTTTCTTTCTCTTTCTTTCTCCCTCCCTCCCTCCCTCCCTCCCTCTCTCCCTCTCTCCCTCCCTCTCTCTCTCTCTCTCTCTCTCTCTCTCTCTCTCTCTTTCTTTCTTTCTTTCTTTCTTTCTTTCTTTCTTTCTTTCTTTCTTTCTTTCTTTCTTTCTTATACAGGACTCTCTGTGTAGCCTTGGCTGTCCTGGACTCGCTTAGTAGACCAGGCTGGCCTCCAACTCACAGAGATCCTCCTGCCTCAGAGATCACTCTGCCTCTGCCTTCCCAAGTACTGGGATTACAGGCATGTACCACCACGCCTAGTTGTGTTTTCTACTTTTTAACCCAGAAAAAGATTCTTTTTAATCTCTCTGGCTCTCTCCTTTCTTCAGAGACTTTTCTTTGTTTCTCTCTTCCTCTTTCTTTTTGGAGACTTTAGTTTATTTTTCTTTCTTTCTCCTTTCCTTGGAAACTTTATCTTCTATGTGAATTTATTTATCTCTCCTTCATCGCTTTTTAACGTAATATCTTCTTCTGATTTCATTTTCTCTAAACTCTTTTCCATCTTTATGCTGCTCAGTCTCTTTAATTTATCTTAGCTCTCTCTCTTTCTCTACTTTTGTTGGCATGAATTCTGCCATTCCAAGTATCTCTGCCCTGATGCCTTCTGTGTGGGTGCCGGGTATTACCCATGGGTACCCACCGGTAGCTCCAGCACCACGAGCCCTGCCATGCTGCTCTGGGATGGCACCTCTGATCTCTGCCCACCCTGAGAAGGTGGTGCCAGCAATTGAATCAGTTGATGAACATTTAGGCTGATTCTATCTCCTACTTATGTAGAATGACAATGAAAATGGAAGAGCAAGTATTTCTGTATGAAGATCCAGAGTCATTTGGGTATATACCCAGGCATGGACTAGCTGAGCAGTGCAGTAGTTTTATTTCTATTGATTTTGATCCCACCAACAGTGAATAAGTGTCCCCCTTTCTTCACATCCGTGCCAAAGTTTATTTTCTTGGTGAAAACCATTCTGACTGCTGTGATATGGAGTCTTAAGGTAGCTTCAGTTTACTATTTCCTGATGAAAAATAATGCTAACTACTTTAAAACATGTTTGTTATCCATTTGTATTTTTTCTGTTGCGATTTTTTTTAAAATTCAGATATATAGCCAACTTTGATTGGCTTATTGTTTTTTAATATATATATTTTGGTTTTTGAGTTCTTTGTGTATTCTAGTTATCAGTCGCCTATCAGGTGTATAGCTGGCAACAGTTTTCTCCCATTCTATGGGCTGCTTCTTTTTTTTGTTGACTTCTTTTTCCTTTCTATATAGAAGACTTTTACTTTCATAATGCTGTATTTTTCAATTGTTGGTTTTATTTTCTGAGCAATTGGCATCCTGTTTAGAAAGTCCTTACTTATGCCTATGTGTTGCTGTGAATTCCTTCTCTGGCTTTCTAGCAGCTTCGTGATTTAAGGTTTTATGTTTGAAAGGGCCAGAGGCAGCACACGACACACCAAGACCAAGTATTCAGCACAAAGGAGATTTATTTTCCCTAGAGGAATAAAGATCAGGGAATGGATAAAGACAGGAGACTGAGGTTGAGGGAGGAGGGGAAGGGGTATTCGCCCTGGAGTGGGACAAAGGACGGTCTCTGCATAGAGGGACACAGGTGGTCTGAAGGAAAGTGGCAGTTTGCAAAGGTGAAGCAGCCTGTGCTAGGATGAGGTGTTTAATTTTAATTGGGCATGTTAATCAAATGAGCCAAAGGGGGGCGTTTGATTTATGGGCATTAATCCTTTGATAGCTGGACCTTGGTAGTCAGCATCAGGAGGAAGAAGTAGCCAAATGAGAGAATAGACCTTTGTGGCTAGCCTTCGACAGTTTAGCAAGGCAGAGGGAACGGAAGAGGGCAAGACCCGCTAGAGCCATTTTGCCATGCTCTAGAGCCCTTCAGTGTTGAGGTCTTTGATCCATT
Source organism: Meriones unguiculatus (assembly GCF_030254825.1). Taxonomy (NCBI): domain Eukaryota; kingdom Metazoa; phylum Chordata; class Mammalia; order Rodentia; family Muridae; genus Meriones; species Meriones unguiculatus. The sequence goes on along the minus strand of NC_083368.1, from coordinate 28,690,972 downwards.
TGTAGTGTAATTTTGTGTATGGTGAGAGGTAAAGGTCTAGTTTCATTCTACTTGTGGATATCTGGTTTTCCCAGCACAATTTGGAGAAGATGCTGTCTTTCTTCTAGTGAGTAATTACTGTTGGCAAAATGACCATCCTACCAAAAGTAATTTATAGATTCAAAGCAATGGAAATAAAACTTCCCAAGCCATTCTATACAGAAATAGAAGAGGGGGGAACCCCTTAAAATCCAAGTGTGTGGCATACAGGTAATGGACTTTGCCACGCAACATTGTTGTGTGAACCCTCCTTTCCTAGAGCTTTGTTTGCTCAAGGAACAATGCAGGCGTGTTTTTCTCCCCCTTCTAAGCAATCAGCTGAAGGGCATTATGCAAACAGCCTCTGCTTGGCATGAGACCTTTTGTTTTCTGAGCACATCTGGTGATTGTAATAAATGCTCTGTATGTTTTTCATTGTTTCTCTGTCCCGGTTCTGAACTTCAAACTATCTAAGTAAGAGCTCCACAGAATGCCAGTAAAGAGCTCTCAACCCTCTGAACTTGGCTGTTTCTCCATCCGCTTCCTTACCCTTACTCATAAATGATCCATATGACCAAGTATAACAACGCCAAGGGTAGGGAACTAACACAAGAACTTAAAATATTGTTTCAATTGTTCCTTAAAGATCTATTTATTTATTTGTGTGTGTGTTTTAATTCTTCAGCTCAGAGTGCAAGAAAGATGGTTTATTGTATACCAGTTACACTCTTGGCAAGCGAACAGAACTAGTCCAGAATGCCAAAGGTCCAGGGCAGAGGTCCAGTGGCACTGTTTTGGTTGTAGGGAAGGCAGCCATTTTCTCAGGTGGTCTCGGCGAGATGGTGTTCCAGGTCCATGGAGACTGTATTGTCGACAGCAGCACGCAGTCCAACTTGTACCAGCGTCCTGGCCTTCAGCATCCCTCACTTCTGCTCCTGCAGCCTTAGTGGTGTACAAGCTAATTTACTTGAACCTTTGCTTCATCTTTCTTCTCTTGTGTTTCAGCCTGAACATTCGCTTCTTCTGCTCCTTTCACTCTCACAGCACAGGAGTTTCAAGGAAGATGATGCTAAGGCTGAGAGAGAGAGAGAGAGAGAGAGAGAGAGAGAGAGAGTATACACATGTGTGTATGTGCTCATAAGGGCCAGAAGAGGACATTGGTTTCCCTGGAGCTGGAATTACAGCTGTTGAGAGCCACCTGTCATGGGTACTGGAACCCAAAACTGGGCCCTATGAAAGAGCAGCAGGTAATTTTATCCACTTAGCTGTTTTAATTTTTAACGCGAATCAGTGATGCTGGCGAATCAGGATCTCCCCCTCACATAGGCATATTACTTTGCCTTAAGAGAAGAAATGAAGCCAGTGAAGGAACCAGGACTGACTCAGGAACTAGAACTAAGGCCCAGGATTTTGGGCATCCTTCTTGCTTTGTACTGCAATGCCAATATCAATCTAACTTATTATTATAGTTTGGTCAATAATTTGGTCATCTAAAAATGTTTGCAAAGAAAATAAAATATTACTAGTTTGAACTCAAAAATCCCAAATAAATGGGAAATGCTGAAATTTGAAACGTATTGATTTTACCACTGCAGAAAAATAGTGGAGCTGTCATTCTGCTGGTCACACTTCATTCTCTCTTCCTTTCTTTTGATTTAAACCTCGGCAATTTCTGAAAAAAAAAAAAAAAAAGATTAATGAAAGCTTCAAGAATGACTCTCAGGAATGTAAAAGTGTAATAAAATGATTTTCAAATTTTTAGCTCAATGTTTTTCTTGCCTTCAGACTGTAAAGTTAACAGTATTGTTAAATGAGAAAAAAAATCCATGTCAATAATAATGCATTTTGGCCTTATGTGAACAGAACTTTGTTAATGTGTCCTTTTCTGTGTTTTATTTAATAGCGTGTCCTTGGAATTCACCCACAGTGACTCTGTGTGGCTGTCCCTTGATTTTCACTGTTGTATGTGAAATTCCATCATGTATACAACAACTCCTTCTTCCTTTGTATTGTTGACAGACATTTGGGTTGTCTCCAAGTTTCTGGCTAAAATAAAAAAATACTGTTATCAATATTTTTGACAGGTATTGTGGTATACACATGGGAACATTTTGTAGAGCCGCATGTACTCCTCGGATTGTAATTACCAGGTCATAGTATAAACTCATCAGCTTTATTATATGATGCCAGAGTGTGTTTTCTTGATATTCATTCCCAAAGACCATGTCAAAGTTTTCATTTGCTCTACAGTCACATCTTGCATTTAACGACTATCCCATTTCAATTCTTGCCAATCTGATAGCTTGCTGTAACTTTAATTTGTGTGCCACTGAATTTTTGTATATTTAAGTCACTGATATTTTTCAGTTATTTTTCTTTCCTGGACTTTGGCCTATTTTCTACTGAGTTGTCTTTTTGTCATTGTCACAGATTTTTTTTTATTAAATATATATTCTTATAACTAATCACTTGACAGAAATTTGCTATCTAAAGCTCTCATTCAGTTTTGGATTATCTTTCTATTTTTAAAGTTGACTTCTTTTTGTGCACACAATTTATTTTTCTTTTTTCCCCTTTTATTGAAAGGGGAAATTATAATCATGATCTAGTATTTGAAAAACATTTTTCTTCTACCTCTGTACGCAAATATTAAATTTTATCGCAAATTTTTATGTTTTATTCTTATCATGCCCTAGTTAAGAGCCTTTTTGTCTTGAGATATTAAAGATAGTCTTGTATTTTCTCCAAACATTTTAATTTTAGCCACTTAGTCATGAAATTTAAAAAACATGTGTTTCACCTTGAGAACATAGGTTTGCTTTTTATATAGTTGCCCAATTAGAATATTGTCAACCCACATATCATAGATTTACTTTCATGACTTGTATAACCAAAAGTCATTCTCCAGGGTCAGGCTCCGAAGTTTTCTCCTGAATGGTTATGACTCATGAGGATCCATTGCGCAGGATATTTGAGATGGAGAGACCAGATATATTACAGAGTAAAACAAAATTAGGCTCAGAAATCATAATAGCAATTGTAAAACTAACTTTTATTCTCCTGTTACAATTGTTGTCTTGGAGGCTTACTGCCCCTGTCTGCTAACCTAGGCCTAGTCCTGGAAGCCTCTAGCCTTTGTACAATCTAATGTAGGCCTAGAATGTTTTCAGCTTCTGAGACTTACTGCTGATTAGTCTCACCCTTACTAGTTCTTTCTGAGCTCTGGGCTGGCTGGTTCAACTCAGCTGCCCTGGCTTAAACTCCTCTCCCAGCTGACTTACTCAATCTGGCTTTTCTCTTAACTCCTGAATGCCCTGCTTGTCCTCAGACTAACTCCAGCAATCTGCTCATTCTCTGGCTTGTTTTGCCTTCACCTGTGTCTAGCTTGTTCTCTCATTCAATCTCTCTGTGTAAAACTCTCCTGGTAAAACTGCCTCCTCCTCTATTAAGTAGCTTCCCTTTCCTCTCGTGAGAGTTGGGCATCTTGTTCTGTCATATATTTCTCTGATTCATCACGTTTTCCACCACACAATTAGACATCACTTTCAAACATGGATGCTTCCTTCTATAAACTAACTTTACTTTCACTGTTTGAGATTAAGGTGTGCAAAAAAAAAAAAAAAAAAAAAAAAAAAAGAGATTAAGGTGTGCACCACCATGCCTGGACCTAAGCTTTTCTTTACCTGAAACTTGACCTACACCAGGCTGGCCTTGAACTCAGATCTGCTTGCCTTTGTCTCCCAGATTAAGGATTAAAGTCATGTTTGTGTTCCAGCCAGATCACACAGACCTAGAAGACCTTTGGGTATTATCTGTTAGCATCCATGTTCTAAATTAAAATTCCTCTACAAGCAACAACTGAAGTGAAAAAAAAAATGGTGAGAGACTGTCCATAGACTGTCCTTAGAACTGACTTTCTTTTGTGAAAGATTGAATGCAGGAGCAAAGTAAATCCCAAGAATTTTTTTTTTTTTGGCTTTCGAGACAGGGTTTCTCTGTGTAGCCCTGGGTTTCCTGGTGCTCGCTCTGTAAACTAGGCTGCTCTTGAGCTCACAGAGATCCACCTGTCTCTGCCTCCCAAGTGCTGGGATTAAAGACCACATGGCTGAGAAAAGGTCTTTTCAATGTTAAATTTACTGAAATAGATGGTGCCCCAAGGCCTCAGGACAGAGATTTCAGAACCAGTTGTGCATATTTACTAAGTTAAATCTGTTGGAAGGGTGTTTGAAAGGAATTTGGTTTAGTCCATTAACATCATGGAGGGATGCATGGCAGCATCCAGGCAGACATGGTGCTGAAGAAGGAGCTGAGAGTTCTACATCCTGATCCGCAGGCAGCAGCAGAAGACTGACACTGGATGTAGGTTGAGCACAGGAGACCTCAAAGCCCAACCCACGGTGACACACTTCCTCCAACAAGGCCACACCTCCTAATAGTGCCACTACCTATGGGCCAAGCATTCAAACACATGAGTCGATGGAGGTCATTCCTAGTCAAACCACCGCGCTTACCAGTGCTGTGTTCTCTAATAGGTATTTTCCTCTCAGTCTCTTGAATTTACTTCTATGTCATGCATAACTTCAAAGCTCAGACCTTTGTCATTGCCGCCTTATTAAGAATTGCTAGTGTGTTACTTTGGGGATTGTTTCCCTAATGATTTATCAGGTCTGTGAATGGAGAAGCTCAGGTTCATCTGTCCTTATGGAAAACAATAGATTCAAAATCAACTGAATAAGCTTTCTTGTTAGCACAGCAACGTACTTTAAAATAACCATGCTATTTTAATTATTCTCAGCGTGACAGTTGGTCATGGTGTGAAGTGTGCTGCATCACTGGAAAATAGAAGTTTTAGAGTCTTCAAAGGCTGCTGAGGAGAGAGCAATAAGGGAGAGGAAAGGTTCTGGGTTTTAAAAGGACGAACTTGCTTCTTTACTAAACTTAAGAGTTGATGCCGGGTGCGTTGCCACACACTGACAGTCCCAGTACTCAGGAGGCAACAGGAGGAAGATCAAAAATTCAAGGTTAACCAGGGTACGTAGGAGAGGCTGTGCAATGTACCAGCATTATGTAGGCAGGTACAGCGTTTGTGGCATTTGAGCTATGCAGGCAGGAAATAAATCACGATGTAAGCTTGCCCCTGATTGGATGTAGGCAGGAGGTACACAGGTAAGAAGAACATCAGGATGTATGTTTGCCCCTGATTGGACCTGATGGGAAATATGGTGGCCTTATGGTTTTGCCTTATTTTTTTCTCATTTATTTTTTTATTTTATTCACTTTACATCCTTGGAGCCCATTCCTTCCTCCCCTCCCAGTACCACCTTCTCTCTCTCACTCCTCCCCTTTTCCTCAGAAAAAGGGAGCTTCCTTTCCCATCCACCCCAGCTCATCAAGTTGCATCAGGACTGAAGGTGTCCGCTTCTCCTGCGGCCTGGTAAGGCAGTCCCTCCAGGAAAAAGTGCTAAGACCTAGCAGGTGAGTCCCTGTTGGATGCAGCTCCCAAGCCTCTGCAAAATGTGACTTGTAGCCATTTTCTTGGAACCCAGGAACAGTCATGATCAGAGTCCATTATCCTGGCCAGCATTTAATTAAAACTTGCATCAGATTGGCTCAAAAATTGTGGAACTGGTCTTGTGCAAAGAATCCCTAGGTTTTGTTATCAATAGGTACGTAGGAGAGCCTGTGTAAACAAAACCAATCAAGCAGGCAAACAGAAACCCAGGCCCTCAAAGGCAGCTTCGCAGTGGATGCAGCTCAGTGGCAGAGCAATCGCTTAATGTGCAGAAGGCCCTAAGTTTGTTCCCAAGCGCAGAGAGGAGGAAGAAAGAAAGAGACTGAGAAACAGAGATAAATGGGGGGGGGGGGGGGATGCACCTGGGAAAGAATGTCGAGGATCCTCTGTGAATAGAAGAATACACAAATAAGACCAAGTTCTTGTTCATTAGCTCACTCTTGTAGATTTATTGGATAGTTTTCTGCTGTGCCACACTGCAGAAGAGACCAGGAAGTATATTTAAGGACTCGACTTTTAAAAGACTTCAATGATTAACTTAATGAAACTGTCACAGCAGCATGCTTAGGAACAACTGCAAAAAAAAAAAAGCAAACATTTTAAAGAAAAGTGGTACCCTTTTTTGGTGTATAGACTACGAATTGGTCACTTCACGATGAGGCAACAAAGAGCATGAGCGGAGATGCAGAGGCGCAAACAGCAGAGAGTGAAGGACTTTCGGTAACCCCACACCTGGCTGCACTGCAAGTGATTTGGGTGAAACAATGTGCTAACAATTAAAAGTCAGACCAAGACTTCAGCAACAAAGGCATGAGTTTTTAGGCAAAGCAATGTAAGCTTAAATTAGTTTGGGATCTAAATTAGTAGTATTTAGATATTATATTAATTTTATTCACATATAAAATATATTAAGATATAAACTATCATATACTAAATTAGTATCTATTATATTATTAAATATGTACTTATATTATTTATATTTATATTTTATTGACATTTAAGAAGAAAGTATATTTAATAAAGTATCAAATAATAACTCTAGCTACTAACTGACACACAAACCTGTCAATCATTTATGGGAAAAAACTTAATCATTTATGGAAGGGTTATAGAATTAAGATTTTCCGTGTGACCTTTATCAAGTATCCACAAAGATAAACTATGATGCAGGAGTTCAACCTCAATAAAACCTGGAGTTTCTGATACTAATTATCTTTCTTTCTGATGATGGCTTGATGCTATTTACATAATTTCTTTCTTTCTTGTAGAAAATCCTTCTTAATAGGATTGAAATGATCTCTTCTTCTGTAAGATTTAAGCTGATCTGTGGCCCTAAGGACACAAGGCTTAGAAACTTTGTTTGTTTGTTTCCCATTTTAAAAAGAACAGGCTGGCTCTTGGCTAAATAGTTCTTTCCATGCTCATTTGACAAGGCATCCCTAAAATTTTTTTACCATTTCTTATTTTATTATTAAAAGAAAAACTCATCAAATGCCAATCCAGATTGTGCTATCAAAATTCAAGATCTATTTTATAAATACCAAGGATCACAGATATCAAAAGAACCTTCATATGCATCCTATAAGTGACTGATGATTTTTTTTTTTTCGGGCAGATATGACAAATGAGAATTGCATCTTTCTCCACTCTATTCCCAGAACTTCATTAGGACCTGGTGAACACGTGGGGGAACTGACCCAGCTGAGACATTCTCAGGCAAAATACATTAGCATTACAAATGCCACTTGCTCTAAATCTATCTGAAGGAGCATTTTCTCTCAGAGGTATAGTAAGAATTACATTACCAGCACAGTTGGTAAGCTCTGTTGAATAATTCTATATTTTAGAATAGGAAAGTGACCTTTTGTATCTCCCAGAGGGATAATAGCATTACAGATTTATTCAAAATAAAGCTAATTGGAAAAAGACAAGTATAGTATCACTAGCTAATATCACTAGCTTTACAGAAAAACATCTGAGGGAGATTTGGTGTAAGTTAAAAAGATAACAAAATATTTCCCGATACTAGATTTAAATGGCTTTTATTTCTTTGTAGTTAAACACCTTAGCTGGGTAGTGGAGAACAGAAATACAGTTTTGAGATTTTTCAGTTTTGCACTGCTTTGAAATATGGACACAAATATCCTCAATAAATGATGACATTCTTCAGTTGTTAGAGTTTCACATTTTTCACATTTTACTGTACCTGAAATCCGAATCCCAAAGCAATGTCAAAAGAAGTATGTTCCATGTTCTAGGTTTTTAGAGCCCATTGTTTCTGTGAGTAATAACAGCAGTAGCAATCAAATGCTTGAATTTTAGGTTAGGAGGTTGTATCCTCAATGAACTGAAAGGAAACATTGCTTTATACAAATAAAGGTTATTATAATAAATGCCAAACAATGAAATCAAGCACAACAGAAAACTGCTAAGTATATTGACTATATCATGGTGTTTCAAAGCAACTACAGAATTATTACTCAGGTGACAAACATTTATTACTGAAAAAGACTGTGCGTGACTCACAATATAACATAATTAATATACAGGGTTCAATAATTTAATCAAGGTAAAAATGAAACTACCAGTTAAACTAAATAAGAAATGCAAATAAAACCCTATAAAACCCTCCAGCCAGCTAAGTGTGCTTGTTTCCAAGGCTGATGGCACGAGTTCAAGCCCCGGAGCCCACTCAATAGACCTGAAGTGATCCTTCAAGTTGTCCTCTGGCCTATGTAGACCCACAATGGCAGGTGTGTGACCACACACATACACAGACACAATGAAACGAAGCCAATGGCTTTTAAACCCCAACGATCACAATGGTGATTTACAAGAAGACCAACAGAACTAGCTGGCGAGCATGTATTCATCACGGGACGAATGAGTGCTCGCCCGTGGAAACCTGTCCACTGCTAGTATGTTAATTCCTCCCACGTGGACTTCTGTGTAGTAGAAGTTGCTAACTTAAACACATGGGAAGCTTTATTTACCATCTTAGTTGTAAAAAGGCAGCAAAGACCAAAACATTGAGTTTAATTGTTTATTCAGTATCTGGAGGGTTTTTTTTTTTAAGAGGGTGGGATGATACCCCAAATCCAGGAAGGTAATTTTGGAAGAGATACATGAAAGATCTGAACCTGTGAGTAAGCGTGTTCGGATAGGCTGGTTCTTACTGTGTCAGCATTCAGCTAAACTTCTCTCTGCCTGTCTTTGATGCCTACACAATGAGAATAATCCATTTCCCTCCTAAGAGGAAGGCTGGGCATGGGGCCAGCAGAAAGTAGTGCTCAGGGATGCAGATACTACATTTCTGGACTTTTGAAATAGCATCCAAGTCTTGCTGCTTCTGCAGTATTAGAACTTGGACAAAGCATTTATTTATTTATTTAAATTTTTTCTTATTTTTTATTATTTTTTTTGTTAATTACAATTTATTTACTTTGTATCCCAGCTGTAGTCCCCTCCCTCTTCTCCTCCCATCCCACCCTCCCTCCCTCTTCTCCTCCCTTGCCTCTTCCCCAGTCCACTGATAGGGGTGGTCCTCCTTCCCATCCATCTGACCCTAGCCTAGCAGGTCTCACCAGGACTGGCTGATTGTCTTCCTCAGTTGCCTAGTAAGGCTGCCCCCACTCAGAGGGACGTGATCAAAGAGCTAGCCACTGAGTTCATGTCAGAGACAGCCCCTGTTCCTCTTACTAGGGAATCTACTTGGAGACTGAGCTGCCATGGGCTACATCTGAGCAGAGGTTCTTTTGAACTCATGTACAGTCACCCAGCCTTTTCTTTTGGATTATCATGATATCCTACTGTATATCCCTGATCCTTCATGATGAAAATTTATTTCTTTCATTGCTCTTACCCGAGACATCTGGGGAAATGACTTGGAAAAATGTGTATGCCAATCACACTTGCATTTCTTTTAGAATACGAAAGTTGAAAAATGACTTAAACTGTCCTGTCGCATGAATTTTCTTTTCTTCCATTTTTAATCCTCTGACAGTGTCATACATGTAGGTAATGAATTCCTGTTTTATAACTGCTTTAATATCCTATAATGTTCCTACCCGTAGCAAGGTCAATATTAATAGATTTGCAAACATTGAGATATGGTTCACAATCAGCCTTGTTACCCTTTGAATAATGTGTCTCACAGGAATATTTGTGTCAGCCTTCACTGTCTCATTTAGTGTAACATTCTGCTTATAAGTGATTTAATCTTTGTCATGCTTTTTAGTTCATTATTCTTAGCCTTAGAATTGTTTAAAAAAAAAGAAAGGAAAAAAAAAAAAAACCCTTACGGGCCAACTTTACAAATAAGCACTGCAGGGCAGTGAAGAAGGGAACGCCGGTAATGCATATAACTTGGTATACTTTGCCTGGCTGATGATGTCATCAGATGTACACAGTTCACAGGTAGGTGAAGAGGTTTAGCTACAGAGTGAAGGAGCTGGTAGAAAACAGGTTCCGAACTCTGGTGGTAAGGAAGAATAATGGAGAATAATAGTGAACGAACCATTTGAGATAGATGCAGTGTGTGATATTAATATTAATATTCTGTGCGTATGTTTGTTTTAACCAAAGGCACTATGACCAAGTGAGTCAGTTGACTCACCATGTTGATGTCCCTCAACTTTGTTCCCCTGTGAGTGGTACCAGTGAAGTCATATACAATAAAGGGCCTATCATAGCAGCAATGAAGCCTGCACATGTTTCAATAAAGAACTGATAGCTAGCTATTGCCGGGGCTGAATGCTCAATTGTGAAATTTCTACATTGAATATTATAATGAGGGACGGACCATTCTTCCTTTGATCGCATTACGTTTGTTCCAGCATGGAACAAACAGTGCTTTTGTCCTCACTGCAACAACAGTCTGGATAGTTTGGGAGCCACCACGCTGCTTCTATTCATTTAGTGAATGCCTTATTTTAACCATGTCATCTCACACAGTGTTGCTTTGGGTCAATAAAATCACTTTATAGAAAAATAATTAAGGCCACTATTCTTTGAGTCAATAAAATCACTTTATAGAAAAATAATTAAAGCCACTATTCTTTGAGTTCAGTACTATGTATACAAAATTATCATTATAAAGCATCTGACTTATGGCACAACAGATAGTTTAAGGAAGACTTAGGACTTTGAGTGGAGAAACACCACCTTTTAACATAGGGGCTGTATCCTTCAGAATAAAATATGTTTTCTGAACAAATAATACATAATGCTGTTTCTTCTAATTGGGTAATGAGTGTGGGAAGGACATTTCTCATTATATTTAATGATCAGGGCACAAAACTTTTGTATCCTAAATTTATTATTTTAGCTTCTGCTAGCTTAAGAGTCTTAGTATTCATTAGAGGAATATTCCTCCAGGGGACAAAATTGATCTGGAACTTGCAAATTACCACATGTTATTTTGGGACTTTCTTTTGCAGTGGGCTGAAAAGTTAAAAAGTATTATGATAATATTTCCCATGAATTTCTAGGATGGACTCTAGAGGTTCCTTTGGAGTGCCTCTTAGTACTGTAATATCTAATGATGAAAGTTAGTGGAGGGTTGCAGCAACTCGGATAGGTAAGATCATGAGGCTAATCTTGAGTAGCTAAACTTTCAGTGAGCCCAGTCATAACTGGATGAGATGGTAGCTGAGCACAGAGGATGGAGGTCAACACTGTCACAGAATCCCAAGTATAATAACAAAACTGACTTTAAAAAATGTATAGATCCATAAATTCTAACAGATATGTAGAACTTTAACACCTCGAGCAGCCACTCCTAAACTTAAGATACAAAACGGATTCACATGTGTACATATATCTACTTTGTGCTATTGCTTCGAGGTTATAGGTCCCTTCCACTTCAGCCACCAAGAACCGGAAACTTCTGTAACTATAATTTTATTTATTTTGGGTAATTCCATATAAATGAAATGATAGTAGCATTTTTTTTTAGAGTGGCTTCCTTCTTTTAGTATAATGATTTTGAAATTCATCCAGGCTATAATGCACATGCATAGTCCATTTCCTTTTATTGCTGAATAGTAATCTCTAGCGCTTCACATATGTGGTAGTTACCTTCATAATTCATTCACTCTACTTCAGGATATTAAAATGGGATTGTCACCAAAGCAGGCAAGAAACGAACAGTACCAAGATATGAAAGTTTTAGTGTGGGATCAGTGGTGAGTGGAAGGGCATGAGTGCTGCAGAAAGTATTTTGATTTCCTTCACATTCATTTTGCCTTACTTTTAGTATGCCCTTTTAACCAAACAAGGCTAAAGAGATAAAATATCCCAATTTAATGAAATTTTCATTTAGAAGTTATATTTTTAGAAAAATAAAAATGCTAATGACACTACAGTTACCAGTACTAATATGTTAAGTCTTATAGATATGAAGTGTGTTTTAACTGCTTAAAAACAGAGACCTGAGGGAGAAAACCATGAATGTGTAAGTACCCTCGCAGAAGGAGAGCAGCAACATCCTGAAGCGGCTGTGAGTAGCTTTGGTTTGGGATTCACTGGCCTTGTTGACATTCTCCCTCCACGTTCCCATGGCTCCCTGGTGGCTACATTCTATGTTGAAAGTGGGTTAAAGAATCACTCTCAAACGAGTTGTAGGAGACAGGGAGCAGTAAGCAGCAGCAGCAGCTGCATGATGATAGATAAGTTTTCAGGGAAACCTTTCTGTTATCTCTCGACATGTCCCTTTCCATGCTCAGGCCCTTTGTTTTGTTTGTTACCACCTGAACTTAACCAAGGCCATCTGTAGGATCATGGGTTTGCAGCTGTCCATTGGAGTCTGGTAGGCTCATGACTGATACACAAGTGGAGGCAATGGCTGCCCTATCCTCCAGAATTCATCAGTAGTCAATAGTTCTTCAGAATTCATCAGTAGTCAAGACTATTCTTCAATAGTCAATAGGGCTAGAGCCCCTGGGGATCCGTGATTTCCTGTCGACAGCGCAGTGCAGTGGGCATGGCTGTCAGGACTGCCATGCTGTGTCACGCTTAGAAGACAGCCTGTGGTGGCCCTCTTTAACTTCCTTTCTGCATTCACATTCTTTCTGTCTCTTCTCCCACCATGCTCCCTGAATGAGCAAACATGTTTTAATATGGCATCAAACCGTTTCACAGAATATCTCCGCTCCAGAGCACATAATCCACAAACACATTTTCTGGAATTATTCTCATTCCTAGACTCATATAAAAACATTTTCCATAATATTTCATTCTGCCTTATATAAAATTTACATTTCAAACATTTCATACTTGAATTCATTCATGCTTTGTAACACTTTTGTGCTTGCAGGATTTAAAAAAAAAAATTGGTCATCTGTATTGCGGTCTTGTTTACCTGCAAAAAGAAAAGTCTATGTAAATAGCCTTTAGCCTTGCAGGTTGTTGATGTAGTTCTGCCCTTGGCTGATTGCTAGTGAAGTTCACCTGTGGGGACCCTGTGAAAAAGAAAACTAATGTGCACCTACTAACTCAAAGGTGATATGAAGGGAAATCTGTAATTTACTCTACATAGACTAAAATGGGCTTTATTTTTATAAAGGAAGAAAATGCTTAAATTCATTAGACAGGCTGTTAATCGTTGGCAAAGATAATATAAATCTGGCTCACGTAAATTCTTGACGGATTAAAGAATAATAATAATAAAAAAAAAAAACTTACAAAGGAAATAAAAACAAAGTGGTAAGAGAGCCATCTACCTGTCTGCATACTCCTAAGCCACAAGAGGCAGAAAATGAAAAGGAAATGTTCTTATACTGGAGTCGTCACATTTCCTCTGCTGCAGACAAATTCAGGTCAGAATTCAGGTGGGTTTCTCTATGTACGCAAATGAACGGGATAACTGAACACCATCGCTCGTTAATTCCTAGGATCAAAGGTCGGAGGATCCTTGAGATTCTCCCACACAGACATGTCCTTCTGGTTCACTGCCTGGTGGGGGCCACACAACATAGACCACTACTGCAGTCTCTGTACAGGACCAACTCTGTCCCAGAAGTAACAAAAAAAAAAAAAAAAAAAAAAAAAAATGGTTTACTCGACAGAGGCCACACATCTGTAGGAAATAACACCAGTATCAGCAGGAAGCGCGTTTGGTGCCATCACATTCCCATGTACCGTGAGCCAGGCGCCCTTCCAGGAGCTTTGTGCACATCAACTTAATTAACCCGCGTTGGCGACCCCCCGTGGTGGGCACTGTTGCCATTTTCATAGAATAGATGACAGAGCCGAATCCAATACTACAAACCTCAAGCCTTCTTGCTCCCTGCCATCTCAGGCAAACCCTAACCGTGTAGAAATTCATTTTCACGTTGCCAGGCGTGCATCCTTTACAAGAGATCCTCCTAGGGTGTCCAGGGGGGTCTAGAGAGGGGCTACACCCCGAGGTCCCTTGCCTCCCTGACTCCCTCTATCCTTGTCGCAAGGCTCCTGCGCGGTTGGCGGTGCCGCTGCTCCCCGCGTGCCGGGCTGGGCCTCAGCCACAGCCCGCGCCACCTGCTCCCGGCTCTGGCGTCCCCGCCCCGCGTCCCGCCCCCGCGCCGCGCCCGCGTCCCACGGTCCCTCCCTCTGGCGTGACGGGAGCACGGGCGCCGGCTGCCCGCGCTGCGAGCCGCCGAGCTGTCAGCGGGCGGACCAGCCCAGGGAAGCGGAGCCGAGAGGTAGCCAAGAGCGCGGTCCTCGCCTCCGGGGAGCCGGAGCTGCGCAGCCTCACGGTCCGAGTCCGCCCGGCGCCGCCGGGATGCTGCTGCTCGCCCTGCGGCGGGCACGGGCCAGGGGCCGGAGGCGACCGGCCGGGGGTCCCCGGCGCGAGCGCTCGCCACGCTGGAGCCCCGCCTGGATTTGGTGCTGGGTGCTCGCAGGCTGCCAGGCAGCCTGGGCTGGGGACTCGTCCTCCTCTGGCCGCCCGCTTCCTGCGTGCCAGGAGGTGAGCAGCACCCGGTCCCCACTTGGAGTTTGCGGCAGGGTGCGGGGTGGGGCGGCCGCTCGGACGCTGGCTCAGAGCGGCCACCACCTTTCTCGGGTTTGGAGGATAGGTACGTTCGTTTGTGTCCGGGGATGAAGTTGCTCGCCCTTCTTCTCTGGCATGGAGCGGGTGTGCAGGTTTGCTGTTTTTCTGGTGGTGTATATCTCTCCGCGCTGGTGTTTGGGGGTTTCGGAAGGACTTTGCGGCGCCCCCTTTGGAGAGCCAGGTCGCAGGACCTGGGGTAGAGGGAGAAATTTCAGGAAGGGGAGGAGACTGGGGAAGCCCTGCCCCGTGAGATTTGGAAAACCAAGGCTTTAGAGCTTTTCAGAGACCTACATACCGACCCTCCCTCCTCTTGCTTTCTCTGCTCCCATGTCTCCACAAAAGCTTTCACCCAACTCGCCTCTGCTCTCAGCTTCTAGATAAGGCACGGTGTGGTCTCTTGACATTCTGGCAAGGCACGGATGTGAAGGAGGTACAGAAAAAAGTACTTAGGAAAGAGGCGGGTCGGTGATGTAGAAAATCAAAATGGGCAGAGCAAATAGGCTCCTTTGGGGGGGATTCGTTACCTAGCTGGAGCCTTGTAGCTGTGTGCTTTTACAGCTTGAGATTACTGCTGATTTATAGCCAAGAAGCCAATAAATTATGGACGATTAGGTTTTTCTCCTGCTTTTAGGAAAACGAGACTTAGTGTGCCAAAAATTTACAGGGGGTGCCACTGGAAGTTGTATTGTGTGTTTATCTTTTCCTTTAATGCTCCAGAAAGTGCATCCTCTTAATGAAAATCAATGAGGGGAAGAGAGTAACATTTCTGACCTACTTTGAATGATCGTGTTGGAGAGCAGGTGAGGCGCACAGGCTGTTTAAGGAAGATTGCTAGGAATCAGGATGATGGGTTCTTTTTAAATTTATCCAGCAAAAATAGGTTAGCCTCTAGCTCCCCTTGAGAGGAAAGGGCAGATTCTGTTTTCTTGTGCATGCTGGAACTACTTCTGAATTAGAGGAGCTTCCTTTTAGACACCATCCATCATCGCATGCATTTTCATCTTCCTCTCCTACAGTGCATGCCTCAGGGCAGTCTGGAATGATGGAGAGTCAGATGGCGAGCTTGAGCATGAAGATGCAGCTGTTTTGTAGCTGGTGAATCAGGGCAAGGTCTTAGCAAACATCTGTGCTTAATTTCAGAGTGTACTAGTATTGGTTCAGTATGTATCCTGCCCACTTGTCACCTGGAATAATCCAGTCTTCGGGCTTCCGTAGAATTTGGCTATTTTGGACATCCACAACTGTTATGGCAAGATAAACTTTATTGTCCAGTTACCTAGTCTTAGTATGGAGATCATGTTTCTTTTCTGCGGTGAAGTTCTAGGTTCCTTGCAATATTAATTCTTGGTAGTGAAGAATCTGCTTGAAGGGGAAAGGTCAAGGCCAGTAGAAGAGAGGCTTCAACACCAAAATTTTTTTTTATTTATTAATTAAGTAATTTATTTATTTATTTATCCTCTACCCCAGGCTGGGCTTAAATTCCTTATGTTGCTGGTGATGGGCCTTGAATTTCTGATCCTTTTGCCTCCATATCCCAAGTGCTGGGGCTACAGGTATAGGTTGCCACACCCAGTTTATATGGTGGTGGGGATCAAATCTAGGGCCCCTTGTACTCTAGGCAAGCACTCTACCAACTGAGCTACATCCCTATTCCTAGACCACAGTCACACAGAACTGAGGCAAGGGGGTGAGAGAGTGTACGAGAACGCGATGCTCATCCAAGTTCCAGTTTTTCTTTGAATCAGCTCTAGAAATTGCATGCGGTTCATCCCTTTCGATCTCAATTTTGGATTTTTCCCTTTAAAAAATGAAAATAGAGAAAATAGATAGGAGGGTGCCACTGAGCCAGCTTGTGGCTAGCTGTGCTCTTAGAACCAGGAATGCCCAGGTCTACTTATATTCTTCCTGCAGACTGCCAGCAGTGTGAGACTAGTCCCTGTACATTAGAGGCTTCTCTGGAAATAAGAGGAGGCCTCCCAGGGGCACGATCTGATTGTCCATACCCAGACTAGCTAATCTGTACTCTTGATCATTGTTTCAATCTGCCTTTATTTTGAAGAGGAAAAGTGGACGTCTCGGACTTTTTGGGTGAGGACTTCCTGTTCTGGGGGTGTGAGCATATAGGAGGTCCATCTTGAGCTTAGCAAGTTCCTCTGAGAGACAGCTATTGAAGCCCGACCATAAGCAGAATAAAAACGACGGTTCTCTGTCCTGGCTGGCTAACTACTCCCTCTTCTTGCTTTCACCCCTGTATCAGAGTGACCTGGTGCTTGCCGCCTTAGTGCTGGGAGCCGGGATGGCCTCCTCAGTCCTGGGTTTCCTTAACATTAAACTGAATTACTGCTGAGCACAAAGGATAGCAGCACTGTGAGGTGGGGAGAGAGGCCTTAAATGAGGGCCTTTAAGGCTACACACTCAAGCCAAGTCTTACTAACCGGAGTGAAAGGGAGCATGGGAAAATCAGCAGGCTACTCGAAACCTCAAAACTTTGTCAACATTTTCACCAAATAAGCCACGTTTAATGAAGTTAGTTACAAGGACTGGTTTTTCTTGCCTCCCTGTAGAAGGAAAGAGACAGTGTAGAAAATTGGTCGGGGAGGAACCTGATGATGATTGCCTGAGATGAGACAAAGGTCCCTTCAAAAATACAACCGGGCAGTGGGCAGACGTTTCACCTTAGATTTTGTGGCAAATTGGACTCCAGAGTGAGGTTCTAAGTGCAGTGCTATCAAAGACCTTTGATTATAGAGCGGAAAGGGGGAGTGAAAAATGATTGCTTTCGGAAGTTTATGTGGAGACCAAATCAGCAGGGTGGAAGTGGAAGCACAAACAGGAAGGGCCAGTTTGGAAGAGAAAAATAAAAGTCAAGTCTATGTGCCCGCAGGTGAAGGGCGAGGATAGATGTGATGTTTTAAAATGATATCTGAACAGTAGAGGTATATGGGATTACTTGGGGTTTTGTATGAGGAAACACTTTCTGGGATTCTGTGCATTTGTTTTTCACTTGCAACCTGACTCCAATAAATGACCTATTTCATCATGAGAATGTGTGATTTATTAAAGGGAAAATTTGTATCAGTGTGAGAATTGTTATATTGCTAGATTAGTGTTATATTATTATATTGCTAGATCAGGTCAATGCTGATTTTGCAGGAAACGTCTAGAGAGAGGCTTCAAAGGCCCAGGCTCATAGCTTAGGCCTACACCTGTGAATTTGAGTGGGATTTTTGACTAACTGACTAATTGGACCTATTAGGGCAGCCAGAGGAAAAAAGGTATCCAGGCCAACAGATGATTCAGAGTTGCATTGAGATATTAAAAGAGCTCGTGAGAACAGAAAAGAACAGAACTAAGTGGATTGTGTCTACATTATTTAAATCTGATAATTGTAGTCACAAGACTCTTAGTTCACTGCTCTGAAATCTTGCACAATGTGATTCTACTGGTCTCTGAATGCTTAGTGAATGATGAGCGTGGCTAACAGTTTTTATTCTACCAACATGTATTCAGTTTATATTAGTCAGCAGGCAAAAATGTCATGACAAATATTACAAAATAAAAAAAAGCATAAAAATACAATCTATATGGGTAAGGATGAGGCAGATATATAAACAAAAAAAATGTAAGTGAGGGATTTGGTGCCACAAGATACACAAATGGCACTAGAACCCATGGAGAAGGATTAGAAAAAGCACTGCCAAAGAAGTGAAGAGGGCTTTGGAGATGAGCAGGAATTTTCCGAGAAGACAAAAGTCAGATGTTCATATGGCTCCTTTGAGGGAAAGGACTATCGGGTGTAGAGCACAGATCGAAAAGCAGCAGAAACATAAAGCTGTATTGGGTTATAATGGGATTACAACTGGAATCGAGTGAGCAGCAAGACGTTTCGTGTGCAGTGGATCTGAGAGGCACAGGAGCCTGTTCACGAAGGATCTTATGCCGTGCTAAGAAGCTGGTCTTTATTTGACAGGCAGCTAGGAGCAAGGGAAGAACTTAAACATTTAGTTTGGCAGTAAGATGGAGGCTAGATTAGAAGAGTGGGAAATGGAAAGGAGTGAGACCTGCAGTAGTCCAGGAGGAGGAAGGCAGAGCATCAATTAAAGGGTAGCCATGAAAGTGGGAAAAAGCGTGATTAGAAGATTGAGGGGAGGTGGTGAGTGAATGAGGGGATCCAGCCTGATTAGGGAGAGGTGTCTATAACCTCAGGATTGTGAGGAAATTAAGGGACTTTGTGTTTCGAGGAACTGATCTACATAGAACTGTTTAGCTGGCAGCCAGGGATCAAGCTACAATGCTTAGGATCATGGTCTGGGCTAGTATGGGAGCTTGAGAATCACACGGATAAAATGAATGGGTGAAAGGATAGAACTTAGGTTTTACCAACTCTAAATGAAGCAGTAATGTTCACAAAGGAGACAACAAAACAATGGCTAGACCAGAGAAATATGAGTTATGAGATTTTGAGGAAACGGAGAAAAGATTTTGAAGAAGAAAGGGGTGTCAGGTGCCCTACACAAGAGAAAATGGACAGAGGGCATTTATTTGGCAATTATGTTGCTGGTCCTCTGTGCCAGAGCGTTTCTACCAGAATCAGGTGGGATGGGTTGATACTATCTAGCAGAAGAGGCAGGGTTATTGGTGATAGTGATAAAGCTTCCCAGGCTTGGGAAGTTTTCAGCATTTCCAAGTTCCATATAAACCAGGAAACGTGTACATGACTACGTGCAGGAGGCTTTGGTCATGAGCTATGGGGGAAGTCACACTGTCACTGAAGGAGACAGGACTCCACCTTTGTTGTCACACAGTTACCACAATTATTTTTGCTTGTTGGGCCTGGGGAGGTGAGTTTTCCATTTCAAGTTTTCATGCTCGGAACCATTTTTGATGTTTTAGGCAAATGTCAGGAAGTATTCACACCATCAATATTTACAATGTAAAACCCAGAGTTGATAGATCTGTGAAGCGTCATATTTTAGCACAAGATGGAAATAGCAGCACAGAGTACAGACAGCGGCATACTTTCCTAGCCGTGCTTTCTTCAGCGGTGTTTGGAATTCGTGCTTTTGATTGTCAGAAACTTTCCAAGTCCTGGCTGTATTTTATTTTCCATGGAAGGAACCACTGATACTTCTTTCTTTACTGCATTTGTTAATATAACAATTCAATTTTCAATATGTATATGTGTATGTATTATATAAACACACATATACAGTACTTAGGTACCAAGTAATTGTAGTAAGATGATGAAAACATATGGCCTCTTCTTACACAGAGCTTTATAATCTTGTGGGGCAATTCGGAAACAAACCCACACATCATGTAATTACGTTTGCTATAAGTGTGATGGTGAGAACATATAGCCACCTGTGTTATATAGTGTTTTGTCATTGTGACAAAAATAAGAGAGGAACAGTTTACAAGATTTATTTTGGCTCATGGTTTCAGACTATGGAAATCCATTTCTTTGCTTTGGGCCTGAGGCAAGACAAAGAGAAAACTGTGAGTCTGGAAGTGCACGTGAGAGGAAGAAGTCCGTGTCAGACCTCATGGCAAAGAGGAAGGGAAGAAGGGAGAGAGAAGGAAGGATGGAGGGATGGAAGGAAGGGTTCAGGAACAAGGTACACCTTTCATCCACTTCCCCTGAGGAGGCCCTAATTCTTGCCAGCCCATTTAGCTGTGAACTCACGAACAGAGAGATCCATCAACAAGTTTAGCTCCCTCAGGATCCAGTCAGCTCTCTGTACCCACTGGGGATCAAACCTTCAACACATGAGTCTCCTGGAGGAATGCTTCATATCCAAGCCATAAAACCACCCTAGTGAGGAGCAAGAGGCAAGTCAGTATAATAACAGGAGCCTGTTGGCTCAAGGTCCCGGCTGCTGCTGATTGAACATCTCAGACAAATGAGGCTTCCTGTCCTAGATCAGTTCATGGACCTCCACTTACCTCTTCCTCGACCACAGAAGACAATGGTCCTTTTCTCTTTTCTGAGTTCTAGTTGCAGCATCTTTTTTATTTTCTGGCAACTACAGGTTTTCCCATAAGTATTGTATGCAGGAAGCTGCCAATGAGGGAGAGTGAGTTGTATCCTGTAAACAGGGCACCTAGCTGAGGAGCAAGAAGGAGCTAGAATCCACCCAGAGCTCAGCATGATAAACCCTGTGCTCTGACACCCAGCTGCATGTCTGTGGAAGGTCTGGAGGAAGGGATACCTCCTTCCAAATCATATGTCCAGAAGGGGCCCATTTTCTAAGTTTTCTAAGCAAGGATAGCATATGCTTTAGCAAAGACATATTTCTCCCCAAGTACATAGTATGCTCACTGAGGCAGAGAATTACATAATCTTACTCAGCAAACAATGATTGAAGGTATTTTTGTCAAAAGCACTTTGGGATTATAGAAATAAGTAAGGCATAGATCTTCCTTGGAAGCAGTAATCACTGCCTTCAAAAGAGAGTAAGTAGTTAGCTTTGCTTTTTCAATTACATGAAGAAATAGATTTTTATGGTGCAATTAGTCATAATTGACATCCTCTTTCAGTTGTACCCAATTTAAGACAGAAATAAACACCCAGCGATCAGGATATACTGGGCCTTCAGTTTAAAATTCTGGGGCAGAAGAGATGATTTTATTATTTTTATTCAAAGCTTTGCTACTAAAGACTTGTTTCTTCCCCTTGGTCAGTGGTTCTCAGAGTGATTCTAGGACCAGCAACGTTTAACGTTATCCCGGAACTTTTTAAACACACAACAGCATCTTGGGCCCTGGCCCCGTTCACAGCAGTCTCTGCTGTTGTCAGCCTTGTGGGTAATTATGGTGCACTCTGAAGTATAAGGACCACTGCCTTTGGAAGAAAGCAAGGAATACAGACTTTGCTCTGAAACGGGGGGGGGGGGGGGGTCGGGAGAGGGGGAAAGACAAGTTTTGTCCTTGACCCTAAAAATGTCCTCGACCCTTCACCCTAGCCAATTTCCTGCTTCTGCAGAACACCGCAGAAAGCTATGAAGTACAGTGGACCATGGGATCCTTCTGTTCTCAGGAAGCGCCTTTGTGGACATTGCTCAGTTTTCTTCTGCACACCAAGACTCGGCCACATGTGGGTCAGGAGACAGGACATAACACTTTCTAGAACTTCGAACCTGACAGGAGAAGCACTATGGAAAGGTTTAAGCACCATACCCAAGATTGGCATTAGATTAGAAAGAGCTGTAATGGTAAGCGGAGGGCATGGTCAGCTTTCCTGGCTAATGTTCTCCAGTCTTTGCTACTTAAACTGTAGAGTATCTTCTTGAATTTTCAAGAAAGAAACCGTTTGAGGGGCTGGATAGTCAGCTCAGTGGTTAAGAGCCTTGGCTGCTCTTCTAGAGGACCAGAGTTCAATTCCCAGCATCCACATTGCAGCTCACATTTGTCTATAACTCCAGTTCCAGGGGATCTGGCACTATAAGCAAAATACCGATGTGCATAAAAAGAAATAAATTAGAAAAAGAAACCCTTTGAAACCTGGCTGATGTGACCTTGAACAACCTTTGAGTACTTGTCTAGAAACAGAGGTAGTAAATCCTGCCTCATCTTCATTTGGAAGTACTTTGTAAATTAGAATGCAATGAATGACATCAGTTATTACTTTCAAATAATTGAAGAACAGTGTTTTTAAGGGCTGGAGAAAGAATTGGAATATACATAGGCAATTTTCTTACTGAAGTACTCTATACTTCTCTCTCTTTCTTTTTAAAAAAAAAACAATGGAAGTTTGGGAGTAATTATTCTGTAATCACAGAAATTTACCACCACACTTACTTTTTTCTTTCCTTTTTGGTTTTTTGAGACAGGGTATCTCTGTATAGCCTTGGCTGGATTCACTTTTGTAGACCAGTCTGGCCTCCCACTCACATCGATCCGTCTGCCCCTGCCTCCCTGAGTGCTAGGAGTAAAGGCATGCGCCATCATGTTTACCCACTGTAGTCCTCAGCCTTCGCTGGTCCTCTCGTCCTCCTGACTGCCTTACGCTGCTATGTTTCTGGGTTCAGTCTTCATCCTTCCGTCTTTCCAGTCCCTCTCACATTGGTGGCAATGTTATCCGTTACTGAATATTTCAATTCCACATACATGGTAAGAGCTCTGAACTTTATGCCTTTTGTGTGGCTCTGCTCTTGAATTCTAAATGAGCAGAGAACCATTGTCGCTGCTGGGCTAGCTGCCTCAAATATGACGGATCCCAAACTGAGCCCTTGATGTTTACTCCAGGCCTTACTCTTTGTAGTTCTCCTCACTTCATGTAACGGATCTCCTCCCTTCCAGGAGCGCCACCGACTTCCCTGTCCCTCATGTGCTGTGTCACATCTGTCAGCAGCTTCTCTTGTCTGTGATTCAAATGCTCTCACCACTTGTGGCTTTCGGGCCAGTGGTGGTGTGTCTTGCTTGAGCTATTATAACTTCCCATCTTGATGTTACATTGAAGTCAAGGCATAACAGTCAAACATAAATTAAATTTTAAAAAATGAATTCAGTTTGACGCTCAGAAAATTTTAGATCAAAAAAATGCTCTGCTTCCCAGGTGAAAGCTTTCATGTAAGTACTTATAATATTGACTTATTTCTAAAATGTCATCATCTTTATTAGAAACACTTCCATGTGAAACATACTTAATATCGCGGCAATTCAAGTGCCAGAAAATACTGGATTTAAAATATAACTTACTATACTAGACCACTTAAAAGACAATCATTCATGTCACTGACATTTGAAATATAATCATGACAAATGAATGTTTTGCTTATCTTTGATGGGAAAGCATAGAGGCTGGCTTGCTGGTCCTAAAGTCTTTTAGTAAAATAGATAAGAATTTGTACATGCTTAGAGAAAGAAAGATTGGCCGACTACCTCTGTGATAACTTTATATTTTTTCCAAGCCTGTTTTACCTACTCTTTCATCAAATAAAATATCAAAGTTTTTAAACTTCAAATTTAAAAATCCCATAAATTAAAACAAAAGAAAAGATGGCTTTTCTATACGAAGCCTTATAAAGCTTCATTCAGCACCAAAGCTGTATGCTGGCTTTTAGGTCTGAGGTCGTCAGCTGTCCATCAAAGTTTTTGAGGAGATCATCTTGAAGGAGAAAAATGTTTATTTTGACAGTGGGTTTTAGAGATTTTGGTCCATGGTCAATTGGTTCTGTTGCTTTTAGGTTTGGTGAGGCAGAGCGCCATACAGGGATGGAGGGGTGGAGTTAAAACATATGAGGTCACTCACCTCATAGTGTGCTTGGAAGAGGGGCATGGCACCACCAACACGGGTGTCTAGCACAGCTGTCTAGCAGGGCATTCTTGATCTAAACTATAGCAAGGGCTGAACATAAAATGGCCCTGACAGAACTGGTAATTTTACCTCTTTATCTTTTTTTTTTTTAAGTTTATTTTGTGCTACTCTAAAAATATATCCGAGAGGATTCTAGAATCTGTTAGATTGCCAACACTAGTAATGACAGAAGGCTAAATTAATGCATGTATCTTTCTTTTTTTTTACTTTATTGAAGATTATTTGATGCATGCTGAACTGTGACTATTTGAAGTGTTCTATTTCATCGTTTTTTAACATATTAAATCTGTGAAACTATCATCATAAGATAACTGTTTCCCATGTTACAAAGGAAATTCCATTTTTCTTGCAACCTAGCCCTTCGCCCTCTTCCCAAGCAGGCACTTATCTGCTTTTGGTAATTACAGTTTCATTTGCCTTTTCTAGAAATATAGGTAAGTGCAATAATATGATATGTACTTTATTTTTTTATGGCAAGTTTCTTACACTCAGTGAAATGATTTTGAAGTTTCTTTACATCACGGTGTGCATCATTTTTTCCTTTTTATTGTTGAATTGTATTTTATTATATGATCATATTCATTTTCTTACTTCATATATTTGTGACATGTTGCAGTTCTAATCATAGGACTTGACATCATTATTATATTATAATAATATAATCTGTGAACATTGAGGGCAAGTTGTGCCTGTGCTTGCTAAATTGTTTATACAAAAGCAGCCTCTAATGTAATAACAAAGCCATTGGGATGTTGGAATTTTGAGACATTTCTGGAGGTTATTTTCTGCTTCATCAGTGGTTAGTGCTATTCAAATAAGTCTTGATTTTGAAAGACTAACTATTCCAGAAGTCAATTGGATATGATTGTTGTTAGGTTCTGTTTTCAGTTGTCTATCATCGTTGATATTTTTCGGAATATGAGTCAATTTTTTGTTTATTTTTTATTTTTTGCATTTGCTATAATTTTTGACATACTTAGCCTGATCTTTGCCATGATCCTTAATTACCAGCCACACCACTGCCGCCAGCGTCACCATTTGCCCTCTTTATAAGGTTTGCAGACGCCTTCCCATTCTATTAGTCACTTATCAACTTCAATTGGGGTGATCTCTGGCTCTGCCCAAAGTCCTCCACTGACCTGACATACTTAGGTTGTCAAAATTGCATGAAATCACACAAAGGTGGACTTGACGTTTGCCTAAGGCTTTAACTGTTTTGCCATGTCCATAGGCTAGACCACCATGGATAAGGAGGTCTTCAGTCTCTCTTGTAAAACAATATTAATATCTATTATAGCTCTAGTAACAATGCTTTTTGCATAGCCATAGTGGTGGGTTATGAGTGGAGCCTAATAATAATATCAATTTTTGTGTGTGTGTGTAAGAGAGAGAGAGAGAGACAGACAGACAGACAGACAGCACCAGAGGTTGATGTTGGATGTCTTCCTCAAGTATGATGTCCAGCCTCAGTTAATTGAAATGGCAAAATATTGTATCCTTGAACTCTGTCTCTGGGTGAGTAGGCTTAAAAGAAAATTTGCTGTTACTCTGAATGAACGAATCCGTGTCTTCCAAAGTACAAGTGGGAAAAAGTACAAGCTCTCAGACCACTGGTTTTGAGGCTGTAATGAAGATTTGCTTTATGTCCTGGTAACAGATACTTACAGACTCTTCAAGGACAAGAGCAGACTGTGTTAACTGAAAGGACAATTACATGTATACATTACTAATCTAAATTATAGTACTATAACTGCAATGAGATCATTAGGTTTGGCCGAGCTTTAGTTGGGTTTTCTGTTTTGGGGGTAAGTATGAGAATTTGGCTGACTAATTTGTTTACATGTTGTTGTTTTTTTTTTTAATCCAACTGCTTATCTTCCCAATAACCATCATATATGTTCTCCTTGAGTACTTTGTAGATCAAAGTAACATGGTACTTCTTGCGTAGTTCTTACATCCAACCTTCTCTGTCAAGTTCTCAAAGCTCCCTGAATTATGAAAGCAATCATGAAAAAAAAAAAAAAGACAACCATTTTCTTTAAGGAGAAAAGAGAGAAGCAAGTGTCAGCATGATTACACACTAGAATTGTAGATCAGTAAGTTATTTCTAGTTTAGGAATGTCTGCTGAGAGAGCCCAGAGGCTGGGAACCAGCTTGCAGGCATGACTAAGAATCGCTTGCCGAAGTCTAGCAAGATGACTGAGCAGGGAAAGCTGTCTGTCACTGAGCCTGACAACCCAAGTTTCATGCCTGGCACCCACATGGTGGGGAGGAAGAGAGCTGGATCTTGCAAGTTGTCCTCTGACCTCCATAGGAGCATGTGTACACACACACACACACACATAGACACACACACAGACACACAGACACACACATGCCCCCGTTGTCCCCCCAAAGAATCTCTTGTCCAATGTCTGTTTCAAAGTATCATTCATTTAACACTGGCTCTCCGCTAGGCCATATGGTGTTCATTCACTCTCCCAACAAATATTTGTTCAGCCCTCTTTGTATTTGTCGCTGGGATAGATAGCAGGATTATGCCAGAGAGCACGAATAAGGTTTCTGTTCCGATGGAGTTTTGGGATTGGGAAACTGAGATAGTTAGGGATGACAGCAGGCATTAGGTTCAGAGGGGCTCAAGAGGGCAGGGATGTCTGAGAAGTCAGGGAAGGGCTGCTCATGGTGTGGGGCGTTAGCACAGCCTGAGTAAAGGGAGGAAGGAAGGCGTGCAGACACCTGGGGAAGGAGTTTCTTTGCACAGAGAACAAGGCTAAGCACCCACATGACTTGTTCCAAGAAGAGTGACTCACTGGGGCTTGAGTGGCATGAATAGGGCACGCATGGCAGGAGGGTAGGAACACACGATGGGTGGGCATGGGCACACCTTTTGCCTTTTATTCAGAATGAAATGAAAGCCATGGGGGGCTTTGGGGGCAGAAGTTACACAAGTTTTATGTAAAAAGACCATTGTATGTAAAAAAAAAAAATCTTGAAAGAGAGAATAGGCTTTACTAAGATCTGTTTTGGGGAGTTGTTAGCTAGAGAAAGAAGGGTTCAGGGACCAAACATTGGCAGCCCACTGGGAGAGTTGGGAGCTTGATGGAGAGGGCTGACCCAGAGGCCAAATGTAGCGTGTGCTGGAGAACAACTGTCAGAGTGATTCAGGCATTATTAGACCTAGTGAGTGAAAGGAATGCTGAGAAAGGAGATCCTCAAGGGTCGTGAGGAGTTCTGCGATTTGCTGGCTAGTTTTATGTCACCTTGGCACAATCAGGAGTCATTTGGGAACATGGAACCTCAATTGAGAAAATGCCCCTAGCATACTGGCCTGTGGGCAAGCCTATGGTGCATTTTCTTGATTGATGTAAATTTAGGAGGGCCCACTTCACTGAGGTCCTGGGTGTTTTAAGAAAGCAGCTGAGCAATAACATGAGTGCAAGCCAGTAAGAAGCATCCTGCTATGGCCTCTGCATCAGTTCCTGCCTCCAGGTTTCTGCCCTGCTTGGATTCTTGCCTTGCCCTAACTTCTCTTGGAGATGGACTATGATGTGGAAAGGCCCCAAACTGCTTTTGGTTAGGTTTTTTTTGTTTTTGTTTTTTTTTTTTTAATCACAGCAATAGGAGCCATAACTAAGATACTGATTGAGGAAAAACCTGATTAGAGTGGGCCTGGGAGAGATGAGAGAGAGAGAGAGAGAGAGAAAGAAAAGAAAGGAGCCAGACCATGACAGAGGCAGCTCTCTGAAGGAGCTTTGTAATTGGTGGCAAAGTGAAAGTAACAGTGGATTGCTGAGTAGTATTCCATTGTATAAAAATACCACAATTTCTGTACCCATTCCACCGTTGATGGACATCTGGGTTGTTTCCAGGTTCTGGCTATTACAAATAGAGCTGCTATAAACATGGTTGAGCAAGTGTCCTTTTTGTGTACTTGAACAAACTTTGGGTATATACCTAGCAGTGGTATAGCTGGGTCTGGAGGAAGCACTATTCCTATTTGTCTTAGAAAGCGCCAGATAGCTTTCCAGAGTGGTTGTACCAGTTTACATTCCCACCAGCAGTGGAGGAGGGTTCCCCTTTCTCCACAACCTCTCCAGCATGTGTTATCGCTTGAGTTTTTCATCTTGGCCATTCTGATGGGTGTAAGGTGATATCTCAGGGTCGTTTTGATTTGCATTTCCCTGATGGCTAATGAGGATGAGCATTTCTTTAAGTGTTTTTCTGCCATTCGATATTCCTCTGTCGAGAATTCTCTGTTTAGCTCTGTTCCCCATTTTTTAATTGGATTACTTGGATTGCTGCTTTTCAGCTTCTTTAGTTCTTTGTATATACTGGATATTAGTCCTCTGTCAGATAAAGGGTTAGTGAAGATTCTTTCCCAATCTGTAGGCAGTCGTTTTGTTTTGATGACGGTATCCTTTGCTTTACAGAAACTTTTCAGTTTCATGAGGTCCCATTTATTGATTGTTGCTCTTAGAGCCTGTGCTGTTGGTGTTCTACTCAGCAATCAAAAAGGAGGAAATCATGAAATTTGCAGGCAAATGGCGGGATCTAGAAAAGATCATTCTGAGTGAAATATCCCAGAAGGAGAAAGACAAACATGGGATATACTCACTTATATAGACCTATAAGATATGATAAACATAATGAAATCTATACACCTAAAAAAGATAATCAATTGAGGGGACATGGGGTAAGATGATCAATCCTCGTTTAGAAAGACAGATGGGATGTGCATTGAACGTATGACAGGAGTCTACTGAGCGCATCTGAAAGACTCTAACTAGCAATGTTTTCAAAGCAAAGACTCATGACCAAACCTTTGGCAGAGTACAGGGAATCATAAGAAAGAAGGGGAGTTAGTCTGATGGGGAAAGGATAGGAGCTCCACAAGGACCAAATATATCTGGGCACAGGGTCTTTTCTGAGACTGACATTCAACCAAGGACCATGTATGGATATAACCTAGAACCTCCACTCAGATGTAGCCTGTGGTAGCTCAGTAACCAATTGGTTTCCCAAAGTGAGGGGAACAGGGACTATTTCTAACAGGAACTCAATGACTGGCTGTTTGGTCTCCCCACCCCCGAAGGGAGGAGCAGTCCTGTTAGGCCACAGAGGAGGGCTTTGCAGCCAGTCCTGAAGATACCTGATAAAACAGGATCAGATGAATGGGGAGGAGGTCCCCCCTATCAGTAGACTTGGAAAGGGGCACGGTGGAGATGAGGGAGGGAGGGAGGGACTGGGAGGGAATGAGGGATCGGGACATGGCTGGGATACAGAGTTAATAAAATGTAACTGATAAAAAAAAAAAAAGAAAGTAACAGTGGAGAAAGGGAGAGCAGATAGTGAAAACTATGTAGCAGAGCACACTTCACTGTTCCTAACACAAGGGCTTTTCCTAAGAGAAGCAACTCTAGCTTTCAGTTTATTCGTGACCTCTTGTTTAAGAATCTCTTAAAGTGACCTGTATGCACGATGGTGAATATCTTAAGAGATTAAAAAAAAAAAATCAGCCACTTCATGTGGTGTGATAGTTCCTTTTCTTTCTTGTTAGAGATATACTCTTGTATTAGTTAGATAGTGCATCTAAAGCAAACTACTATGGATGTGGCTTAAAGGGGAGGCTGGACATCCAAAGCAAGGCCTCTGTAGGGATGTTTCTTTCTGAAGGCTGGAAGAGGATCAGTCCAGGCCTCCCTTTTAAGAATGTGATGACCATTTCCCTAGTTCTTCATATCTGTTACCTTTAATACCCATCTCTTTGACTAAAGATAATCCCAATAAATTTGCTTTAACTTAACTAGTTCCCTGTAGTCCCCATCTCCAGTACAGCCATGTCCTGAAGCACTAGGAGGTAGGACATAATTCAAGGCAGGATTCCTCTCCCATAAGCTCATTTCTGAGGCTTTATTCCATTAACATGTTTGAGCTTTCTGCTGAGTGATATTGAGAGATAGTCACTGGCTATCTAGTCTAGTCTTCATGATGCTGGGTTTAATTTTGGACTTTTGAAAAGATTTTAAAAAACACTTTTTTTTTCTTTACATTTATTGTGTGAATGTTTAGGGTGCATATATGCCTGTATATTTTGTGTGTGTGTGTGTGTGTGTGTGTGTGTGTGTGTGTGTATGAGTGTGGTGCTTGTGGAGATCAGAAGAGGGCATCACATTCCCTAGAAATTGAGTTATTGATTTGTGCTGGGAATGGAACCCAAGGTCCTCTGTAAAAGCAACAGTTATGAGCTCTTAACTGTTGAGCCATCTCTCCGGTTCCTTATTTTGAAGGAGGAGATGGCCTTCCTGCTGTAACATGAATCCTTGCTGGAGCTGAAAAGATATTCCTCTCAGAAATGAAACATGGAATGAATCAGAGAGGTGGTGTTTTAATACTGTGAACAGGAAGTCACATTTTTCTTGGACTTCTGTTTTCTTCTCTTTTAATCCCATGTTTAGAATAGAGTAATCACTCCAGTAGTTGGAAACTTTCTCTACTTTGGAAAGAAAATGAGCTGAAGTGCCTTCACTGGGAATACTCTTGGGTTGAACCGTGTATATACCTTTTCTTTTTTTAAATATTTATCTATCTATCTATCTATCTATCTATCTATTTATTTATTTATTTATTACAATTTATTCACTTTATATCCTGGCTGTATCCCCCTCCATCTCCTCTCAGTCCTACCCTCCCTCCCTCTTCTCCCTCTATGCCCTTTCCCTAATTCACTGATAGGGGAGGTCCTCCTCCCCTTCCATCTGACCCTAGCCTATCAGGTCTCATCAGGACTGGCTGCATCATCTTCTTCTGTAGCCTGGTAAGGGTATAGCACCCAGGGGGAGGTGATCAAAGAACCAGCCACTGAGTTCATGTCAGAGACAGCCCCTGACTCTAAGGGGTACTAGGGAACCCACTTGGAGACTGAGCAGGGGGTCTAGGTCCTCTCCGTGCATGGTCCTTGGTTAAAGTATTGGTCTCTGCAGGACCCCCTGGGCCTAGGTTTTTTGGCTCTGTTTGTCTCCCTGTGGAGTTCCTGTCCCCTCCAGGTCTTTTTATCTCCCTCTTCTTCCATAAGGTTTTCTGCACTCGGCCCAAAGTTTGGCTATGAATCTCAGTATTTCCTTCAATACACTGATGGGTAGAGTTTTTCAGAGGCCCCCTGTGGAAGGTTTCTGTCCTTCTCCTACTTCCAATGTCTATCCTGTTGGCCTTTCTGAGTGAGGTTTTAGGCTCTTCCCTAAGGTCCTCTGTTGGAGAGGATGTAGAGAAAGGGGAACCCTCCTCCATTGCTGGTGGGAAGGTAACCTTGTGTAACCACTTTGGAAATCAATCTGGTGCTTTCTCAGAAAATTAGGAATAGCGCTACCTCAAGATCCAGCTATATTATACCTGGGCATATATACAAACGATGCTAAACCATGCAACAAGGACATTTGCTCAACTATGTTCATAGCAGCTTTATTCATAATAGCCAGAATCTGGAAACAACCTAGATGTCCTTTAACAGAGGAATGGATGCAGAATTATGGTACATTTACACAATGGAATACTACTCAGCTATTAGAAACAAGGAAATCATGAAATTTGCAGGGAAATGGTGGGAACTAGAAAAGATCATCTTGAGTGAGGTAACCCAGAAGCAGAAAGACACACATGGTATATACTCACTTACAAGTGGATATTAGCCATGTAATATAGGATAAACATACTAAAATCTATAGTTCTCTCTCTCTCTCTCTCTCTCTCTCTCTCTCTCTCTCTCTCTCTTTATCAGTGTAGCAGCATAGTCTAGTTTTATCTGACCTGAAAGTAAATTACCCTAATTATGGAGAGAAATTACGCTTGTTATAAGAACTTGTTGTTGTCATACCAAGAAAAGCATTACAGAATTTACCTCATCTTTCTACATCCAGGTGTACAGTCCACAGAGAAGTTTCTGGCTCTTCTGCCCTGTGAGGGGTAACTTTCTTTAGAGTGCTGGTTCTAGTTGGAACATCAGCCATCATCCCGCAGCCTCATGGCCCAGTTTGTGACTGTAACAGTCATAACTAGAGAGTATAGGTGTCAGCCTGTGGGACCCATTAGCTCCTTTTCTGTGGCACAACATAGGAGATGCTCCTTTAGCTGTGGAACTTCTTCAAAAAAATTTTGCACATATTATGTCCTTAGAACCTTAAGGCCGAGTATAATACCTAAAATGAACAAAATATTTGTGATTAAGAATCACTCTCCCCGCCTCCATGGAACTGCCATGCTCAGTCCTGATGCAAGTTGATGAGCTGGGGTAGATGGGAAAGGGAGCTCTCTGAGGAATGAAGAAGGGAGGTAATGGGAGGGAGGGTGGGACTGGAAGGTGAGGATGGATGGGATTACGGCCAGGATGTGAGATGACTAAAAATAAGAATACATATAATATAGGTTCCTCACGGAATGGCTTTTAAATGACTTTCTGGCTTTGAATTATAATCTACACCACCATGGAATACATATTTTTGGGAGAAGCGTTTTTTTTTTTTTTTTTTTTTTTAAAAAACTTTGTAAACTTTGTTTAAATCACTAAAAATTTTACCTTTTTAAATAGTCTGAAAATGGCTCAAGAGATGAATTGTTCTTAGGGTAACATAGCAACAAACATTATCAGAGGTCACTCCACAAATGAGACGGGAGGTTTCTCGGAAGCCAGCGATGAAAGCAGGTCATTGCTAACGGGAGTTTTGCCCTACCCACAGTCTACCAGTCTACTGAAATGAATGGGAATTCGTATTTTTACTGTGAGAATAATGGGCAGAGGATGAAACTTTACAGTTTCAAGTTGGGGAGGGAACCCACAGTATTTAAAAATAGTTGGCCAAACAGCCTTTATAATCTGGATTATGCCAGTTTTCTCTTTCTCTGTAGATACATGTTTTGTAAAAAGCCATTATCACTTTGACAAAGCGATATTCATTTCATGCCTGTGAGCACCACGCAGGGATGCTGGAATCTGATCTCTGCAGTCGTGAAATCACCCCCTTCCAGCTTTTCACAGCCCTCACAGTCAGAGACCCCGAACAGGCATCTTTCCCTTCGTGACTTCCCAGTGAGTGCACCATGGAAAATACAAAGAACAGATGGAAGTGGATGTGTGTGTAGGTCTAGACTTGTGCTTTGCTAGACTGCTTTATTCAAGCAGATATTATGGGAGAACATGTTTGTTTAAGAGGTTTTTTTTTTTTTTTTTTTTTTTTTTTTTTTTAAGTTGTCCCAGCTTCTATTTTTCCTTTTTCCTGGCTTGGCTTGCCATAAATGAGCATGTTTATTTCAAGACACTTTGTGGAAACTTTCAGTTAAAAAGGTTTTTTTTTTGCCATGAATTAGACAACTTGTGTATATATTAATATGTAATATTAATATATAACATTAATATAATTATATATTAATATATCAATATATCTATATCTATCTATATGTATATATATAACAAATATATATATTCTATGTCTAGCATGCTGGGGAGTTTTTAACAACTTGTGCTCAGAATTGATTTTGTTTGAAATGAACTGTTTTTAGTTTAGAAGAGTTAATTGCTAAATTAATCCTACTGGAGTCTTAATGATTCTTCAGTGTTGTCTACAGAATTGTCATTGAGTTGTAGCAGCTGAAAGCATAGTTACATTTTAGGTACTTAGAAGAAAAGTTTTGTTTTTGTGACAAGATTCTGTAGAAACTGTTTAGTTTCTACAGCTGACCATGTGGGTCAGACTGATGGGATGTGGTGACTTATGATGTGGAAACTCTTTGTGTGACCTTGAGCTATTTGCTTTTTCTTGGGTAACTTTCTATTTAGGAAAAAGATTGGTTTAGGTTATCTGTGAGTCCCTGGATATTCTGGCTTCATTTCCATCTGCATCTTTAGAACATCAGGAATGCTGTCTTGGTACTGAAATGAATAGGAATTTTTATTTTCACTGTGAGAATAATGGGCAGAGGATGAAACTTTACAGTTTCAAGTTGGGCGGGGGAACCCACAGTATTTAAAAATAGTTGGCAAAACAGCCTTTATAATCTGGGTTATGCCAGTTTTCTCTTTCTTTGTATATATATGTTTTATAAAAAGCCATTATCACTTTGACAAAGCAATATTCATTTCCTGTCTATACACATATAATTATACATACATATACACATGTGTTTATATGTAGGTGCATATGCCTCAGTGTAAAGTATGCATTTAAAATAATCCTCACCAACCCAAATGGTACCAAAGCTTGGAATATAGACTCTGCTCTAAGCTTAGCTAGAAATCTGAACAGAATTGTGATGGGGGAGGGGAGCCCTGTACTTCTGTTCGTAACAGTAAACAGTATGAACTGTTAATGATTTTTTATAACAATTGGGTAATAACAAGAACTGTAAAGAATAATGTACTCACCGAGAATTTTGCATCTTTTTTATGGTTATCTTATGCAAACAGGATGAAGATATACAAAAGTGCATTCTTTTTAGGGATGTTCCCAAGCAGCCTACCTGTTTATAATAGGTAATTGATTAGATACAATAGCTTCTGTTAGATGGATACCATCGGTCATTAAATGTGCTGACGTAGCATTATACTTACATTAGAGAGACTCACATGGGAAGCAGATTATGAAACGCACTATGACCACACTGGCTTGGGTGTCCATATGTTTGGGGAAATGCTCAGCAGACTATTTACTCTGACTGTTCCCCAGGGAACTATGGACCCACTCTTTCCTCTTTTCACAAACTCACTTCTATCTCTACATTTGCTACACTAATCATATATTCTTTGAAGTTAGGGTAGAATAGTTGAAACATTTAAAAGGAATGGGCTGGAGTTAGCGTGTCGTGTCTGGAGTTAAAATTTTATCAAGTAGCTGTACTTTATTTGTCTGTTCTTCTCTCACTTGTGGAGATAATAGTGAAAAAAATATACCCAGCCTCTGATACCTGCCTTGCAAAATTGTTTTATGGTGTTAACATCCATTATACATATGAACTGTTGGGCAATTCCTCCAGCATCATATTAGCATTATTGTTTTTGCAACACAAATCACAAGACCCAGTGGCAGAATAGGGTACCTACGATTTACTGATTGAGAAGACATTTTCTTATATGATCAGCTGGTAGGAACAATTGGGTAAGCCTTACTACTTAGATGCTTGCTATTTATTTTACTAGTTTTATATTTATAAACAAGTTTTGAGGTGGAGGCCACATAACGTAAAACTGTTTCAGAGTGAGAAATCCAGCAGCATTTATTATACCATGTTCCTAATGCTGGACAACCACCATCTTTATCTAATTGTAAAACAGGTCCTTCATTCCAGCAGTAAGCCTGTGCTGAGTAGGCAGTGTCTCTCCATTCTTCATTCTCTGTGGCACCCACAACCACTGGGCTGTATTATGGGAATGTATTCATTCCAACTATTTTATATACATGGAAATTTTGTAACTCACAGCCTTCTGTGCTGTGCTTTTGTGGCTTGGCATGATGTTTTGGGGCTTTCTGTCTGACAGGAAAGTTTTTTGGTGCTGTACGATACCACAATTGATTTTCCCATTCATCTACTAGTGTACTCTATTTTGTCTTCCTATTTCTTGGTTATTATCAATAATAGTGCTGTGAATATATATCGACTTTTAAAAGATAATTTATTCTGAAAAAAGTAATATAATTATCATAGAAATTTAAGAAAATACAGAAGTGTTAATAATCCAAATTTATGGTTTGATATACATCTTGTGAATTCATATATGCATATATAACTATGAATATATGTATATATACTTTACATCTATACATATATAAAGATCTGAAAAAGAGAAACTGTGAGTATATTGTCCTTTCTGTTTTATAACTGTTTACCATGTAACAGTATGGAACACTCTCTAACTTCTGTAAGTGTCCTGTCTAATTATGTTTTTCATGTACTAATTAATTTTATCATTTTTTTCTAATAGGCATTTAGTTTGGTATCCTCTACTTAAGTGGTGCTGTGATGGATATTTTTATATAGAACAGTACTTAATTATTTTCTGAAGCTAAAGTCATGGGAATCGAATATTTTTGTCAGTGAATTTATCCTTTTAAGGCTTTGACTAATGGCCAGATTTCCCTGTGGAAATGCTCTGCTGATTTATATTCTGGCCAGCAGTATTTGAGGACTGAGTGTTCTTTTGTTTGCTCAGGTTCTTTTATTGAAAATCATTATCGCCTTAACAAAATGGTGCTCATTTTTGTATTCTTAAATCCTAATTCACATAAAACATTTTTGTCATATGTTACTGTTTTCTTTCTTTTGTGAATATCTTCTTCATGACCTTCATAGAGCACTTTCTTTGGCTTAACGACTAGCAGAGATTTTTAAATGATAAAATGAAGATATAAGTGTAGGCATTTCACTACAATTATTTTGAGCATAGTCATGTCTTTCACTTTGGCTACAATACTTTGGTCCCATAGGATTTATAAATCTTACCATGGGGTAATCTGCCATTCTTTACTTTTTGTCATTTCTGCCTCTGTGCATGTATCTGTAAGTGTCCCTTAGGTGACTGATATATTTGCCAACAAGAAAAAAAAATCCCAGTACTGTGTTGTTGGAAGATGGAGTACTGCTCATCTCAGTAATGACTTTGCTATGGATTACTTCCTTCAGGAACTGAGTGAGAAAAATCCCTGGAATGAATGGGAGCTACTTTCACCGTAGCTTGTGATCCTCTGTGTTCAAGTGAAGAGAAGCACATCTATCCGGAAAATAGGAATTTTCAGGAATTGGGATGCTCCTTCATCCAGAAAAGGGTGAAGGCTAGTCAACGTATAATAGAATGCATTCTATTTTTGATGAAACCATTTTCACCCTTTGAGTATAATTTAAGTAGAACTCCTCGTTTTTTATTTCCATTTTTTTTTACTTTATTTTGCAGACATAAAATATTCCTGCACACTAGCAAAGTAAATTTTGTGAATGAATGCTAACATGGGTAAGTAGCTAGATTTTCCCCTTTCATTAAATATCAGAATTGGAGATGCCATTTTTTTGTGGTGTGAAATGAAAAGGCTGCTTACTTTATGGCGATGATACTAACGACAATATGTGTGTTTTCTGCTTCTGAATATTGTTTTTTTTTTCATTGTGTGAACATATATAGGTTTCTTATAAAAGAAACCAGGAACTACAAGGAAGCCAAAACCACTAAGATGAATCCTGTTTAATATATGCTCTCATTCCCTTTCATATATCAGCTGCCACTCACACAGCTTTTATAAAAATTCAATCAGACTGTACTCCTTGTGAGCATCTTGCTGTGCCAGAGAGATGCTACAATTTGAAATAAGTACACAGAATGCTACAATGGGGGCACAGCAGCATATATTTCAGTTCCTTACTGGTGATCATCCTGAGTGATTTTTACTTCACAATAAATATTGCCATGGTGAAAGTTTTGCTATCTTTTAGGCACATATCTTCAGGCGCTTTCATAGATAAAATCCTCACAATGAAATGAAGACAATTTTGAATTTTGTAAGTGTCTTCAGGGAGAAATAGGATTGTCAGGGGTGTAAAGTTTTTTGGCTGGGTGTATTTAAAATTTAATATGAAAAATCAAAATGTTCCCTTTAGTGTAAAGATATCATTTGTATGTGTTTTTCTCCCAGTGGCCTTCCCCTATCACTCTTTCTCCACTTGTGGAAAACAAATTTGAGATGGTAAAAGAAGGTTTTGTTTGTTTGTTTTGTTATTGGCTATGCTTTCTTGGAACAAGCTCTTTAAGTAGACATTATTCTTCTGACTGTCCCTAACCTGTTTCTGTCTTTAAAGATTATTTATTCTCCCTGCCTCTCTGTGTGTTTGCATGTGTACATGTGTACATGTGTGCCATGGCCATGGCCAACTCTGGAAATGCAGTTTTTCTTTCCTGCTACCTTTCCTGCTACCTGCTCTGGGGATTGATCTCAGGCCATCAGGTTCAGTGGCAGGTGCTTCCCCCTGTCCCCAGACATCCCTCTGGCTCCTAATTTGTTTATTTTGATATTTAGAGAACTTTTTGCTGCAGGTGCTATTGCTCAGATACAGCCAATTTCTCAACTGCCAACTGTTACCTTGTGTAGTTGATAGCTAGGATTATGGGTATAGAGAGAAGATAGGTCCATTGTCTTGGGATTGTCACATAATCCAGTGTAACAAATATTTCAAAAGTCAGTTCTTTCTAAAATGTGTTTTTATTTGTTCTTTGATTGTACCCTCCCAACTATTCCCAAGTCCCCCCCTTCCCTGCCATATCCTCTCTCTTTCTCCCCTCCCCCAATTAGTCAAATTAGTGCTACCTGTGTCTGTACAGGTGTAGAGGCATCCTCTCAAACTTGGGCAGTATCTCCGGGGTCACGCCCCCAAAGAGGACCTAACAGCCATTTTTTATATAATTGATAGAAGTGACTGGAGTACCACTCATAAGTTATTCCGCTTTGCTGACTTCGTTGTGAACCTTGAAACATTCTAATGCGCTTCATAATTTTCAGGGATTGGCAATCTCATTTTGAAAACAAGAGTATGGGGCTGAACTGTCCCAATGCCCATAAGCTGACGTGTAGAGCCATTTTATTTCCATACCAATCTTTGAGAAAGAACGACCTGGCTCTGCACTTGAAAGCTAAGAAGGAATTTTCTGCCTCTTGCATTCAGGTGGTTAAAAGTCTGTGCGTCTCGGTTTCAGTTCGTGGTGAATCTTTCAAGTACAGAAAAGGAACACAGCACTAATTTTGGAAGACAAGGTTGTAAAGGTACTCACAGTCTTGGAGAGAGTTAGTGAGCTACAAAGGAAATTGCTCTAATGAAATGGTGTGGCAGCAGAGTCCACTCTGAGGCAGGCTGTAGAAGGCGTCCAATTTGAAACGAAAGGTAGAGGTTCTCAGTTGTCCTCAGAAAACATTTTTTTAGTTTTGTGTGATTTAAAACAGGAATTCTTTCAATAAAGCCTTAGCATTTCTCTCTGTGTCCCTTGTAGGTTTGTGTTCATGTGGGTGCGTGTGTATCTGTGCAGCTGTGTATGTGTCTGTAGGCCAGAGGACGATGTCGGGCAGTATTCCTTACGAGAACTTTTATCTCCTTTATCTTGTTTTGTGTGAGAGGGTATCTCACTGGTCTGGAGCTCACCGGCTAGGCTAGGCTGGCTGGCCATGAGACGCCAGGACTCTCCTGTCTGTGCCTCCCAAGCACCGCGGTTATGGCATATTCTTCCATGCGTGACTTCTTCCAGATGTTACGGGAATAAAACTCTGGTCGTCTTGAAGCGACAAGCACTTCGCTGACTGAGCTATCTCCCTGGCTCCGAGATTTGTAATTTCTTTAGTGAGAAATTAAAAAGTCTATATTTATTAAAGAAACTTGAGGCAGAGTGTAGGTAAGGAGTCAACTCTGTACTATTTTGTGGTTTCATATATTGATAGCGAATATTAATAGATGGTTTTGTAAAGGTTATGACAAAAAATGCACTGTGTGGGTAAAGCACAAAATTTTCTTTGGAAAAAAGATTTTATAGTACTAAATGGTTAGTTCCAACTAATAGAGACCTGTCATTATGTGAATAGGCACACATACACCTAGCCTAGGATTATTTACCATTATAGTAATTGTTTCTTACTATACAACAGTACATTTTTTTTCAATCCGGAAGTCTTATTGCTATAAATAAATACATTATCATTGTATGGCAAACAGGACCTGTTTGGTGCACACAGTTTGCTGAGCTTGGACAATAAGTTCACTGTGAAGCAATTATTTATTTTAGTAATTAGCACAGACATTCCTATCACAAGTGTCTTCCCACGACAGGTGTTTTCAGAAGTGGATTCTAGAATGTCCTTGTAGGATTTCCTGATATAAATATAACGCATTATAGGATTAAATGGTTCTCTAATCACAGTGGAAGAAAAGTCCTTCCCAATGGTGCAGCCTTGCCTGGTCACGGAGGAAGACAATGGAGCCAGTCCTGATGAGACCTGATAGGCTAGGGTCAGATAGGACTTCTCCTCTCAGTGGACTAGGGGAGGGGCATAGGGAGAGAAGAGGGAGGGAAGATGGGACTGGGAAGAGACAGCTGGGCTACAAAGTGAATAAACTGTAATAAATAATAATAAAATAAACTGTAAAAAGAAGTCTTATTACATTAAATGGTTAGTTCTTAATCAACCAAAATCTCAAATTTAAAACACATCTTGCTGTTTGTTTTACTTCCTCCGGCACACTTGCTGTTAGATCGTTCTGCAATCCCCACAGGTGTGAATCACACGATTGTCACTTTACTAGTGAGTGAGGTAGCCACGATGCTCACATCAGTGTGCCAAAGTCTAGAAATAAGCCTGGTTTGGGAACAACTATAGCTTCTTATTTTAGCTATGTCTGAAGGGACTGTAGATTACTAAGTGGATAGCTGGGAACTTTGGTTAGTTCAGTCAGTACCGAACCCTTGATTGTTAACCTGCATAGTTAATTCTTGTGACTCAGAGCTATGGCTTGTGAAACTGCTATGATGACTGAAATCGCCAATACGACAAAATTTCCCTGAGTGGAAATTCGGGGCCAGCAGTATATTTCTGCCACGGATGGAAGCATGACCTTGTTTAATGTATGTTTCTGCCTAAATAATTCCTACTGAATTTATAGCTGGCCCTTGATCCTCAAGCCAATGCTAAGTCACAAATAAAGGAAATGTATCTAATCCTAGGCATTTTTCTCCGTAAGACCCACCAAAGCCATCTAGAAACAGTGGACATTTCGGTTTAAATGCCAGAGTCACCACCTGAACCTAAAAAAAGAAAGCAAGAAATTATGAAATGTGGCACAAAGTGAATTGAGAGAGGGGCGAGTTTACACTCTGAAAACTCACATGAGAAGTGTCATTTTACTTGCCCCTAAAATGTGCCTCGGCATGATTTTCCCCCTACTCTGCACGTCCATGATTGACAGGGTAAGGGCCACCAATACTAGTTTAGGAGTTGATGACTGGACTTTTAAATGCAGGATTCACAATTAAGGAGAATTGAGTAGTTGAAGCTGTTTGATAATTGAATTCCGAAGACAAGGGCAGATGGGTGTATCTTGCTGGCATAGGCTGATGAAGGTAACATAAGTTATAAAGCTTGCTGAAGATTTGTCATGTCCATGGTTTTTACCTGCAGCAGCTTCTACTGCTGCTCACCGTTGGCTTCCTTACCATCAGCTCTTCCCTCATTCTGCCTCCTCTTCAAATGGCAGCCTCTAGGCATCTAACAGTCTTCCAAGGAATCCCAGTATCTAGAAAAACCTGGGGATTTTAGGAGAAAGCAGAAAACAAATTTGTCATACTTATTAAGAATAGTTTTGGGGCATGCATTAGAGATGATTTTAGCATGCGACAGGGAAATTTAGAAATCTAATCTATGAATTTTTTTTCCCCATTCTGACTTAGCAGCTTTTTTGTTTTATTAGCATTTTGTTTTTCATGATGGATGAGAGAGTGTAGAATCCTGGGATTTTGGCTATGAAGTCAGTGGACAGGATGATCGCTCAATCTCCCGTTAACACTGCCAGCTTCATTCTCCTCTGCTGGAATTGAATATAAACTGTGAAATCCAGCATCTCCTCCCCTGTCGTCTGGCACACCGTAATCCTTCTGGGATATATTGTCTTCATTTTATAATAGAAGGACGAGAAACAGGAGTAATAACAGAACTGATGGGGGAATTTGCCAAATACTTCTTTTGCTAACACATTTGCAAATTTTGAGTTTGTGTTTTTCTCCATTCTGCTCAGGCCATATTTAAAACTTTCTGGCCAGTTTCCTAGAGAATTTTTATAGCTTTTTTTTTTTTGCATTTCTTGGATTTTAGTTTGATGCCTTATTTGATGGTCCATTTAGCAATAGTAATATGTGAACTTTTTTCTCTTATTTAGAGTAGCTACATATTTAAAACTATATTCTACCAAAGTACCCATTGCCAACAACACTTCTGTTGAGCATTGTTCATTCATTTTTTTTATTTTTATTAGTTACACTTTATTCACTTTGTATCCCCCCAATAAGTCCCTCTCTCCTCCCCTCCCAATCCCACCCTCCAACACCCTTCTTCATGAATGCCCCTCCCCAAGTCCACTGATAGGGGAGGTCCTCCTCTTCTTCCTTCTGATCTTAGTCTATCAGATCTCATCAGGAATGGCTGCATTGTCATCTTCTGTGGCCTGGTAAGGCTGCTCCACCCTCAGAGGGAGGTGAGCAAAGAGCAGGCCAATCAGATTATGTCAGAGGCAGTCCCTCTTCCCATTACTATGTAACCCACTTGGACACTAAACTGCCATGGGCTACATCTACGCAGGGGTTCTAGGTTATCTCCATGCATGGCAGTTGTTTGGAGCATGAGTCTCTGGGAAGACCCCTGTGTTCAAATTTCTGGTTCTGTTGCTCTCCTTGTGGAGTTCATGTCCTCTCCAGATCTTACTATTTCCCACTTCTCACATAAGACTCCCTGCACACCACCCAACAGTTGTCCACAAGTCTCAGCATCTGCTTTGATAGTCTGCAGGGCAGAGCCTTTCAGAGGCCCTCTGTGGGGGGGCTTCTATCTTGTTTCCTGTTTTCCTCCTCCTCTGATGTCCGTCCTCCTTGCCTTTCAGGATGGGGACCAAGCATTTTAGTCAGGGTCCTCTCTCTTGATTAGTTTCTTCAGATGTACAGATTTTAGTAGGTTTATCCTATATTACATGTCTATATGAGTGAATATATACCATGTGTGTCTTTCTGCTTCTGGGACAGCTCACTCAGGATGATCCTTTCCAGGTCCCACCATTTACCTGCAAATTTTAATCTGGCGCTTTCTCAGACAACTAGGAATAGCGCTTCCTCAAGATCCAGCCATACCACTCCTAGGCATATATCCAAAAGAGGCTCAAGTATACAATAAGGACATTTGCTCAACCATGTTTGTAGCAGCTTTATTTGTAATAGCCAGAAGCTGGAAACAGCCAAGATGCCCCTCAAGTGAAGAATGGATGCAGAAATTATGGTACATCTACACAATGGAATATTACTCAGCAATGAAAAATAAGGAAAGCTTTGTTCATTCTTATTGGACTAGTCTTTTAGGTCTGAACTACATACATTAAGCTTCTGTCATATTTGTGTTGCTCTACGGTCAGACCTGATGAGATTGATACACATATTCTAAGTGCAAAGATATTTACTAGCTCAGGATATAAAGATATAACTGAACACTTGCTGAGTGCGTGTAGAAGCCTAGCTCAACAGTAGCCGTGTGTGTACATGAAATGTAGCTAGCACAAATGAGGTGCTTTCTGCATGTGATACACACACCACATTTAGGTGATTTAATATGGCAAACAATTGCGTGTTTTCCTTATATGTTTAAGCCAAGGGAGATTTATCTGTTCAACCATTTCAACGTATCACTACGAAATCTGAAGTTGAATTTGCAATTTGTATTTGTTGCTTGCATTTTTGTTGTTTGATATATAATATATAGATCATATGGACATCATGGTACAACTTGAAATGTATAAACATTGTATTGTTTCCTTTTCTCATCTTTCTTCCATTTCTATAAATGTCTATAATGTTATCCTGTTGCATAGAATGAAAAAAATATGAAACATGACCAATTCCACAGTGACTCCACTGGCACACTCTTCATTTTAGGTAGTTGCTATGCACTTTTATGAAAGGCGCTAAGATCCAGAATTAGTAAATTCTGGATAATATCTTGGATCAGACCCTGACATTTAAATGTCAAGGTTAAGCCTGCTAACAAATTTGAGAATTAATTAAAACTGAAAAAAAAACTGGATTGAGCTTTTATGCTAAAATGTTTAAAAGAATTTGTACAATCTTTGCTCAATTATTAGTTGTCTTAGAATTTGTTGTTTTGGTTAAGAACTGGATCGTGATAGAGTGCTTGGCAACCCGAAGTGCTTTGGCTCAGCATGAGGGCACAGGCTCACGTTCCCAGCTCTTGGGGGCTGAGGGTGGATTGTGAGTTTGAGGTCTGCCTGAGCTGGAGTTCTGCAGCTCTGACTATTTACAGAGATTAATTCAGCCTGGGAAAAGCTCTGTCTGGCGTCTTTCATT
Organism: Meriones unguiculatus; assembly: GCF_030254825.1. Classification (NCBI taxonomy): domain Eukaryota; kingdom Metazoa; phylum Chordata; class Mammalia; order Rodentia; family Muridae; genus Meriones; species Meriones unguiculatus. The sequence continues at coordinate 28,646,973 of NC_083368.1, read as the reverse complement.
ACTTTATCACTAGCTAGCTTCAAGTATGGCATTTGTTTGGGCAGCTGTTAGGCTGTGCTTTATCCATGTTCTTTATCCAGTTCAAATGCTGTGGTCGAAGGTAGCCAGCGACTGCTCATTGACTGCATGTCATCTTGTAACCTTTTCTTAGAGGTTGTAGGAGCATAAAGAGGAAAAGGGAAACAAAAACCATGTATCATCAGTTTTTGAATTAGATTTAGAAATTTCATTTTTTATGCCTCATTGCTGATTACTGCCTACTGAAGGAATTTAAAAGCCTGAGAAATTGTGTTAGTTGAGCCAGAAAGATTTTTTTATTTTGTTATTAATGAAAAATATAAGTATAGATAAAGGAGTATCCTATGTCTATACTTTTTGTACAAAGAATGCACATATTCAATGAATGTATGATGATGAATTTGGACATACGTTTATATATAGTCACCATTGCCATCAGGGACAAAATGTATCCAACATCTTCGGATTTTTTCTTTGTGTTTCTTTTTATTGATAAAAATATTCCGTATGAGATATATCCTCTTAACATTTTATTTTTGAGGTATTGAGGATTGTATGCAGAGCCTTGTGCATATAATTAGGTGTCCCATCACAGAGCAATATCCTCACCCGATTATCATATTTTGAAAAACATAAGTCATGCTGTTATCTTTCCATGTATGTGTGTTGTATACATATGTGTGTACCTGTCTAGTGCATATATTTTGATCTACATGTCTTTGATTTGTGATCTGGGAGACACTTTCACATACTTTGCAGTCATTTGTATGTTATCTTTGCAGATATCTGTTTTGTCTTTATATATCTATAGCTGTATCTATCATTGAGCTATCTAATCTCTTTTCTATTCAAGTCGTTTGCCCATTTTAGAGCTTGTTTGCGTTTGCTTTGGAGCTGCTGGAGATATTGATGGAGACTAGTGGTTCCTGCGTTCTCAAGGTCCCAACCACTGTGCTGTGCTTCAGCTAACCCATAGTGAACACTCATTTCTGACCGCTGCTAACCTGTGCTTCTGCTTTGTACAAACCAAAATAGAGAAGAAAGTGGCTTCTTTGAAGGCATAGTTTTCAGTGGAGCACATGGCCTCCTCAGTAGAGTATAGGCTGGATGAGGAGTCCCACTGGGTCCCTTGAGGAGCATGCAGCAGACAGATGGTACAGCAACCTGAAGAGGCCCCATGTTCATGATGGGCTGAGCACTGTAAGGAACACCTTAAATTGTCTGACTTAATTTTTCAAACACCTTCATTCATCTGAATATTAAATCCAAGCACAGTCACTTTACTGGTGATGCTTATTTTATTGCTACTTGTAATTTACATTACAGTAGATGAGGAAACAGATTATGAGAGGCAAATGACAAGCACTGTGTTATGGATCTGGCAACTGGAAAAGAGGAGAGACACGTGCAGGCTGCTCTTGCTCCAGGTCTGCTTGCATGTGCTGCCATCTTATTTCTCTACTATCTTTACGATCTGTCTTGCAGAGCTGTGACAGGCACCAACAATCATGTGCTGGATGCTGTTGGATTCTGACCTCATAGAATACAACAAAATCAATGGAAGTTTTAAGGCTCCCTGGGTTTTTCATTGTGTGTAACTACCGTCAAGAGGCTTCGGGCATTGGCTTATGTAGACTTTTCACTGGCTTTCACCTTTATGAACTGTGACAGTGTCTGCTATGAACTGCACAGCTGGCGCAGTGAGGCCGTGACGATATCGCCATCAGACAAACGCTGAAGGCAGTGGCAGGACAAGGCTGTTGTCTCTTCCCTTGAATAGACAGTCACCTTTCTGTTGTCCAGAAACAAAACAACCCAGGAGAAATCCTTAGTGAAACTCAAAATTTTTGATGGACCCTTATTGGCAGTGTAATAGAAATGTACAATCATGGATTACTTGGGTTTTCCCAAACAATGTCAGAGAGTGCTTAGTCTTGCCCTCCATAGGCTGTAATTGCAGTTCTGTGTTAATTGGAGCACTGTAGAAAGACAGAGCTATTACTTCGGGTAGTATGTTTCCACTTCCTGATCCCATTCATATCTGATAAATCTTCTTGGTGCCACTTGAGTTCCAGTTTCATAGATTTCCACATGGAAAGCTGACAGAAGTATTGGTAAATGTTGGAAAGACCAAGGGTTTTACTTTCCTCTCATAAAGAATGTGTTTGTTTATAGTAGTCAAAACTATTTGTGGAAGCTGGGTATAGTGGCACAAGTCTGTAATCCAGTACTCAGAAGGCTGAGGCAGGAGAATTTTTGTAGGTTTGAGGTCAGTCTGGGCTACATAGTAAGCTCCACTCTAATCTTGGTGACAGAGCAAAATCCTTTCTGAAAAACCACAGACTACTCGTAGAGTTATGATATAGAGGAAATTTTAGGTGAGAATTTGAAAGAACTCAAGAAATTAAACACCAACATACCAAAAAATCCAATTAAAAATGAAGTACAGAGCTAAACAGAGAATTCTCAATAGAAGAATATCGAATGGCAGAGAAATGCTTAAAGAAATGCTCAATGTCCTTAGTCATCAGGGGAATGCAAATGAAAATGACTCTGAGATTCCATCTCACACCTATCAGAATGGCTAAGATCGAAAACTCAAGTGACAACACATGCTGGAGAGGTTGTGGAGAAAGGGGACCCTCCTCCATTGCTGGAGGGAATATAAAAGTGTACAACCACGTTGGAAATCAATCTGGTGCTTTTCCAGAAAACTGGAAACAGTTCTCTACCCCAAGACCGCTATACCAGTCCTGGGCATATATCCAAAAGATGCTCCACCACACAAGGACATTTGCTCAACTATGTTCTTAATGGCTTTCTTTGTAACAGCCAGAAACTGGAAACAACCCAGATGTTCCTCAGCTGAAGACTGGATAAAGAAACTGTGGTACATATACAAAATGGAATACTACTCAGCTATTAAAAACAAAGGAATCATGAAATTTGCAGGCAAATGGATGGATCTGGCAAAGATCATCCTGAGAGAGGTAACCCAGACCCAGAAAGACACACATGGTATATACTCACTTCTAAGTGGATATTAGACATATAGTACAAGATAACCATACTACAGTCCACAGACTTAATAGAAGCTAAGTAACAAGGAAGGATCTTAGGGAGGATGTTTACTTTTCATTTAGAAGAGCAAATAGAAGAAACACCGGGAGCCATTGGAGAGGTTGGAGAGAGGGAACAGGATGGGAGCCTACCTCAGATGTCCTATAAAAGACACTACCCACCCGGGGTTGGAAGCAGATGCTAAGTCTCACAGCCAAACTTTGGGCAGAGCTCAGGGAGTCTTATGGAAGAGTGGGGGGTTAGAAGAACCTGAAGGGGATAGGAGTTCCATAAGAAGACCAACAGAGACAACAATCTGGACCCAGGGGGCCTGTAGAGACTGATGCACCAATCAAGGACCAAGCATATAGAGGACCTCTGCCCCTGCTCAGCTGTGGCTAACAGGCAGCTCAGTCTCCAACTGTATTCCCTAGTGAGGGAGGCAAGACTATCTCTGATGTGGACTCAGTTGCCTGCTCTTTGTTGACTTCTCCCTGTAAGGTCAACTTTACCAGGCCACAAAGGAAGAGGATGCAGCTAGTCCTGATGAGACTTAATAGACTGGGGTCAGTTGGTTAGGAAGGAGGGCTCCCCTTTTCTGAGGACTATGGGAGGGGCATGGTGAGAAAGAGGGAGGGAGTGTGGGACTGGGATGAGATGAAGGAGAGGCCTACTATCGGGATGTAAAGTGAATACAATTAAAAAAATAAGTTAAAAAAAAGTTTGGCAGTAGCTCTGGGCACGGATTTCATCTTTGCACTGGGAGAAAGCAACTTTTGGGGAAATGAAATGGTTTGAAAGCAGACGTTTTTTCATGTTGAAATGAGTTTACCTGCAAAGATGCTTTAATGGTGGTGTTTATTTAAAAAGGTTTTTATATAATAAAAATTTAAAGAGTGTTCTTTAAATCTTTCTTGAGTTTATTGGTGAAAAAAAAACAAACAAAAGAGCTAGTAAACTGTAGAAATCAGCGTGGACAAATGTGAATAAGACCTCTGTAAAGATGAGCTAATAAAATGCTAAGTGAACCATTTAGTGCTCTCCCCTCTCCCCCTCCCTTCATCTCTCCCTCCTTTACTTTTCTAGTATACAGCAATTGAACAAGTACAGCAAGCCCCTTAACACCCAGCTAGATAGTTGATGCTAATTAGGAGTGACTGTTCTTTTAGTTCATTAGTGCTGGCTTTTTATTTTGATGCAGATTCAGGCCAAGGAGCCTCACCATGGCTGCTGTGCTGTCCTTACTTGTCTCATTCATTCTTTGAGGATTTTTCTCCTTCATGTTTGTGTAGAAGCTGCTCTAGGTTTATTGTATTCTTTTTACCTAGCTCTTCAGTTCGCTTTTTCACTAGGGTTCCTTCGTTTTTTGTTTGTTTGTTTGTTTATTTTTTCCTTCCCACCATGGAGGATGGTTTTGAAACTGAGATCTGGGATCCATGCTTGTTCTTCTGTGTTGTTGTTTGTTTTGTATGTAAGTTGCAATTTGTTCTGGTAACTTCTAACTTGGCTCTGGGTTCTTTCTTTATTTGTAACCCCATTCTTCAACCACTAGAATCTTAGTTTCTATTAAGCTTAGGTTGTATAAGTCCTGCACCATGACCAAGGCAACTTATAAACAAAAGCATTTAATTGGGGGCTCATGTTTCCAGATGGGTAGAGTCCATTATGTCAGGAAGCATGGTGCTGTATTTGTAGCTGAGCAGTACATCCAATTCACAGGCATGAGGCAGGGAGAAAGAACTAACTTGGAATGGGGGAGTGGCGTGGACTTTTGGAGCCTCAAACCCACCCCCAGTCCCCAGTGACACACTTGCTTTAATAAAGCCACACTTCCTAATCCTTTCCAAACAGTTCAACCAACTGGGGACTGAGTATTCAATAAGAGTGTAGGGAAGGCTAGGCCACAGAAGAAGACAATGCAGCCACTCCTGATGAGACCTGATAGACTAGGATCAGAGGGAAGGGGCAGAGGACCTCCCTTTACAGTGGATTGGGAGAGGGACACTGGTGGGGAAGAGGGAGGGGGGCTGGGAAGGGAGGAGAGAGGGAGGTACAGGGGAGATACAAAGTGAATAAACTGTAATTAATAAAAATAAAAAAATAAAAGGAAAAAAAAACTATATAAAAAAGGAAGGAATGAAGGGGAAATCAAGCAGAAAACCAGCATTCACATCTCTCTGCTTCTTGACTACGGATGCACTCTGAGCAACTGCCTCATGCTTCTGCTGCCACAGCTAGACCTGCTCTCACCACTATGCCTTCCTGCTGAGATGGGCTGGACTTCCGAGCTATGAGCTTAGATAACCCATTTTGTTATTGTTGTTGTTTTGTTTTTTGTTTGTTTGCTTTTGTTTTGCTTTGGTGGCTCTTGTCGGCTATTTTGTCACAGCAATAACAAAAGTAATTGACACAAGACCCATTTCCTGATCTACTACAGTGAAGATTAATTATACTTTAATCATATGAATTTGGTGGTAAACATAGCATTTAACTAATAAAACTCTGTAACAAGTAAAAAAAAAAAAAGAGTGTAGGGGAGCCATTATCATTTAAACCATCACAATCTACAACACACAGAAAATGTTTTTTGTTGTTTTTTTTTTCTCCCTCCTTCCTGCCCCCCCGCCCCGAGTTCTTGGCTCATGCTCCTAAAAACCCCTAGCCTATGAGACAGAAGAATATTTTAACTTTTTTGAGGTTCTATACAATCAAATGTACAGATCCCATGGATCCAATTTGAATTTTGGCAAATGCATCTCTGTTGAGACAGAACATTTTTATCACCCAGAAACTTGCCATTGCCTTATTTTCTTCCCCTCCCCATGCTCTCTTGAACATTTGATATGTTTGATTTGATATCTTTTGGATAAAATATTTGAAATAGAATGGTTGGGCCATTGTTAAATGTTTACTGAACAGCCTGAGGAACAGTCAAATATATGTTCCAAAGTGACAGACTTAGGTTTTTAATTCCATCTGAAAAAATATGGGTATTGTGATTGACTCCCCTGCCTGTATTATGAGGTTTTGGCCTATTTAATTGTAGTCATTCTGTTGGATGTATAACAGGACCTTATTGTGGTTTCTAACTTACAATTACTTGCTTACCAAAGGTGAAAGAGCTTTAAATGAAGGTGTTATTATTGTCATGGTTATGATGATCACACATGGTATCAGGTATGCCATGGCACACTCGTGGAAGTCAGAGATTAACTCTCTGGGTCAGTGACTCCCCTCCACCTTTACTGTGAATCGCAGGGTTTGAACTCAGTTGTCGTCAGCCTTGCATGTCAAGCCCTTTTACCCATTGAGCCATCTCACTAATCCACTTTGTAAAGTTTTGTATAAGCAGGCATTGTATGTTGAACATAGTTCTTCTATCCTTCCCTTCCTTTTCATGCCCCTCCCCTCCAATTGTCCTACGATATACGTTTACCTTTCATATTATATATGCATGTGCAATTTTATTTATCTCTATAAAATCTAGGAAATGCAAATAAGAAAGAAGATATTTCTCTTTCTTGGACTGGCTTAATGTTCTTAATGTGATTATCTCTGTGTGTATCTGCCTTCCTGTAAATGAAATAATGTGCACATAGGTCATTTGCATATCTTTGTGATGCTTCTAGGAAGTCATATGCTGATTTAGAAATTTAGTTTTATTGAGTCATAAGAGTTCTTCAAATATGATTGTATTGGTTAGTTTTTTTAATTAACTAAACACAACGCAAGGTCATATGGGAAGAGGAAACTTCAGTTGAGACACCACCTTCATTCTAGACTGGCTTGTAGGCAAATCTGTAGGGCATTTTCTTTATTAATGATTGATGTAGGAAGGCCCAGCCCATTGTGGGTATTTTTCACATGTAGTCCCTGGGCAGTATAAATTTTAAGAATCCTAATATCCACTTATGAGTGAGTATATACCATGTGTGTCTTGGTCAGTGCATGGAGAGGACGTAAAACCCAGGCTCAGATGTAGCCCATAGACTCAGTCTCCAAGTGAGTCCCTGGTAAGGAAAGCAGGGGCTGTCTCCGGCACGAACTCAGTGGCAGGCTCTCTAATCCTGTCCCCCTGGGGAACAGCCTTGCCTGGCCACAAAGGAAGACAATGCAGCCAGTCCTGATGAGACCTGATAGGGAAGTGTCAGATGGAAGGGGAGGAGGACCTCCCTTCTCAGTGGACTAGGGGAAGGGCATGGGGGAGAAGCGGGAAGGAGGGAACGGGCTGCAGCTGGGATAGAAGCTGAATAAATTATAATAAATGCTAATAATTGCTAAGCAATCCATGGAGAGAATGCCAGTGTACAGTGTCCCTCCATGGCCTCTGCTTCATTTCCTGCCTCCAGGTTTATGCGTGAGTTTCTGTCCCATCTTCCTTTGATAGTGGACTACACCTGTTAGCTGAAATAAACTCTCTTCTCTCCAAGTTACTTCTGGTTGTGGTGTTTTATCACAGCAATAAAAAGAAAACTAAGACAATGATGACACAATTCTTTGCTAGAAATGTGTTTTAGAATATTTCTTCTATCTATTACTTGTATCTTGTACTTACTTTTTCCTTCCTTCACCCTTCCCTTCCTTCCTTCCTCTCTTCTTCCCTTCATCCTTCCTTCCCTCTCTCCCTTCCTCACTCCTTTTCTCCTGTTCTCCTGTTTGTGTATTCTTCCTTTGCTGGGATCAGACTCAGGACTTTTCACATAAAAGATGACTCATAACAATACTGACTCATTTCTCCAGCATTTATTTCTGTTTTGTACGGTTATATTTTTAATAATACCTAATTTTATGATTGCTGTATTCTATATCATATGAAAGAAATTTGTACTTATTTTTGAGCACTAAGGTGTTCTCTTGTTTGCTTCTAAAAGTGTATTGTCTTGACTTCACACTCAGGGTTGTGATCCTCCTAGAACTAAGTTTTATGTATGATGTTGGGCATAATTTGAGGTTTATTTTTCACATGTATGTTCTGTTCTTCCAGCACACTTTGTGAACACTTTTCTATCCTCCTTGAATTTCTTTGGCATCACTTTGGGAAATCAGTTGCCTGTATGAGTTATCAGAAATCAGTTGTTTGCTGGTTTATTTATTGGTTGTTTTTCAGACAAGATACCAGCAAATAGCGCAGACTGGCCTTGAAGGGGCTGTGTAGTTCAGGATGGCCTTGAACTCATAGTGCTCTTACCTAGCTTCCCTTGTACTGGGATTACAGACATGTGCATTGTACCCTCCTCTGAATCATTTAAGTGGCCAGCATGGCTTTGATTTTCATTGAGCTGTTACTCTCCTTTCCAAGCAGCATTCATAAAAACTTAAATTCATCTCTTCCCCTGGCTCATTTGCCTGCAATGCCTTGACTACCCAGTTTTAAAGATGCCAGGGAAGATGGATCATGCTTCGCTGTGGGATGACATCTGCCACTAAGTTTTAGCACATGTGTAACTTGCTTCTTGGCATTTTCCTTTGCTAACATTGAAGCTAACATTAATAGTGGCCATATTTATAAGCCATATTTATAAAATACAGACTTCAGTGATAGAACAAACCAGTTTTCATTTCTATCATGTACCATGATGCTCAGAGCAAATACAGTAAAATCAGTTGTTGTGCTTTTCTCTCTTCCCGTTTTTATTTCTTTTTTTCTATGTTTCTGTATTAAGTTTACTTACTTTTTGTTTATTTTTAAATTTTTTATAATTTATTAACGTTATATCCCAAGTGTAGCTCCCTCCCTTGTCTCTTTCCAGTCTCATCTTCCCTCCACTAGACCACAGAAATGAGGAGTCCTCCTCCCCTACCATCTGACCCTAGCCTCTCAAGTCTCATCAGAACTGCCTGCATCCTCTTCCTCTGTGGGCTGGCTAAGTCGCCCCACCAAGGGGAAGTATTCAAAGAGTGAACAACGGAGTCCATGGCAGAGATAACCCTTGCCTCTCTTACTAGGGCACCCACATGGGGCCTGAGCTGCCTGTGGCCTACATTTAAAATTCATTTTATGTTTATAGATGTCTTGCCTGTATGTGTGTATGTGCACCATATGTGTGTGTATGTGCCTAGTGCCTTTGGAGGTCAGAAGATTGCATCATTCTTTGGAACCTGCAAATGGAGTTACAAACGGTCGTGAGCTACCATTTGGGTGCTGGGCCCTCTGCAAGAGCAACGAGTGCTTTTAACTGCTGAGACACCTCTCCAGACACCTTTGAGCTTCTATTTTAAACTTCCTCACTATAAGCAATTGATCGAATAGCAATTGATATTTTAAAAATATAATTGTATGTGTGTGCACATATGTGCATAGGAGTTTGTGTGTCTGGGTCCAAAGTTAGCATTAGGTGTCTTCCTCAATCACTCTCCACGTTTGTTTGTTTTTTGTTTGTTTATTTGTTTTTAACAAGGCTTTCCTTGAGCCTAGAGCTTACTGCTCTTACTGGCAAGAGCAGCTGACCAGTGAGCTTTGGAGGTATGCTTGTCTTTGTTCCCATCCCCCTGGAGATGAGGTCACAGGCATGTGCCACCATACCTAGCTTTAACATGGGTGATACGGATCCAAACTCAAGTGCCACAGGCAGATTACCAACTGAGCCAATTCCCCAGTCCCCGGTGACCAATTTATTGTGACTAGATTTTATAAACCATTGCTAACCTTTCTGCACACGGGGCTGAAATTTACCATAATGGCACCTGCACTCTGGCCTGTACAGTGTGCACAATCATGCACGCCCTTCCTCCAGGCAAGCAGTCACAAGGTGCTACAATGCTCTCATTAGTAGCAGCTCTGGGCTATTGCAAAGAGGGGTCGTAGCTCTCCTGCCTGCTCATTATATAGGATTCATTTTCACAAGGCTAGCAATTTCCTTTGCAGTTTAATATTTCTTATTCGGCAAGAAGATATTCATTTAAAGTTTGTCTTATTTCCCTTTCTCTCTCTTTTGGACCTAGCAGCTTAGGCTTCCTCCATTGTTAATGTGCCCAATGGCTTTCACAGTGAGAACATGTTATCTGCAATTAGGTGTGCGTTTGATGATGTGCCTCCGCTGCCGTCAGCACGTGACCATGACAGCGTGTAAGAGTTAGGATAAATGTCTTGGGTGGCTGTTGTTATCTCTACTCCACTGCTGCTGAACAAGAAAGAATGATGGTAGATGGCAGGACAGGCAGGCTCACAGCTCCTAGAGAGAGCTGGTTTCTGCAGCGTCTTGTGTACAATGACCTGTCATAAAGGCTTAGGGTTTGAGGTGCTCATGCCACGTGGCTAGCAAGGCAGCAGCATCATGTTTGGATTATGGACACGTCCTGAATTTATATTAGCTTCTTTTGTAAGGCAGAGGGAAAGTACACAATAAAATAAGTGATATGTACAGAAACACTGAGCTTTTGTTTCATGCTGGAGCACAGATGCCAGACCTTCTCTCTGTTCTGGTGTCTGAATGGAAGCTGATCTTCAGCCTGAAGCTATTTTGCCTTCATTTTGGGAACAAATGCAGCCTTCCTTTGTTATTCCTGCCTATCCAGGAGAGAGGGGCATCTGTTGTCATATCCATTATTTATCTGTGAGAAACAGTTTAACTTAATTATCTTTTCTGCTGCTGGAGGCTGGCTTGGCTCTCTCTTCTCTTAGAAAGGATAATAGGATGTGATGCTACAAATATGTTTTAATTAGTGAGCTTATGGTGTAGGCAGCAGCTCACTTAGCTCTTAGACGGCTTTGTAGATGAGCACCTCTACAGTCAAACCCACAAGCCTGGGATTGTGCATACTGTCTCTGATCCCCGTTCTCATCTCATGCAGCTCAGCAGAGTGCTGACATTCTTAGTATCAGCATTTCTGTCTGACCCTGGCAAAGAGACATATAAGCTTTCAAGGTTGTTTCATGTGCTCCTCTTGCATCGTTCTTTTACTAGCTTTAGGGGGAAAAATATATCCGGTATAGCACAGCTTGTATTCTGGGATAGTGCTTTCTTCTCAGAACTTCCATGCCTTTATTTCCAAACAAAGGCTATGAGAGATTGTGGGTACTTGTCAGCTCTGCCTTTTGAACTCACCACAACTAGAGGTTTGCAACCCATACATAACACCAGAAGCTCTAGGACTTAAGGAAGGGAGCCTTTGGCTGGTTCCACACTCGTCATGGCAATGGAATCATTGTAGGTTCAGCTGGCCCTTGCAATGCCAGTCTGCATTTGTCTGTGGGAAAATGTGGAGCAGGGACTTCTGGTATCCACTGCCTTCTTTATAGTTCTTTAGAATTTCCCTCTTGGAAGGCTTTTTGTAACCTTTTGGTTTTAAAGTGCCTTGATTGGTCTTAAGAGGTCCTATTGGACTGTCTAGTCAGACGGTAGTATCACATTTGAGGAGAGTAAGCCCAGTCTTTGAAAGGACTGGATCAAAGTAGACCACCTTGCTGGGAGGTGCTTATGTTGGGGAAGAACCTAAATTCCAGCTGCTGAAACCAAGGGGCATGATGGATGATGTGCACTATCACCAAGAGATGCTACTCCTGATTATCACTTACTCCGAAGATAGTCCAGTTAAAAGCACAAAGAAATGCATTTCTTCTACTGTAGAATGGAGAAATTCCTTTGTCTTAGTATAGTCAAATCCTTTGTTTTATAAGAGAGAGCTGAGGTTGCAGAACGCCTGTAACTTGCCTGGGCCACCTAACAAGGAAAAGAAAATCTCTGGGGAGAAGGAAATTAGGACACAGGAAGTACCTGCCATGTCTTCTTTGGTGGTGGTGGTGGGGTGTCATTGATCATATTTCTCTCCTCAAAAACCAAGCCCTAAATCCAGGAGACAATCTGTCTCATGTCTGTCATGGGAGGTCTTGAAGGAATTTGCTCTAACTATCTACTAGGGCTTATGCTTGGCTGGCCACTCACATAAGTACTCCAAGCTATGCTGGGATGAAGAGCTGGGGACTATGATCCCACGTGTGCCATAGTGTCACAAAAATCCCACAAGACTCAGGGTAGTGGAGGCTGTAGTTTCTGCGTCTTCTGTATTCAAGCTGTGGAAGTTGACTGAGGAGCAGGCATTGTGCTCTGCCCCTTGGAGATGTCCCCGAACTAGCTAAGGAGATACACAACTCTTAAAGAAGTACCCTGCTTACTCCTGGCAGGCTCTAGAAAAGATCTGAAACTCCCTTCTCAGAATGTCACATGCCTTCACACAGCAATGGAACCAGACGGCATGGTTGGCCTGGGGTGGCAGAAAGCATCCGCCTTTGGCTCTTGTATAAGGGGGATAGCCTGGGCTGATGACAAGAGTCACTAACATCAACAGGGTAGAGGGGGATATTGATGCATCACCCCTTTGTTTCTCCTGGCTATTCAGGACATGAGCTGAGTAGGAAGAGGGAAGGGTGCTTCCTCCAACCCCCATTTCAAGGAGCAACTGTTAACAAACTGCACAAGTGAATCTGTTAGCAAGATACCCTGACTTTGGGCTGGACTATGGCACACATTAAGTAGGAAATGGTTAAAAATAGTACTGGTCTGGTCCTGGATATGTCTAATTGACAAGTTAAAGCTTGATTGCTTCCTTGACTTAAGTTGTTGACATTTAATGAAAAATGCACAGATGCATGTGTGAGACTCTTTCAAAAGAACTTGACCGGACAGCAAATCATCATGGACATGAAGTTCTGGAAGGTCACATATTATTGTGTTAAGTTTAGATGTGTGCACACATAATACAGTGACTTCATTTTTCATGACCTCCCTCTTGAGGTCTCCAGCCTGCTGAATGAAAAGGGACAGTGGACTAATTTTGGAACATCTAGGCAAAGCTAGTCTGAAGGGCAAGCATAGCAGCTCTGCTGTGGGATGTGTGTTCTTTTGGACTTGAGCCCGTGCTGTTCTCTGCAGTGGCATGTGAATGAACTTGGATGGGACTGGCTTTAGATTGCTGTTCAGGCTCCATTTCCTCACCTGTCACACTGCTGAGCGGAAGTGAGGCTAGAATGGCCGGGACCGGAAGAGACCTCAGGCTGTTGTGAGCCCCGAAAGAACAGACTCTCGGGAGTCAGCTTTAGTGAGACAGCTCATTTAATAGGCGGGTGGAAAAGGCTACTTAAACCTTTGGGAGGTGGGTAGGGGTTTTGGGGATGAGTGTGCATCACTGACCAGGTGCTGGGGCTGCCTCATTTTCATGAAGAGAAATTCCAGTTGCTGCCGGACATGACCTTCCAAGGGGAGAGGAAGAGTAACCTGGCTCCTGGGCTATGCGACTTGGGGGGGGGGGCTGGCGGGGAGAGCAAGCCCAGGGCAGGAGGGGTGGGCCACCCTATTCCTGCCAATCTCAGGAGGAGATTTCTGGGGTTTGGACACTCCTCAACCCCACCCTTGTTCCGGACAGACTTCCTCCAGTTCCACAGCTCACGAGCCCCGCATTAGATGATCTCATAGTGAAAGGAAAAGGGACATTTGATTGTACGGAGATATTTCTTACACTGTACTGGGGCTCCTCAGAGCACCTACTTGGCATATAAAGGCCGGGGTCAGGGAACAAGGTCCCCTTTCTTTGCTGTCTTACGGCTCTGGTCCCACTGGCCAGATTGACTATCCCTCTCCCTGGTGTGGTGGTAGGCTCCGGGGCTACAGTTCTGAGTCCTCCCACTGAATACCACGTGACTTGCTCAGCCATGGTATGAGCCAGCTGCTGAGCTCTTTTGACATTTGCTCCCAGGGCCTGTGGTAGGATTCTCACTCTCACAGAATAGAGGTAGGCTGGTATATATACATTTAGACATTTTTCTCTTCACCACTGTCTTAGTTCATCTCAAGACCCCCCCCCCCCCCCAACGCCCCTCTGTGAAATGATCGTAGCTAGGAGTTCTAAGCAGGAAGCTAGCTTAAAAGCTCTTCTGCCTTACGGCTTTCCCTTTGACTTCACTAACACCACATCTAGGCCCTCTGGACTCCAAGGAGAGCAGACATACAGAACATATGTCACACAGGCGTCCGGCTGCTGGCTGTGAGCCCTCTAGACTGCTTCACAGTAGGTTGAGGGTCTCACAGTAGGTTTTTTTTTTTTTTACTTCTGTGGGGTACAGGTTTCCCTTATGTTATATGTAGTGGGTTGGCTTCTCTGGAGCCTACTGTATTGGAGAAGTGTGAAAGCAACACGCGCCCTCTCATTTCAGTGTCTCCGGAGTTTTAGCACAACATTTGCACTTAGAAATAAAAAGCACTTCGAAACTCGGAGAAGTCACAGAAATCATTCCAGCACTCACATCCAGCCAGGTGCACAGCTGAGATTTCCTGCCCCCCCTCCATCTTGTCACCCCGCTTCTCTCCAGAATGTGCAGCCATCCTCCATCAGCGTCTTTTACAGGGTAGGCTGAGTTTGCCAGATAGTCAGCCCTGCACTTACTTTTATACGGGTCAGTGGATGAGGTTTTCTCATGTGATTGGAAACACTGAAAATATAGTGCTTTCCCTACATTTTTAATTAGCCAAACTGAAACTTGTGATGTGCAGCTGATGGCCCGGGTTCAGCTTCTGTTTTATATTCAGCGCAATATGTGGAATGGTGTTGGCACTTGCTGAGGTTAATAGCGAAGGCAGAGTAATGAAAACAGCGGCAGCCACAATAAACGGTTGGCTCAGAATCCCCAGCAAGGGAGTGACACTGCGGGGCTGAGGCAGGTGCCTGCTGGGCCAGTGTGCAAAGCCAGGCTGCTCTTCTACACGCTATCAAAAGCACATCTGCCAGGAGTTGTATTTACGTGATACTTTAATACTTACTAGAAAAGGGGTCAGGAGTTTTCATTCTTGGCTGAGAAACCCAACCAAAGGAAAGACTTAAGCCTTTGTGCCTATGGCTTGTGGAAGAGGGGCTTTTCTTAATGATGCTCCTATTAAGGATGTGATTAATCTGCTTCTGCTTTCACGGTATAGATTTGTGGTGTGTGTACACATCTGTGCGTGCGTGCATGTGTGCCTGTGTGTGTTTCAAAAATATTTCCTAAAAGAGCAATGAGGAACATTAACCTGGGCAGTTTCACAAAGGGTGGTGCGATGGCGGGCTGGGCTGGCAGCAGGCACTGCATTTATCTGTTTATGGTTTGGGCTTGCATATGGACGGTAATGTGTGTCTCTGTGAGGTTAATGTGGCTCTTTTGGATGCATTTTCCAGCTCGGGAAGCTCCATATGGTACTGTTTTTATTCTTGCACCATCTTTACCGGGGGTTGACCTTTAGGTCTGATATTGGTCTGTTCTGAAAACAGATGAAATATGAATAAGAATCATCTCGTGTGTGTGTGTGTGTGTGTGTGTGTGTGTGTATCTTTGTTAGGAAAACAAAAAGAGTTCTTCCTTAGTGACTTAGGATGCAGAGTTAGTACAAACCACAAATGAATTCAGGTGTGTGTTTGTGTATGTGTCTGCCTCAGGGGGATATACTCATCATTTAGGATATACTCCTAAAACAGAGTAAGAGATGATGCTGAAGCTGTGTGAAACGCTGCTGCAGGCAGAGCCAGTCACTGCCTGGTTTTCCCTGGGCAGGCTTGGAGCGTTATTAAATATCAGGAAAAGCCCGGTGTGCTGTCTCCAGAGGCTGCTGTAAAATAAACAGGAGCAGAAACGAGACCCAGAGTGTATGATGATGAGAGCCAATCAGACTTCCTACTTCAAGCCATAATTCCCAATCATTTATTTTCTTTACTCTGCATTTTATATACTCCATTGATCTTTATAGTTGAATAACCAAGAGTGTAATGGATTGAATGTTTCATTATTGGGATTAGTTAAAATTTACCTTACAAGGTTTACTGATAGGAGCATATATTTTTCTTTTTTCCATGATTGCTCTCCTAAGCTTTTTGTTGGCAAGAGCTCTTTGTATCTGTAGCCGTGAATGCAATCCAGTGATTAAAACAAGCTCTGCTTTTTAAAAAGTGCTAGAAAAGTAAAAATGCTCAATAACCCCCGTGAATTCAACTGGATGGTACTCTCTGTTCTTATGTGGCCTCATTGGGTAAGGCTTTCAGTGCTAGAGTGTGCTCTGTCAGCTCTTGGCTCCCCTCCTGGCTGATACTGAAGGGGGATTTATTTCTCAGATGTCTTTTTATTTCTACAACTGCTAAAATATGGAAGGTGGGAGAAATGGTGGAGAGAAAACCAATTTGATACATTAAAAACAAAAAACAGAAGAGTATATAAATAGTTTTTGTTTCTTAACAAACCTTGAATTCTATAGAAAACTCTGTATTAGCATTTACTACATTTAGGAGTTGATGTTTCTGCTGGTTAAAAGGTATTATGGTTCCCTCAGGTTTTCTGGGGATAGGGTGGGGTGATATGATAGTTTTTTTTTTATACTGAGTTTATGGAAAATAAATGATCTTCTAAATTAGAATTACCTTATACTGTAAATGCAGAATTTCTATTAACCTTAGTAGTGGCTTATAGTGCTCCTCAGTTGGGGAAGGATGCAGATTTCTCCCCCAGGGGAAGAGTTCGCAATTTCTAAAGATGCTTTCAATGCCATGCTCAGGATGGTGTTCCTGCTAGTAATGAACAGAAGCGACATGCTATAGGCTCCACCCCCAATGAACAGTACGCCTGCTGAAGCACCAGGTCCAAAGCCTGGGGTTTCAATTCCAGTCAATTATTTCTCCAAACTGCTGCAAGTCTCTCTGTTTCCTTTCTTCTTTGTAGAAGTACAGATGCTGCTTTATCACCCAGCTGTGGATGAGTAAGGGCTAATGGCTATTAAAATACCCGGTACACTGAAGGAAGTCATATGGAACTTATGTCATAATATAAACATACTGGAATGGTTCTGTGTTCTCATTCAGCCAGAATATTTTCTGATTTACGGATGCTCTTAGGAGGTGGATCTTGAGATTGTGTTCCCGTGGACCCTTAAGTACAATGTTGTGACTATGAGGTGACATGGTGTTTTTGTGAAACATGTCCCGAACACCCCCTATTAACCGTATTTCCAGTCTTTAACTGCACACTTTGCCACATCATTGCTTAATTCTTTCCATTTCAGTCAGTGGCTATAGCTGCATGCCCATCACATGCCATGGACTGCTTACGTTAATACGTAGCTGGGGGCCTTTCGTGAGCTGTGGGAAATGAGGGGAAGTGTCCCTGATCACAGGAGAGAAAAATCGAAGGAAACAATTCTTGATTCTGTCTCTAGATATTGTCTCGCCTGGAGGTGATATTTGGAACTACTACAAGCTCTTATTGCCAATTTAAAGATGAAGCCAACCTTCCTAAGAGAAGTGCAATCTGAGCCCCCGAGGACATCTAAAGTCACTGAGCCAGTCAATGCTGAAAACGCTCCTCCTTCGGTGACTTCTTGTAATAGGACAAAATTCAATTTTCTTATTTAAACTAGTTGAATAGAATTTTTTTGTTACTTGTAGCCCAAGGTATTCTAGCAGATATATTGGCAGTTAACCTGCTGAATGGATGGGGCTTGGAAGAGGAACTGTGCCTATGACTGTTTCACGTTGGTTGTGGATGGAGAGTCACAGGGGTGGTTTGTATGACTGTAATATTCAGACTTATTTTTAGTACCAGCTCAAGACTAAGATCCTTTCTCACCCTCATACCAGCTCCTAAGATGCCACTTTATTTATTTTTTTCATCTTGTTTTTGTATTGGCAGTGAAACTGGCTCCTTTGGTCCTATTATCTAGCGCCCCCCCATTCTCCTGTGACTAAGAAGTGACTCCCTTGTTAGGATGTATTAGGAAACGCTAACAGAAGACATTATAGACAGCGGAAGACAGCGGACAAGAATTGTGGCCAATCAGCTCTTAACAGGCAAATGTGTTAATAAGGCTGTTCTTCAGTGTGTATATAGTTTTTATGCTTAGCCACACTGTTGAAATATCTAAGGTAGCTGAAAAGACTCCTGTGCTAATTTGATTGCTCTGATTTGAAGTTTTCAGAACAATTGACTAATGACTTATTTATTCATCATTATACCTTCTACTTCAACAGTGTTTGCACTTATCTTTCCGACTCTGTGTATTTGAAGGGAAAGACAATATAATACAGTTTCCTCATTTCCCAAGTGATGCCATATTGTTAATCTACTCTCGGCCCTTCCCTCTGCAAATAAAGTGTAGGAATATGATTGATAATTGCCACAATTATTCGTCTTCATTTAACAACTGTTATTGGATTCAGCTGAGACAAAAGTATGAAAAATTCAGTTTCTAAAGTGATTAAAATTTTATTGTCTGGGAATGAAATAGGAAGCAAAACTGAGGAGTCACTCCTGCCATAGACCAAAAACTCCCACTGAGATCAACGGGAGACTAGGATTTTTAATAGATTCCAGTGAAAGAAGCACTGAATGGATTGATAAGAAGATGGTGTGTGCTCTTGATACAGTTTATCTTATTTTACAGGCTGGGTCCCACGGTGGTGGGTGGTATTGGGAAGTTGGACCACTGAAAACATGAGTCCTGGTGGGAGGTCCTTAAGTCATTGGTAGTTTTCCTGATGAGAAGTTAATAGAACCCTGGCTGCAGTTTTGCTCTACTCTGAGCTCCTGACTTCATCACCACATGACCAAAGCAGAATGGCTGATTGAAGCCAACAGAACCAAGAGGGGGAAAGAGAAGGTGAAAGGAGCCTCGTGATTTCATGGTGCCTCCACAGCGGTTCTGAGCTGCCTTTTCCTTGGTTTCTTTTATGTAAGACAAACTCTGACATAGCAGAGCTGAGGCAAATTTTTCTCCAATTGTCAGCAGCAATTCAGGAATTTGCTTTTATAAACAGGAAGTCTTGTGTGGATTTAAACTGAACTAAGGCTGTTGTATCTCCAGTTTTGTTGTTGATTCTCTGTGCTCTGGTGCTCTGTAGGAAACAGGGAATCTTTAAGCTGTTGCTAACTTTCTGAGAAAAGTAACTGTGATTCAAGCACTTTGAATTTTTTTTCTTTTCTGTTTTTCAACACAGGGTTTCTTTCTGACTGTCCTGGAACTAGCTCTGTAGACCAGGCTGGCCTTGAACTCACAGAGGTTCATCTACCTCTGCCTCCAGAGTGCTGGGATTAAAGGCATGGCCACCACCATGCTTTGAATTCTTAAGGGAGAAGATTATTTCTTCATGGCAACACTTACAGTGCTTTTGGACCTAAAGCCTCACCTTTAACTTTTCCCAAAGCTAAATAAAAATGTTTATAGATTTGACATTTAGGGGCTTTTAATTTTGTTTCTTACAAGCAATAAACAATTTTTTTGTACTGATATTCCTTACAGTATGGTTATATCCAAGGAAACTCATTGTCCACTGAAACTTTACTGTGTTAAAAGTTTAATGTACCTAGCCTGTCAGGGAATATTCTAGCTTAGCCACATGAAACATGTTTGTTTATCCTTGTGGTTTCTTGGTGTGCTGGAAACTGCGGCTTTCTATAGCTCACTAATACTGTTACACTGTTTTTCACTAGCCTGGAAAAAGATCATAATTTCAGATAAGGTTTATGTTGAATGCACATTGCATTTGTGTTTGTCAGGAAGCCAAAAAGTCCTATGCTTAATCATCCCAACTGTCGACTGTGCTTTTCATTATTTGCTCATTTCTTATCCTTGAGATGCGCTTTCAAGATCAGTCTTGAAAGGGCGTCCCATCTCTGATCCAGACCAAAGGGGCCCTGTGTCACACATCTGACCTGCCCTTTGGAGATAAGGTATGGCTACAAATGGTAAAAAGTCCTGGCTCCTGAGTTTCTTTCAGTCACTTATACACGTGTGCTGGTAAGTTACATTGGCAGTGGCATGCTGGTTTTCTTTAAATATAAGGGGCAAAGAAATGTTACTTTTGAAATGGGGCTGTCTATTCTAGTCTGCATTATAATTCTTCAAAAGGCTTTGAAATGCGGGAATAGCCTGGAACCCACTGCCCCTCTTACCATGCTTACTGATGCATGGCCAGCTCTGTGTTCTCCTGGATTAGAAGTTAAGGCAGCCAAAAGCCAGTGCAAAAGAATCTCCAAACTCTAAAAATGCACATAATTTGGATGTGCATATTTTACTTCCTTCGTTATAGCTAAACAGAAAGATATTTGGAGCCCAGAGCATATAGCCTACATAATTTAAAAGGGAAATTATGTCAACATTGATTAAAATTGCATCTTTAAAAAAATACCTACAATCTGGCAGCTCGCAAATTATGAAGCTTACAAAAATGATTGGTTAGCTTTATGTGCTCAGTTTATTTTAATAACTTGAGAGTATTTCATTATTTATGAGAAGCCTTTGCAGTTTTTTTTTGTAGTTATTTATGGTTTTGTGAACTCTGAATTAGGCTGGGTCATTTTCTACATAAGTTGCTTGGAATGCACAGAATAAAAGAAATTTACAAAACAAAAATAAAGGGAAGGGAAGAAACTTTCTTGCACTTTGTTTTCTTTACATCTCTGGGAGAAATTTATGTGTAGGTAAATGAAATGTATCTCAGCTCAGTGTTCTACATCACAAAATGTGCAGCTTAAGGCTCTGTGATGGGTTCATGAGATTTATGAAAGCGATGGTCTGTGTTTGTCTTGGTGGTTTGCTTTCTCCCGAGGAAGGCTACACATACAGCATACATGCAATGGCAATACTCAGTTGTTCTTTGACTCTGTCTAAACTCAGAAGATCTTGTGTGGTAGCAATGTTTATGTAGTTGATGTAATTACAGTGGCAGTTCTCAGACAGCAGCTACTCTCACGTAGGCACCATCTCAACTGCTTTTGTGTGTGCGTTAGCTAATTTAATTTCCACAACCTTGTGAGGCTGATGCGTTGTTAATCCCCGGGGAGAGGAAAAAGAAGAAAACTAAACTGCTCTTCAGACAGGATCTAATTTCAGCATCTTGTACTTGTGTGTGCATACCTGCATACCTATGTATGTGGGTGCATGTGTGGGGTTCGGGTGAGGAGGCTAGAGGTCAAGCTTGGGTCATTCCTCAGAAGCCTTGTTTTTGGAGATATGGCTTCTCATTGTCCTGGAACTCACTAGTGAGCTGGGCTGGCTGACCAGTGAGCCTGGGATAGTCCCCTGTTTGCTTCCCCAGTGCTGGGATTCCAAGCATGTGTCAATACAGCTGACTTTTTTTTTTTTTTTTTTATGGGAAGTTTAGAGATCAAACTCAGGTCCTTATGCTTATGCAGCAAACACTTAGCTGACAGGACTATCAGTGTCCCACAGTGTCCTCTCCTTTGACTGGAAGTTGATAATGACAAAGATAATAGAGTCTCCTTAGGCATTTATAGAAGAGGTGTTGGAACTCTGAGACTTACTCTTTCTCCTAATACAATGGAGTCAGCTCTGTCAGGAGTGGACAGCATTCACTCCAAATTTTCACAATAGCATTTGGAGATGGGACCTTTGGGAGATAATTAGGGTGGGATAGGGCTAAAACAGGAGGGCCCTCATGTTAGCATTGGTGACCTTATAACGATATCTCCCTCCTGGCTGTATGTGCACTGTAGCAAAGCCACATAAAGAAATCTGAAAAAAGAGAGCAACCAGGGACCAAATGGGTCAGCACCTTGAATTTGGACTGCCCTGGTCCTAATCTGTGAGCCCTGAGTTACTGTTGCTTAAGCCACACACTTAAGCCCCCCTCAAGTGAGGGGGCTGTGAAATCCCCTGGTGAGCAGTTGCTTAGAGCAATAGTGTCGTCGGGGAATGCCAGGCTGCAGCTAACTTGTAGGTCTTGAGAGTCTTTGCAGTCCTAAACTTAGAAGGAAGGAATCCAAGCACCACAAACAGGCTCAGTGTTTCCATACAACTTCTTTTTCAGTTTCATACCCAAAGCTAAGATGCCCAGTTATCTGTACAGGACCATCGTCCATGTCATGGCTGTCTCTACCTATCCAATCAAGATTGATTTTATAGTTAGTAAGTAA
Source organism: Meriones unguiculatus (assembly GCF_030254825.1). NCBI lineage: Eukaryota > Metazoa > Chordata > Mammalia > Rodentia > Muridae > Meriones > Meriones unguiculatus. The sequence continues at coordinate 28,625,018 of NC_083368.1, read as the reverse complement.
GAAGTGTTTGAGGCTGTTCAACCAAAACTACTAGTTTTAGCAGTGGTGTGATGCTACAGAAATAAATAATTCTTAGGAATATTTTGGGTAGGTAAAATTTGAAATGTTATAAAAATGGCCGAGTATTCATATCAGGAACCAATATAGCCATTTTTGTAGATTAAACCAGTTTTTGATACTATATTCTCACTTACACTTAAGTAAGTATATCAACTAAGGACACTAGAGACATCACTTTCATCTTAGTAATCTCCAAATTATCACTTCAGCTGATAACTTTGGGACAGTCTGGATAAAAGAATAAAAAGAAATACTAAGCCTAAAATCATTTGGGTCAAAATGACCTTGTATCAAACTAAGCAAATACATTAGAGCCTTTTCAGTATTAAGGCCTGGGTCTACAACCTAAATTCAGAAACCATCAGTTCTGTCAGAGTCCTTGCTAATCATGAGTGAATATATACATGCAAGTGATATTCACAACCAAAGCCTACAGCTGTAAACATCCAGGGCTTCTTTTTCCAGCACAGACCTTAAAATTCAGCACAAGGGCAATCAAAGCAAATATTTAAGGAAGGAGGGTTTTAACATAAGTGTTAAGGGAGAGATTTACTTTAGAGTTTCATTTCTGATGGTTTCTACAGTATCATCTGTGAGTCAAATACTTTATAATAAATGTAAATATAGGCTGTTACTGAAATATTGGAAGCCTTCATTAAAGCAACATGCAGGCCACAGGCATGAATGACAGAAGAATTCCAAGCCCCCTTCCGGGCTCATAATTAGATGGACCCTCCTTAGGGAGGCTTGGGCTCTGCCACATCAGGACTCGGTGGCATAGCCTTGGGCACAGGCGTCGTCGTTCTGTTCTCTCAGGCATGGTAGCATCCCAGTCACAGGGTGCTTATCCTAATCAGATGTGTAGTTATGACAAATACGACAGAGTCATGACATGGGGGATGGTCCCACACAGGTGACTGGGAAACGGTTGCTGATTAACAGGCATCTCAGCTTTGGGTATGAAACATCTGTCCTCTGAAAAGGATGCTGTTTGGAAACACTGAACCTGCCTGCGATGCTTGGATTCCTTCCTTCTAAGGTTGGGATTGTAGACTCACAAGACCTAGAGTTAGCTGCAGGATGTCATCCCCCAAGACACTAGTGCCACATGCATTTGCTCACCAGGAGATCTCAGAGCTTGCTCACTTGGATGTTACTCACTAGGCAAAGGTATACATCCTCCCTCCTCTAATACGTTAGTAAATCTTCACTCGGTGCTGATGCTTGTAGTTAGAAGTGTTCTGGATCCTTAAAGCATGTGTAGTGAGAGCTCAGATCTCACCATGTCATCTCAAATCTGTGTGCTTGTTTGGCCTGACTTCTGCCGTCTCCTACATTTGTGGGGTTGGATGCTGCAGGCACAGTCCTGTATGTTGCTTCAGTGATGAACCCAGTAGCACCTTCACCCCCATCCCAGATTTATAGGATTTCTTCCTGATACCAGTACTATGGGGGAGGGCTGCTCAGCCACCTTTTCCCCCCTCATATATAATTTTTAAATTTTAAATTTATTAATTTCATCACGACATAGCCTGATCACAGACCCCTCCCTCCTCTCCTCCCAGTCCCACCCTCGTGCCTGCCTTTCTCACATTAGCCCCTCTCTTTCTTCTCAGAGAATGGGAGACCCCCAAGCGGTATTAACTGACCGTGGCACCTCAAGTCCAGCAGAACTAAGAGCATTCTCTCCCTCTGGGTCCTGACAAGGCAACACAGCTAGAGGAAAGGGATCCAGAAGCAGGCAACAGAGACAGAGATAGTCCGTACTCTCATTGTTAGGGGACCCACATGGAGACCACGCTGCACATCCGCTCCACATGTGTAGGGGTCTAGGTCCAGCCCATGCAAGCTCTTTGGTTGATGGTTCAGTCTCTGTGAGCCCTCATGGGCCTAAGTTAGTTGACTCTATAAGTCTTCTTGTGGTATCCTACCCCCCTCTAGCTCCCTTTATCCTTCCTCCTACTCTTTCACAGAACTCCCAGAGCTCAGCCTACTCTTTGGTTATGGGTCTCTGCATCTGTTTTTATCAGCTTCTGGCAGACCCAAAGAAGCCAAAGAGGGCCCAAGAGAAAATGCTTGAATCACACTCAGAACAGGAGATAAAATAGACAACTGAAGTAGGTGGAGGGAGGGATTTGGGTGGGAAGGGCAACAGGGGTTCAGATTAGGTGTGCTGAGTGCCAGGGTTGGGGGAAGGAAGAGGACAAGGAGAGAGAATGAGAATTGGTGTTGGTGAGGGCATCTCTGGGACAGGTAAGGCTCCTGGGAGTCTGTGGGGTAACTCTAGCTGAGGCTCCTAGGAGCTGGGTTGAGGAGCCTGAAGTCACCACCTCCTGCAGCCAGGTGGGACTTGCAGCAGAGGGAGGGGGCAGCAACCCACCCATAAAACTTTAGTCTCAAAATTTACCCTGCCTACAAGAAGTGTAGGGGTAAAGATGGAGCAGAGATTGAGGGAATGGCAAACAATCACTGGCCCAATTTGAGATCCACCCATGGGAGAGAGGCAACCCCTGACACTCTTAATTATGCTCTGCTGTGCTCGCAGACAGGAGCCTAGCATAGCTATCTTCTGAGAGGCTTCATCCAGTAACATCCTGTGAAAGTTGTGAGAATCAGAATACAATTTCTGTGTCAACCATCATGGCAAAAACTAGCCAAGAGGTTTGGAAAGCAGGGTGGTGTTTTGTCTAATTACAACAACTATTAATGAAAGATTACCAGAACCATACTTTTCGTAGAGACTGCCACAACTTTGTGCAGAAATACTTCTGTAAGGACTCCTGCCCAGCTGATTAATCTTATCCCAGTGTCACCCATTACTTCTGTGGCTGAGGGTTGTTGTGTCACAGTAGTTTAGATAATGCCCCTCATTTTTACCTTCAAAAGTGTCCTCATGCTTTAGTTGTAGTTTTTGCCATGACGTGCATTTCCCTATTGTGGTGCTTTACTATTCCCAAGTTAAAATAATTATCCTTTGGAAAGTCTCTAATTGTTATTTGATTGATCATCTTCTGTGAACAAGCTTGAACAAGGAGGAAAGGTATTTAGTGGATAACTTTTTCCTTTTCCCTATTTCTAAAGTGGCTTTTTGAGGACCCGGTAGCTTTAGACCATGTCTCTAAAGTCTTTGAAGCTTGTTAGTGCATTCTCCTAGATTAAATCTTCCATTTCCAGCTTCTCTCCTGCTTCCTTAGAATTGTACATCTAGTATCCAGCCATCTTACAAACTTTTGTCTCCAGATTTGTTTTCTGGAGATCTCGTATTATCAAGCTATGAAAGAGAGTCATTTCATGAGACTGCCTTAGAATCCACAACAGTAGAATAAGGCAATGTGTACAACAGTTATTCTCAGCTGGGGATAAACAAGGAATAATTAGTTCTGGTTAATAGAAGATAGGAGTAGGGGAAATGTTCTCTAGAGGGTGTTTTCCTGCACTGAAGTTTAACAATGCATAAGAGCTCACCAGGTGTCAGAAGTGGGGAAGACTCTCAAGGCAGAGGGATCCAAACATCTAGGGACACATGATATCGGTGGAACACATCGTTTAATGGCACAGGGAAGGTGGTCAGGTTCGAGTTACAAATGTTTCAGAAGATGCCATGGAAAAGAGCCCTTTAGCAGCTCCGTGAAAGGACAGATGCCAGATCACTGTGACTTAGGGTGTAACTTAGTGATGATGATGATACGATTCAGGAAACATATCTGGAAAAAAAGGGACAGGAGCCAAAGACAGCCATGAGCTGGCCTACTAAGGGTCCTGGCTAGTAGCAAATGACTCACACGGGAAGTTCTGCTTCATAGTGTGTGGACTGATAGCAGGGGTCCAACGAAGGAAATAATGAAGGAAGCATCAGGATTGGAGTTCTGGAACCTCGCTGGCTGTGGAAGGTAGAAGGGAAATATATTTTTTTATTCTGCTTACAGTCTGGTACCCCCCCCCCCCCCATTGGATATATACAGACAGAATCCAGAAGGCAAAGTGACACAGCACAGAGAGGTCAAATGCCTCGCTCAGCAAATGGGATTGGAGATGGAAGTGCTGAACTGCTAATGCACAGGGTCAGTGGGTTTAATTTTTCTTTTGTTAATGGGAGAGACATTAATCATTCATTGGTTGAGGGGAGAGCCAGATAAGAGAGAAAAAATAAAGAGGAAGGGGCAGAATAGTTTGTGGCATAAATGTGAAGATAGGCGATTAGAAGAACACACAGACAGATGCTCATTTTGGGAAGTGGAAGGGCAGACTAATGAGGAGGCAAGCATGTTTACAGAAACACATAGAGAAGACAAAGAAGCATAAACACATACAGAAAGGAGACGACTTTAGGAAAACGGTGCTGGCATAGATTTCATTTTCCTGTCAAGGTTAGATGTAAGGCTATTTGTTGATAAAAAAAGCAAACAGACTGGACTTTAACATGTAGCTTGGAATGACTGTTTGTTTTAGAATTCCCTTGGTGAGAATGAGAAAGTGAGTTTATAAGGGAAGATGCAAGAACAGATTGCAATGGGCTTTACCTAAGGCAGAAGACTTTGAAGTACTAAAAGCCAGTAATCAAAGAGTGAAATACCCATAGCACGTGTGTATGTTTCTTTTCTTTTCTTTCTTTCTTTCTTTCTTTCTTTCTTTCTTTCTTTCTTTCTTTCTTTCTTTCTTTCTTTCTTTCTTTCTTTCTTTTTTCCCCATCAGGTTGCACTCCTGATTTTGTCCCTTGCTATTGAATCTTGTCTCTTGGGTTGTTCAGAAATATTTGGCGGACAGTTGCTGACTGATAGTCCTTCGAAAGTGTCCTGCGTGGTTTTGTTCTGGTGTTTGAAGTTCTGTGGTGTATGCTGATGAAACTGCAGTCTCAGCCCTCTCTGTTAGCATTGCAGACTTTGAGCACACTAACTTTTGGGATCCTCGCTGTTATTACTGTGTGACTCTTTTGTCCTCAGGTACTATGAGCAACACGACATGGTGAAAATAATGGTTGACTCTCATGATTCAAACAAGTCGACTGAAAGGATAGATAGCGAGTGACCATAAAGGTGACCTAATGTTAAGCCTATTCTTCAACTGTCAGGCTCTTCTGTATCGATTGAGACAAGTTGTTTTTTTCTTAATGTAAATTTCAGAAGTCTTCAAATTTATATACTGAGGAGCATAGTGAAGTCTGCTTCACATGTTGTCATGAGAATTAGATCACCAAACATATGTGAAATGTGCACACAAGCTGCACTGTCATTATTGCTGAGTGTCAGCATAATGCAAAGCCAAAGGCATAACAGTTCAGTGACAGACATCTTAAATATTACTATCCTTGTGGAGGACTAACCATTTCATGTTCTAATAGGGATTCAGTTAGCTTAACTGTTCTTACAACCCTGCAAGAGAAAGAGAGAAGCTCTTATAATTGTATTCATTATAAGTGACAACAACAACAACCCATAAAGCTTGGCGATATCCAGTATCAGGTGGCTTTCCTAAGGTACCTGATAGGAGAAATAAGGGCGCTGACTCTGGCATTAAGGTACCCTCTTAGATAAATCTGTGTGGTTAATATTATTGAAATGGATCTTGGAGATCTACGTGAGAACATTGAAATCTTTTTTTTTAACTTGTTTCACAAAGGAGAATCATTCATAGTGTAAGCAGAGACTTGGGCAAATAGTCCTTATACTTTCCTTCGTTCTGAAGTATACATAGTTTTGTTATGTTATGTGAAGAGGTCAGTGTTTGCTTAATTTTCTTACTCAATGTGACAATGTCATAGAAATATGGATCAAGGCAAAACTGTGGAAAGAAAAGCCATCCTTATCTGTGTTTTTTTATTTATCGAGAGCAAACAGACATTACCAGAACAATAAGGCTGGTAACATCTAATTTTCTAAAATAAATATACTTTGAAAAATGAAGTGCTAACATGTTTCTGGTTGATGGGATTATGATAGAGATTTATTTTATTTGTGAGTTCTCTTATTTTCTAAATGTTTCACACTGAGTAAGTATTGTTTTGCAATTGAAAAAGCAAACAACAAGGGTTACTTTGAAACCAACATAACAGGAAAAGAAGCAAAGCTGAATAATTAGGATGCTGTCGTATAAAATAAAGCTGTTTTGACAAATAATGCATTTTTTAAAAATTCATCTTGAGCTTATTTGTCCACAGGAACAAGGGGATAGGGTGCTGAGAGGAGATATGGGGAGAGGTTGGGAGGTATGGGCTATTGCTGCCCAAGTTCTGCTCCCTGTGAAGCTGAGAATAGGATGAGGATGTTTTTGTTTTAGAGTTATAAGAGCTGGCATTAGTTCTTGAATCTAACAAGCTAACCAAGTGGTCATGAGAATATGCTTTGTAGACGGACAGACAGACAGACAGACTTAGCTTCCAATCCTAGATGTACTATTGATCACATGTTGGGAAAGTGATGGAGTCTTTTCTTGATCTTTAAAATCTCTGCCTCACAGAAGTAGTGGACAGCATGGAGATTCTCTGAGGACATTAGCACAATGCCTGGTGAATGTGAACAATGGGCGGCAGCTGCCATGGTTTAGTGCAATCATACTTGGCATGGAATCCGAGACAGTCATGAATGTGAGTTGACTTTATAGAATCATGCACATCTGTTGGAGCCCTTAGCAGCAGGTGGAGTTTAAAACAGTGTACTAATTGGAGAGCTCAAAGTGGGCTGAAATATGGGGCAGTCCTGAGACCTCAGACACTAGGATATCTTGCCTCATGGGAGATAATTATAACAGCGTCTTAGAACCCTTCCTTCGAGAATTCTAATACCCAGGATATTTTGATGGTGTTAAATGTTGGTTGTCTTTTCTCTTGAGTCCAAGTGTGTTTGTTTTTTGTCTTTCAGAGAATTTAGAATTGTGTTCTGCATATATTAAATGTTATCTTGTAAGACTGAATCCTTTAGCATCCCTTATAGTGTTGCCTTGCTCATTTTACTTATTTATTTATTTATTTAGTTAGTTTTTTCAAGATGTTTTTTTTTTTTTTTGTAGCCTTGCCTATACTAGAGTTTTTTGGTAGAGGGTTTAGGAGCTATGCTCCTGTCCTGGAACCTCCTAAGCTCTTGAGATGGAAGGCAGGTCACTGAGCAATACAACCCTGTTAGTGCCCTTCTTATGATCTGTATTTTCAAATGTTTCCACACGTACACTACTTTCCCCAAGTTCATGTGAAGAGAACATATGAACTATTCATATTTCCCCTAACTACAATTAAAGTACATGGTAAGACATGCAAGGATATGACAGAAAAAGTGTTCCGCTGCATTAACACCTCCGTCTAGGTTTCTCTGGTTGAAGTAAATCATCTAGCTAGGTTTTAAATGCATAGGTTAGGTCATAGGATACAGGTCAACAAGGTCTGTGGAAGCTGAGGAATTTAATTTGTGTCCAAGCACGCAGATACAAGGATTCTAAAGCAGATAAATTCTGGGATAATAGGATAGGAAAAAAGAGAGAAGAGAAGTAAAGGAGCTTGGATAATATGTTTTGCTGACTTTACAGTCTGGCTCCAGAAGGGACAACTCCACATTTGAATTCATCTAAGCACTGGCAGAATTTAGATGGAAAGGATTTATAAAAATGTGATTTAAATTCAAAAGCTAATTCTTCACAATGCTACCAACTTGAAATTGAGCTTCAGTTATACAAAGCTCATACAGAAATACATGATAAAAAGGCTCTGAATATCTTAGCATGTTAAACCATGTTTTGTTTTCACATTTTGTGATCTAAATAAAAACACACTGTTTATTTATGCTCTTTTCATTCAACTAGCTTAGGCAGAATCTTGAAAGTCAATGGAACTTTGTCTTTATTTTTATTTTTAAAGAAGAGCACAGTCCACCTAGGATCTCTCAAAAAAAAAAAAAAAAAAAAAACACTTCCAGAAACAAACAAACCTCAAAACATCCATTAAAAGGCATCTAATTAGAAACTGTGAATATTGTTATTCTGTGCACTTGGTACCTCCTTCACATTTTTTCAGGTAAAAGCATGGCTCCTGCTCTCATTACACTTTGGGGATTTATTCTAAGACCCATATAGCTTTGACTGGACAATTAATCACAGAAATGAAACCCTTGGCTAGGTCCTGAGGTGAACATGTTGCCTGACCATTTATAATGAATTATTCACCAGACGAAGGAAGCCCAGAACACTTTCTCTTTTTACTTTGTCCAAATGCAAAAGTGAGAACCTTATTTGAGTTGGTCAAAGCACCCACCCTCATAAAGTTCCACTGCGATTCAGCAACCCTTCAAGAGGAAGATGGACCCTTCTCACTCTCCAGGAAATTTTATCCTATAAGGGAATTGATGCATTTCTTGTCACTTTTGGTGATGTTGCCATGTAACGCAAACCAATGTCAACTGCAAGCTGAAGAAGAGAGACCCTGCCTAGTCTCTATTGTAGGCTGCTGCACACGGGTCTTCCTTTGTAGGCATCCCTCTTTCTTCCTTGCAGCCTGTTACCTTTCTCATGTCATGGTCTTTTTCATGCCAACCGTGTTCTGGTTAATGAGACTTTGGAATCACATATTTAAATAGCCTGAAATTCACACGAAGCTGTAACCAACTGAGCTAACTGGCCTTGTTATGCCATGTTTGGTTCATACCCTTGGGAGGCCTGCTTCTTTCTGAAGGGAAACACAGGAAGAGTGGATCTGGGGAGAAGGGAGGTGGTGGTGGGAGAACTGGGAAGAGTGGAGGGAGGGGAAACTGTAGTCAGGATGACCGGATGGTATTATTGAGAAATTAATTAAATAAATAAATAGCCTGAAATTGCCACCAAGGCCTCCATAGGCTTTTCCAAGCTTCATCCTGTTGAATATAAAGATTGTGGATGGGACAATGCTAAGGAATAGGTGCATGGGCTGATGCTGCTGGATGTGAAGGTTTCTCAAGATACAGGATAGGAACAGAGTAGGAAATGGCAGAGAGTGAGGGTCCAGCTTAGTGATAGAGCACTTGGCAAGTATGCGGAAGGTCCTTGGGCTTGATCTACAACACAGGAAGGAAGGAAGATGAGAAGGAGGGAAGGAAGGAAGGAAGGAAAGAGGAGATAGGCTCCCCTCAATATATACTCTTGTCCTCGATCCTATTAATGTTAGGAATAGATCCTATTACACAGTGATTTGCTCTTGTATATAGATTCCCATGTGCTAATCAAACTTAGAGGCAGAGCGAATCTTCCAAATGGAGAAAAATCCCCTTGTTCAGACCTGCAGGCAAGGAGGAGTATAATGTATTTGATCCTGCAGTTTCATATGCAAAAAAAAAAAATTAAGTTTGGAGAATATAGAAAACCATGCTATGTTGATTATGGGATTTCTCCTCAGGCCAATGGAAAATCATTGCTAGTTTTGAGCAGGAAGACGTATGTGATGAGATGCTTGCCCTGCAACCGACTGTTTAGTATGGCAGGTAGGCAAGAGGCTGAAGCAGAGAGGCCGCTTGAGCTGTTGGTGATGGCCTTCCAGGTAGCAGAGAGGATGCTTGAAATAAGGCTGTGGCCATGAGGATGTCCTCGCTTCCATGAAGGACCACTGTGTGACTGGATTCTGTTTTTGAGATAGGGCACTGAGAATGCTGATAGCACTCTTTATCTTGTAGATAAAATGACATTCCGGCTAATCTCAATCAAGACAAGCAAGTGCAATGTGGGGAAAGCCAGCGCAGAATGTAGGGAGGGCTGGAAGGAGTTCTCCCAGGCTGCTTGGTGGTGACTGATGCTGCAGTTATCTGGACTTGTGCGGGGAGCATGCCCTGAGGTGGAAGGAGCGCAGAGGTTCAGGATGGTGCCTTTCTTTCCCTTCTGCTGTTGCACTGTTGTCCACATCTCTAACCTTCCTAGTTCTGTATGTTTAGTGGAAATACCCTTTTCCCTTCTTGCCTGACCACGGAGGGAACGTTGTGGCGTCTACTTTCTTAAACAGGGTTTCAACCTGCTTTTTTCTGTTTTTAGATCTATTACTCACCTCGGATTCCTTCGGTATTTGATGCTCTCTCTTCTGAGTCTTCAGCTTTCTCATTCTCACACCCCATGCAGCCTTTAGCTTTTAGAGTTTCTTGCTTTGATGAGTCAATTAGAGCTTATCTTTTCCAAAAATATTTGTTGACTGCTTTCTTTGTCTATTGCCATTTCCACTATTTATATTTATTTTTGTATTTTTTGCTTACAGTATTTCCACTCATTTATTCTATTGAATTCCCTTTGGAAATTTATCCATTCTTCTACAGGTTTGTAGGGGACCAGAAACAAACGAATTAATTGCAATTAGCTGGCATAGTCTTAAGGGCATTTCTTAAAGTTTTATTTAATTTTATTTTATGTGTATCAGTGTTTGGCTACATTTATGTATGTATGCCATGTGTATGCCTGGTGCACCCAGAAGCCAGAAAAGGATATCAGATCTGCTGGAACTGGATTTACAGGTGACGGAGAGCCACCATGTGGGTGCTGGAGACCAAAATAGGGTTTCCTGAAAGAACAGCAGTACCCTTAACTACAGAGCCCTTTCCTCAGTCCTTGGTTAGGTCTTTTTCTTTAAACACAAGGCTATAGCTTCATTTTCTTTATCATCTGCTACGAAGGTTATTGATATTATACGTAACCTAGCTATCATCTTCTTGAGGAAATTGAGCAAATCCATGGCTAGACACGGTTTAAATTAGCTCCCTTAGACTTCAGTTTCCTCATGGATGGTCTTGTTGCCGTGTATTCATATTTTGAAATTTTCCCCGGTGGCACACAGTTACTGAAAATGGTTGGATTTCATGGCCAGTCAACGTGTAGGGTAAGGACTGTAAGAGGTGAAAGCATAGCTTTTGCTTCCTGTGGCTTAAGGGGAGCCTGGATTTGTTGAGTGACTTAGGACTGAGCTCACAGTGGGTGACTTAAGAGACAGGAGACACTGGAATCAAGATATGTCCTGCCTCTCTGCCCAGTTCTCTCACTAGTTGGGCCACAGGAGGTGTATCATACAAGCTGGGTGTTGCTAAGAAAGGAACGCTATGCAATTCTCTTCGCATTGAAATACGAGCCCATGAGAACAGGTGCTTGACAATCTTGTTTCTGGTTGCATCTCCGTCCTCCATACAGTGGTGCATGATATGCTCAATAAAGTTGAATTAAAAGAAAAATAATTGTGCACTTACAGAGACTTGTTTAATAAGGCAGACATAAGAGTCAGGTTTGAAATATGAACTTTTAAAAATACTTTCTAAAAAAAAATACTGTATCCACAAATGAAAAGGATGTGTCCTAAATAGATCAGATATATGTTACTTTACTTAGCAATAGGTTTCTATGGCAACATCATGTTCCCTTTATAAAATAAAAATCTGAAAATAAATATTTCTGAATAGTCTAACTCAGCTCATGTTCCTTATAATGGAGACTAATGGAACTGCTCTCAGTCGTGTAAGCATTAAATGCTGCCTTGCCTTTGGCCTTTTTGCCTGGCATACTGAGATCTGCTCACTCATTGGAGTAGAAGTACTTGAGCTGGACACTACAGGCTCATATTTTCTCCTTTTTAATGTCTCACTCAAGTGCTTGCTGAGCACTTCCGCCCAGGGGTTCTTTGGAAATAGCAGTCTCATCAAGCTTAGGTAATAAAGCTCCCAATGTTTTGTATAAAAATTCAGATGAAGAACTTTACATGAAAAAAATGGAATTGAGAAAATAAATCTATCTATCTATCTATCTATCTATCTATCTATCTATCTATCTATCTATCTCTACCTACCTACCTATCTATTGAACATGTGTATATGTGTGTTTCACACACACACATATACACTCACATGTGAGTGTGTGCACTTGTGTGTGTGTGCTTGTATGTGGATATCAGAGGCTGTCATCAGGTTTCCTCCTTGATTGTTCTTCTCTTTGCTTTACTGTGGCATGATATGTCTCTGAAATGGGAGTCTGCAAATTTGGGTAGTCTAGACCCCTAGCCTTCCCCCAACCCCTGGGGATCCGGTCTCATTCCTGCCTGCCTTTTATGTGGTTACCGGGGATCTCTGCTCTGAGCCCTCATGCTTGCATGATGGGTGCCTTGTACACTGAAACACCCTCCAAGACCTCTTTGCTTTTTCTCTTATTATTAGAAAGTATGTTATCTGCTGTATCTTTATCCTTTATGGGCAATTCTGAAATTGCTTACAGAGACTAGGCAGAGAAGTTAAGGAGTCAATTTCCTTCTTCTGGCTCGTTGATATGGACAAAGCTCACAGTAACAGTTATGTCCAGTCCCTATGTTCGGTTCACTGCGTCATCTATTAATCCTTTGTAGGTTAATGTGTTTCACACCACACCCTTAGGCCTTTTATCCTCAGGTTTGACATCCTGCTTATGATACTTGTGAAGCTAGGCACTCATGAAGGGATGAATGAATGTTTGTATACTTGCATTTTCCCCTGTCTGTCAGGCCATCTTCTCCATGCTGTGCTGGCTTACAGGAATGTCCTCTAATTCTGAAGTCATGATACTAGAGTCTTTTTTTTTTTCCAAACTCAGCCAACATAGTCTGTCAAATGCAGTTCTGAACATTAAAAATTCTTACCTTTCTGGGATACTTCACTCAGGATGATCTTTTCTAGTCACATATAGGCTATATACTCATTTATAAGTGGATATTAGACATATAATATAGGATAATCACACTAAAATCTGTACACCTAAAGAAGCTAAGCAAGAAGGAGGACCCTGGGTAAAATGATCAATCCCCATTCAGAAAGGCAAAGGGGATGGACATCAGAAGAGGGAGAAAACAGGGAACAGGACAGGAGCCTTCCACAGAGGGCCTCTGTAAGACTCAACCCAGCAGTGTACCAAAGCAGAGGCTGAGAATCATAATCAAACTTTGGGCAGAGTGCAGGGAATGTTATGAAAGAAGGGGGAGATAGAAAGACCTGGAAGGGACTGGAGCTCCACAAGGAGAGCAACAGAACCAAAAAATCTGGGCCCAGGGGTATTTTCTGAAACTGATACTGTAACCAAGGACCATTCATGAAGATAACCTAGAACCCCTGCACAGATGTAGCCCATGGCAGCTCAGTGTCCAAATGGGTTCCATAGTAATGGGAACAGGGACTATCTCTGACATGAACTGATTGGCCTGCTCTTTGATCACCTCACCCTGAGGGGAGAACAGCCTTACCAGGCCACAGAGGAAGACAATGAAGCCACTCCTGATGAGACCTGATAAGTTAGGGTCAGATGTAAATGAGGAGGACCTCCCCTATCAATGGACTGGGGTAGGGGCAAGGGAGAGGAAGAGAGAGGGAGGGTAGGATTGGGAGGGGGCTACAGCTAGGATACAAAGTGAATAAATTGTAATTAATAAAAAAAACCTTACCTTTCTAGAAATATTGGCTTCTAAAAGTTATCTGAGGTTATCTAAGTTCTACGAAATAGGTGTTTAATAGAGTGATTAGGAAAAAGTTGGCTTCAGTGAATTTATCGAGCAGTGGCACAGCATTATACATTCTGGACAGTTCAGGGATTTTCACAAGAATCTTGATCAGGTAGAGATTTACTTGCACAGTTTTGCAGTGCTTCTGTTGCACTTTGAATCTTTTCCTTTGTAGCTTCTTGTAGTGTGCATGTGTGTGTGTATCTAGCATACTGACAAAATCATAAACTCATTGAGGAGATAATTTTAGATCTCCTAGATAGCCTTTAAGTCTATAGTGCTTATTTAATAATTAAATATCATATATGTATATATATGTACATATGTATATCTCAGGGATTTTCTTTTTTTTTTTAATCTATTCATTACAATTTATTTACTTTATATCCCCGCTCTCTTGTCTCCTCGCAATCCCATCCTCCCTCCCTCTTCTCCCCTATGCCCTCCACTAGTCAATTGATAGGGGAGGTCCTCCTCCCCTTCTATCTGACCCTAGCCTATCAGGTCTCATCAGGGCTGGCTGCATCATCTTCCTCTGTGGACTGGCAAGGCTGCACACCCCAGAGGAAGATGATCAGAGAGCCTGCCACTGAGTTCATGCCAGAGAAAGCCCCTGCTCCCCTTAATAGGGAACCCATGTGGAGACTCAGTTTATGGGCTACATCTGAGCAGGGGTTTTAGGTTATTTCCTTGCATAGTCTTTGGTTGGGGTATCAGTCTCTGCAGTGCCCCCAGGGATCAGATTTTTGTTTCTGGGTTTTTGTTGTTTTGTTTTGTTTTGTTTGTTTGTTTATTTTGGCTCTGTTGGTCTCCTTTTGGAGTTCCTGTCCCCTCCAGGTCTTTCTATCTCCCTTCTTTAACAAAATTCCATGCCTTCTGCACAAAATTCGGCTGTGAGTCTCAGCCTCTACTTCGATACCTCAATCAGTAGAGTCTTTCAGAGAACCTCTGCGGCAGGCTCCTGTCCTTCCTGTCTTCTTTTGCTTCCGATATCTATCTTTGCCCTTCTGATTGAGGATTGAGCATCTTCCCTAGGCTCTTCCTTGTTGTTTAGCTTCTTTAGGAGTATAGATCTTAGTATGTTTATCCTATGTTACATGTCTAATAACCACTATGAGTAAGCATACACCATGTGTGTCTTTCTGCTTCTGGGTTACCTCACTCAACATGATCCTTTCTAGTTCCCACCATTTGCCTGTAAATTTCATGATTTCCTTGTTAAGAAGTGGGAGTTAGTAAGACCTGGAGGGGACAGGAGCTCCACAAGGAGAGCAACAGATCCAAAACATCTGGGCACAGGGGTCTTCCCTGAGACTGATAGTCCAACCAAGTAGCATGCATGGAGATAACCCAGAACCCCTGCACAGATGTAGCCCATGGCAGTTCAGTGTCCAAGTGGGTTCCATAGTAATGGGAACAGGGACTGTCTCTGACATGAACTGATTGGCCTGCTCTTTGATCACCTCCCCCTGGGGGGTTGGGGAGCAGCCTTACCAGGCCACAGAAGAAGACAATGCAGCCACTCCTGATGAGACCGAACAGACTAGGATCAGAAGGAAGGAAAAGAAGACCTCCCCTACCAGTGGGCTTGGGGAGGGGCATGTGTGGAGAAGGAGGGGGAAGGGAGGGGTTGGGAGGGGAGGAGGGAGGGAACTACAGGGGTGATACAAAGTAAATAAAGTATAATTAATAAAAACATTAAAATAGGAAAAAATAACTGAATAGTATAAGTATTCCATTGTGTAAATATACTACAATATCTGTATCCATTCCTCTGCTGAGGGCCATCTAGGTTGTTTCCAGATTCTCGCTATTATGAATAGAGCTGCTATAAATGTGGTTGAGCAAATGTCCTTATCATATAGTTGAGCATATTTCGGATACATGACTAGAAGTGGTATAGCTGGATCTTGAGATAACACTATTCCTAATTTTCTGTATCTCAGGGATTTTTCAGCCTGTGAGTTGTGACCCATCAGATAGCCTGCATATCACATATTTACAACTCATAACATATACAAAATTATAGTTTAGAAATAGCAGTGAAATAATTTTATAGTTGGGGGTCACCATAACATGAGGTGTTAAAAGATTACAGCATTAGAAAAGTTGACAGCTCTGATAGACAAGATGTGTTGATGTCTGCTTGAGTTTAGATCTTGGATTCTCTTCAAGGCCCATATGTTAAAATCTGGGTCACAATGAGGAGTGGAGCAGCCGAAGAGGCAAGGCCCTACCAGCCTCTTCTCTCTCTATTGCTTCCTGCTGGTGTGCTATGCCACCATACACTTCTACGCTACCATGCTGCCTCACCATGACCCCAAAACAGTGGTGGCAACTGATCACAGAACAGAACCTTCAGTACTATGGGCCACAGTGAAGTTTTTCTTTATCGGTTACTAATGTTGGGGTAGGGATATGGCTCAGTTGGAGAGAGTGTTTGTAGTGAAATCAAGAGGACCTGAGATAAAAACTGTGCATGACTGTGCATGTTTGATACTTCAGCATCGGGCTATGCAGACAGATGAATCCCAAGAGTTGTCTTGCAAAGAGCAAATTTCAGGTTCAGTGATAGACTCAGTTTCCAATAAGAGGGTAGAGAGTGAGAGATGTCAGGCATACTCCCCCAGCTTAAGCATGTAGATGCATGAGTGTGCAAATGCTTGTGTGCATCCACCACACACAAATGAGTGAATTATCTCACATTTCATTATGGTTCTGAAGACTGGCTAATGCAATTCGAAATGCATGCATGTTATCACTATGTTAATGTTCTTTTTATATGAGATTTATTTGAAATCATATATGTGTAAAGTGTAAATGTTGTAAATACTTGAACACTGATGCCCAAAGTTCACAAGGAGTACCATGAGGCTTTTTAGTGATGGCTTTGTTTGGGGAGATGCTGCAGTAATCATTGAGTATATCCTGACATTTTGTGTTTCCCATGTAACATGACACATTTGTGCTGCTTTGAAGGTCTAGGCCTGTACCTTTATTTGTGACCTGTGAATACTGTGTGTAGGGAGGGTTCCAATTTCTATGGAAGGGTTGTTTTCCTTTAAGTGTTCTCTGACTAGAAACAAGTCTATGTTCTATTTCTTTTTGGGGTGCTGCCTGGCTCCTGTGCATTTGTAGTGTAAGGGATCCCAATGCCCTGTATTGTATGGCGGCCAGTGTCTCCATGCCACAGTAGCCCATGCTTTGCAGACATATGTAAGTAATGTCCATCCTTAGCGCTGGAGTGGGCTTGTTCCAGGTTTTGGTTTGCAGACTGGCTCTTGAACACATGCTATATGACTTGTGTCAGTTTGATGAAAACTATTGGGCGCTCTAAAATGTTGAAAAATTTGTCAAGAAATTTCCCCTTGTCAAGTAAAATTATGAAGCACATTGAAATAGGCAGAAAAGGTTAGCAAGTGTACCTTTCTGAGTGATCAGTTTTTCAGAGGCCTGCACTTTCTACTGTCATTGAAAGATTTTATAATGCCAGGCTATAAGAAACTAGCCGTAATATGAATGCATCTTCTACCTAGAAATGAAACTGCATTTGTCTTTAGAATGCAATTGATTATTACCTTCTGGATATTTACCACTTTTGCATAAATAATTGCCTTGCACTTTCCTGGTTATCTGTTTTTTTATGACCCTTGAGTTCTCCTCATGACTAACTAGCAAGTCAAATCAGTAAAATATTGCTACCAAGCAATATTGCTACCAGGCAATATTTTACTGATTTGACTTGCTAGTTAGTCATGAGTCTTTTGCATACATTAATTTTATATTGGGAGGAGGGCCTCCCCTATCAGTGGACTAGGAGAGGGACATGGGTTGGGGAGAAGAGGGAGTGAGGGTGGGACCAGGAGATGAGGGAGCAGGCTACAGCTGCGAGAGAAAGTGAATAAATTGTAAATAATAATAATAAAGTAAAAATGTATTTGCATGAAAAAATGATTTTCCTCTTTTAAAATATTGCCTTATAGCCAACATCAAACTAAATGGAGAGAAACTTAAAGCATTCCCACTGAAATCAGGGACAAGGCAAGGCTGCCCACTCTCTCCATACCTCTTTAACATAGTACTTGAAGTCCTTGCTAGAGCAATACGACAATTAAAGGAGATCAAGGGGATTCAGTTCAGAAAGGAAGAAGTCAAAGTATCACTATTTGCAGATGATATAGTATACATGAGTGACCCCAAAAATTCTACTAGGGAACTCCTACAGCTGATAAACACCTTCAGCCAAGTGGCTAGATGCAAAATCAACTTTAAAAAAAATCAATAGCCCTCCTGTATACAAAAGACAAGAGGGCTGAGAAAGAAATTAGGGAAACAACACCTTCACAATAGCCACAAAAGACATAAAGTACCTTGGTGTAACCCTAACCAAACAAGTCAAAGACTTGTATTAAAAACAAAACAAAACAAAACAAAAACTTTCAGTCTCTGAAGAAAGAAATAGAAGAAGATGTCAGAAGATGGAAAGATCTCCCATGCTCATG
Organism: Meriones unguiculatus; assembly: GCF_030254825.1. Lineage (NCBI taxonomy): Eukaryota > Metazoa > Chordata > Mammalia > Rodentia > Muridae > Meriones > Meriones unguiculatus. The sequence continues at coordinate 28,607,027 of NC_083368.1, read as the reverse complement.
GCTTGGCAGGATTAACATAGTAAAAATGGCCATCTTACCAAAAGCAATCTACAGATTCAATGCAATTCCCATCAAATTACCAACACAATTCTTTACAGACCTGGAAAGAAAAATTCTCAACTTCATATGGAATAACAAGAAACCCAGAATTGCTAAAACAATCCTCTATAATAAAAGATCTTCTGGAGGTATCTCCATCCCTGATCTCAAGCTGTACTATAGAGCAACAGTTATAAAAACTGCATGGTAGTGGCGCAGAAACAGAATGGTGGATCAAAGGAATTGAATATAAGACTCAGAAATAAACCCACACACTTATGGACACCTGATCTTTGACAAAGATGCCAAAACCATATAATGGAAGCATCTTCAACAAATGGTGCTGGACTAACTGGATGTCTACATACAAGGAACAAGTCAGGAGCCTGCCACAGAGGGCCTCTGAAAGGCTCTGCCCTGCAGACTATCAAAGCAGATGCTGAGACTTATGTCCAACCTTTGGGCAGAGTGCAGGGAATATTATGAAAGAAGTAGGAAATAGTAAGATCTGGAAAGGACAGGAACTCCACAAGGAGAACAACAAAACCAAAAAAATCTGAGCACAGGGGTCTTTCCTGAGACTGATACTCCAACCAAGTACCATGCATGGAGATAAACTAGAACCCCTGCATAGATGTAGCCCATGGCAGTTCAGTGTCCAAGTGGGTTCCATAGTAATGGGAACAGGGACTGTCTCTGACATGAACTGAATGGCCTGCTCTTTGATCACCTCACCCTGAGGGGAGAACAGCCTTACCAGGCCACAGAAGAAGACAATTCAGCCACTCCTGATGAGACCTAATAGACTAGGATCAGAAGAAAGGAAAAGAAGACCTCCCCTATCAGTGGACTTGGGGAGGGGTGGGGTTGGAGAAGGGGTAGGAAGGGAGAGATTGGGAGGGGAGAAGGGAGGGAGCTACAGGGGGGATACAAAGTGAATAAAGTGTAATTAGTAAAAAAAAAAAAAGAAAAATGCAAATAGATCCATACTTATCACCCTGCACAAAACTAAAATCCAAGTGGATCAAAGACCTCAATATTAAAACAGACACACTAAACCTGTTAGAAGAAAAAATGGAAAACTCATTGGCACAGGAGACTACTTCCTGAACAGAACACCAACAGCACAGGCTCTAAGATCAACAATTAATAAATGGAACCTCATGAAACTGAAAAGCTTCTGTAAAGCAAAGGACACCGTCTTCAGAACAAAACAAATGCCTACAGATTGGGAAAGGATCTTCACCAACCTTATATTTGACAGAGGACTAATATCCAGAATATATAAAGAACTCAAGAAGTTAAACAGCAACAAATCAAGTAACCCAATTACAAAATGGGGTACAGAGCTGAACAGAGAATTCTCAATAGAGGAACATTGAACACATGTTGGAGAGGATGTGGAGAAAGGGGAGCCCTCCTCACTTCTGGTGGGAGTATAAACTTGTACAACCACTATGGAAATCAATCTGGTACTTTCTCAGACAATTAGGAATAAATAGTGCTATCTCAAGACCCAGCTGTACCACTCCTAGGCATATATCCAAAATATCCTCAAGTACACAACAAGGACATTTGCTCAACCATGTTTGTAGCAGCTTTATTTGTAATAGCCAGAAGCTGGAAACAACCCAGATGTCCCTCAGTTGAGGAATGGGCACAAAAATTGTGGTACATTTACACAATGGAATACTACTCAGCAATTAAAAACAAATCATGAAATTTGCAGGCAAATGGTGAGATCTAGAAAAGATCATTCTGAGTGATGTATCCCAGAAGCAGAAAGACACACATGGTATATACTTACTTATAAGTGGATATTAGACATATAATATAGGAAAATCATGCTAAAATCTGTACACCTAAGGAAGCTAAGCAAGAAGGAGGACCCTGGTTATGATGCTCAATCTTCAGTCAGAAAGGCAAATGAGACGGACATCAGAAGAGGGAGAAAAGAGGGAACAGGACAGGAGCCTATCACAGATGGCCTCAGAAAGATTTCACCAAGCAGGGTTGCTGACCTCGAACTCGTGATCCTCCTGGAAGCTAGGGTCAGATGAAAGGGGAGGAGGTCCTCCCCTATCAGTGGACTTGGAAATGGGTAGGGAGAAGATGAAGGAGGGAGGGTGGGAATGGGAAGGAATGAGGGAGCAGCATACAGCTGGGATACAAAGTTAATAAACTGTAACTAATATTAAAAAAATAAAAATTTAATTAAAAAAACATATGCTGAGATACATAGCTAAACTTTGGGCAGAGTTCAGGGAATCTTATGAAAGAAGGTGTAGACAAAAAGACCTGGATGGAACACAAGCTCTACAAGGAGAACAACAGAACCAAAAAATCTGGGCCCAGGGGTCTATTCTGAGACAGATACTCCAAACAAGGACTGTGCATGGAGATAACTTAGAACTCCTGCTCAGATGTAGCCCAAGGCAGCTCAGTAGCTAAGAAGGTTCCCCAATAATAAGACCAGGGACCATCTCTGACATGAATTCATGGGCTGGCTCTTAGATCACCTCTATTTGAGGGGGAAGTAGTCTTGGCAGGCCACAGAGGAAGACAAGCCAGTCCTGATGAGACCTGATAAACTAGGGTCAGATGGAAGTGGAGGAGGACCTCCCTTATCATTGGACTGGGGGACGGGCATAGGAGAAGAAGAGGGAGGGAGAGTGGGATTGGGAGGGGATGGGGGACAGGGCTACAGCTGGGATATAAGGTGAATAAACTATAATTAATAAAAGAAAAAAAGTTACAAAAAGAGTGCCTGCTTATATGTATGTATACCACGTGGTATGTGTACGCAGGGAGGCTGGAAGAGGGTACTGCATCTCCTGGAACTGAGGATAGACATGGTTGGGAGCTGCCACGTGTGTGCTGGGGGCCAATTTCCGATCCTCTTAAGCGCAGCCCATGCTCTGAACCTTTGAGCCATTTCTCCACTTCACCAGAAATGAAAAAGTGTTTCAAGTGATGAGTATCAGGTAATTCGGGCTCTGGGATGTTCCTCTACATCTGGACATTTATATGCTGGGGTTCTCATTATTCAGTTCTCTGAAGAGAATTTAGGTGGCTATATATCATATTTTCAATAATGTTACTATACCACACTATTTTTTTTTGAGCGTTTGATGGGTGTGAGGAGTGGAGTCTTAAAATTGTTATGAGTTCACATGAAGTGGTCTATTAAATAATTTGAAAGACAATCCATCTGGTTTAGGCTGCAATCGAAATCCCTGAGCACCAAGCTCTTTGCTCTTTGCATGAAATAGATTTGAATCTCAGTATTTTTAAATTATGAAGAAACACATTATAGCTTCCTGCTCGTCAACTCGGCATTTGGTAGCAACAGCACCCGTGGCCCTTTGCAATTGTTGGGTATTGCAGGGGTGGCAGATAGGATAAAATAATCTTAGGCATATTAATGAGCATATGACGTCCAACCCTCGAGTCAGAAAACAGAATCCTGCTTCCTTGTTCTAAGCTCTGTTGTCGTCTCACAACTGGCAGCCCGAATCAGTCAGAGGCCTGCCGGTTTTATTCAAAGGCCTCGCTGCATTTGAAATTCATGTCACACTTCATAGCATCGTTATTTTGCTAGGATGATAAGAAATAATGTAAATTTTACATCTAGAGGCCGCGATATTCTCAGTGGGATGTGGAAATAAGAAAGCTGTATGAATACAAATAGCTGAGAGCCTGAGAAACATTAAAGTCATCATGCAAGTACTTGACCAGCCTGGGCTGTCTTCCACAGAGACCAAAGAGATACTCTCCCAAGGAAAAGGAAAACAATCACAAAAACAAGATTCCTGGACCAGAAATTCTTAGAACAGTAAATGTTCCCTTTCATGACAAAAAAAAGAAAAAATCACATAAATTAAAATTTTTGAGATAAAGCATGGAGGTGATCCTTAAAAGCTGTCACAGGGGGAGAAGGCAGTGTCACCACAAAGCAGGGGATGATCCAGACCCAAGGCCAAGAATGCTAACTTCCAACGCACGCTGGAAAAAGGTGGGAGTGGATGTTCAACCCCAGCTTTCCCAGGGACTGTGACCTGGCAGTCACATCACAGTGTGACAGGAGAGTCCTTTGCTCTGCCTAGGTAAAATCTGCAGAGAGGTGAGAAGCAAGCAGTGACTTTAGTGTTGAGTTCCAGAGGCTCACAAGACAAGTTTCTAGATCCAGAGGCTTATAGCTCTAAGCCTTGGCTAAAAGAGGCTTATGGCTTCAAGCTTTCGGAGCTGGAGGCTTATTGCTCTTCGTGCTCAAGTTGGAATTGAGTCTTCACCTTTTGGTAGCTCTCTTCTAGCCACCATTACCTATAGTGTTCATGGCTTCAGTTCCAGTCTCTAACTCCTAATGAACTCTTGGCTCCTGGAGCCTTAGCATCTCATGGTTTCTGCCTTCAGTTATTCTCTGGAGTTCTTTAGCTGCTCTCTGGAGCTCTTCAGTTGTCTCTTAAAGTTACAGTGTTCAGGGATGCTCAGCTCTTTCTGGATCTCTGGAATTCTTCATCTTCTCCTCACTGCCACTGCTGCTGCCTAGGCTGGAAATCCCTGGAGCCTTGTCTGCTCCTTGGTTATCTACCCAGCATGTTCTTCCTGTGATAAAGGCAAGTATGCAAAGAAGCCATTTAGGAGAAGCTTGTATTGGCCTAGTATTCAATACTAGTGTATAGTTCATAGGAGAGAAGTCTCCCTGAAAAACCCAAAAAGGGTGGAAAACAGCCTGCTTACTTACACAGCCAGAAGAAAGGCACATCAATGCTTGTGCTCAGCTATAATTTTGCTAGTTAAAGCCTTATATAAAGCCCAACCACATAAATCTTGACTAAGGATGGTTAATCAGAAACAGTCTCCTTTCTGTCAATCATGAATATTTTGCTCCATCTCTACTGGAGGTACTCTTGCTGGTCTCCAACTCTCATAGGGCCATGATTGATTAAAAAAAATAACCCTTTCAGAATGGCCAATAGACACTCTGGGGCACGTGTGTAGGGTCATGTGGTGATCACTGGAGTTTGTTAGTTTGGAGTCCTCAATTCAAGAACACAACTCCCACAGGTCAAGAGATAGTGTTTTCTGGAGATAAGTATGAGTGACCATGGCCTAGGAGAAAAGGCTCCCTGACAAACCCCCAAAGGATGGAAAACAACCCGAGGTTACCCCAAGTTCCATGGTGCAGTGTGTTAACAGTTCATGTAGGCTTTTATAGTATCAGAACAAAGAGAAGTCTAAAACAGGGCACTTTCAAGGTTTTTCGGTGGAAACGCTAGACAGTGAGGTTACAGCAAAGGGCCTAATCTCTGCTCTAGGCTTTGGATGCTACATAACAGCATTTTTAGTCTTTTGGTTGACTGGAAACTAGGAGTCTGCATGTAGATTCCAGAGGATTTGCCTAATGATTACCTAAGTGTTGGGTCAGGAAGAAGAAGGTATTAGGTACCTATTAAGGGGTTAAAGACACCTTAAGACAATTTGGCCCTTGAGTTGTAATAGTCAGACCTTTCCACATTCTTATAAAGCTAGAACCATTGTGACTGGGGCAAGACCTCCTGAAGGGGAAGCCGAAACTTCAGCTGTGCTTTCAGTGTTCTTTGCTATGAGAGTGGGGTTCCAAGCAGAGAGCTTGGGACATTGACCCAAAGGTGGGCTAGGCTGTCTGGCTGGCAGCCCCCTGCTTCAGACAGTCTTCACAAAGGGAACAGTTTGGCAGCTCTCATTCAAGTGCTGAGGAGCCATGACAAGGAAAGTTTGTTCATCCACTAAAGAGAAGACTCTATGATATGAAGCGCTGCTTTTATGACATGAAAAATTAACACTCTGAGTGGTACTTAGAAATTTACAACCAACCCATGACCAAGATAGGTAGAGCAACTGTCCATCTGATGTACCTGACTTCGGTCTAACTCATGTTACTGTCCTGGGACTTAATACCTACATAGCTATGGAAAAATTCATTCCTGCTGTGGTGATTATTCCTGCTATCATGTGAAACTACTGAAGAATATATATATATATCCAGACCTGAGGAAGTTCTGCTAAGCAAAAACCTGAAAGTGGTGAGGTAGCTTTGGAACTAATAGAAATTTTGAATATAAAAGTCTCAAGATTGTCTCAAGAAGATTATTGATAGAAATGGCATGTAAAATACTCTCATTGAATGCTCAATAAAAATGGAGTAACACAGTAGACAAAAAGGCCACATTGCCTTACACAATATAAATTGCCATATGTAGGATATTAGAAATAGCAACAGCAATGTTGGTGTCTTAGTTAGGGTTTCTATTGCTTCAAAGAGGCATAATGGCAACTCATAAAGAGAAGCACCCAGTTAGGGCTGGCTTACAGTTCAGAGGTCTAGTCCATTATCATCGTGGTGGGAAACATGGAGGCATTGCAGGCAGACGTGGTGCTGGAGGGGTAGCTGGGAGTTCTGCGTCTGAATCTGCAGGCAGCAGGAAGAGAGAGTGAGCCACCAGGTCTGGCTTGGGCTTCTGAGACCTCAAAGCCCATCCCCAGTGACACACTTCTTTCAACAAAGCAATACTTACTCCCACAAAGCCACACCTCCTAAGAGTGCCTCTCACTATGAGCCTATGGGGCCATTATTTTTCAAACCATCACCGTTGGTGAGGGCTTAAAAGGAAATTAGAAACACTGCATTGAAAATTTGGGGTGGGGGACTGTCAAAAGCGTGCCCTGGTTTATTCTTACTTCTTATAGTTAAAACAAGAAAAAAGTAGGGTTTGGGGGAAGGTGAAGAAGGAATAGATAAATCAAGAGAGCTGTTAGCATAGGAGCCGAGAATTAATGATTTGGGGGAATTCTTAGCACATTCAGATAGTAACAGGTTCTAGAAGAACGGATTGACTATTAAGAAGGAGTGCTGTAAAAAAAAAAAAAAAGACTATCAGCCATGACCTTCCATTCCCAATTTCCCAGTGATGATGTTACCTGATGGTTCTATTCTTGCCTGTCTTTAATATAATAAGGGATACTAACCAGTGGGGAAAGCAGACACTTACCATTCAGAACACTGACTTGCAAAGATGGGGTTATAGACCAGTTGTAGAATGCTTGCCTTGTAGATATGAGGTCCAGTCTCTAGGGTTAGGCTATTGAAATGAAACTGTTATTGTGTAGACTTGGAATTTTTGTCATTTTTGAAATGCTGCTGTAACATTTTGTACTGATTCCTCACTTCAAACATTCTGCTGAGGTAGGTGTGAATTAAGCCTCAGAGAGTGGCTTTAAAAAGTCATGGCAGTTTAGTAGGTTTGAATGATTAGTTTTTATGCCTTCTGTTAAGTTTTAAGCAGAGTGAGAATTAGGTCAATAGAAATGATTGGCTTCTGAAACACTCGAGACAGTGACAACAGTTGACTTCCTCCTGTCATTTTTTCCCCCTTATATCTGTCAATTACTTAGAGCTCAAAAAGTCTACAAGGGAGATATGGGATGTATGCTATAGCACTTTCAGCAGATAGACTGATAGTGTTGAGCACCCTCTTTTCATCAGTTCTTCAGGGCCCACTCCGCATTGCATGGTCCAGTTTTGATTGATGAGTTGATGGTGGGGTGGGAGAGGGATGAGACCCCAGGAGAGGGTACAGTTTAGAAACAGGCCACTTGGGACGATAGAGCGGACTCAGCTCACCAGTCAGAACTGGCTCTAACGAAGGCTTGTCTTTGTGATTGTTTGCAGAAAGATTACCACTTTGAATATACAGAATGTGATAGCACTGGCTCCAGGTGGAGGGTCGCCATTCCGAATTCTGCAGTGGATTGCTCTGGCCTGCCTGACCCAGTGAGAGGCAAAGAATGCAGTATGTTGTGATTTTTTTTTTTGACCATTTGTTTTCCTGATTAACCCAAAAGCTCATCCTATCAGTTCTAGATGCCATCATAATAAAGACAAGAGACCTGACAACAATGCATATGTATTGTCAATATCCAGCAAAACAAAGGAGTCTTTCTTGGAACGTTTTATTAGTACGTTTTTTCAACTTTGTTTGTATGTATCTATTGATGTATACAAGTATGCCTGTAGGTGCAGGTGTGCTACAGTGTGTGTGTGGAGGTCAGGGGGCAACTTGGGAGAATTGGCTCTCTACTGTCACCATGTAGCTCCTGGGGATTGAACTCAGATTGGCAGGCTTGTCAGTAGGTACCATTACTCACTGGGTCTTTCTCAGGACTTTGGGTTTTTGGGTTGAAGTGTTTGATGCAATATGCACAATATTAAAGGATGTTATTTTTAAAAACCTATTCTCTTATTTGAAATTATGGAGAGAAGATTGACAGAACTGATCTTTGAGTTTTAAAAGAATACTCTTTAATTTAATTTTTTATTTGTTATAATTTATTCACTTTGTATCCCAGCTGTAGTCCTCTCCCTCATTTCCTCCCAATCCCACCCTCCCAAGCCCCTTCCCCAGTCCACTGATAGGAAAGATCTTCCTCCCCTTCCATCTGATCCTAGCCTGTCAGGTCTCATCAGGACTGTCTGCATTGTCTTCCTTTGTGGCCTGGTAAGGCTATCCCTACCCCCAACATAAAACCAGACACATTAAACCTGTTAGAAGAAAAAGTGGGGAAGAGCCTTGAACTTGTTGGCACAGGAGACAACTTCCTTAACAGAACACTAACAGCATAGGCTCTAAGATCAACAATCAATAAATGGGACCTCATGAAACTGAAAAGCTTCTGTAAAGCAAAGGACACTTTTGTCAGAACAAAATGACAGCCTGAAGAGTGGGAAAAGATCTTCACTAACCCTATATCTGACAGAGGGCTAATATCCAGAATATATAAAGAACTCAAGAAGTTAAAAAGCAACAAATCAAGTAATCCAATTAAAAAATGGGTTACAGAGCTAAATAGAGAATTCTCACTTTACACCCATCAGAATGACTAAGATCAAAACCTCAAGTGACAACACATGCTAGAGAGGATGTGGAGAAAGTGGAACCCTCCTCTACTGCTGGTGGAAGTATAAACTTGTACAACCACTCTGGAAATCAATCTGGCACTTTCTCAGACAATTAGTAATTAGTAATAGTGCTACCTTAAGATCCAGCTATACCACTCCTAGGCATAGATCCAAAATAATGCTTTTTAATTGAGTAAAACATGCATCACTTAGAATTCCTCTTTAGAGAGAACCTTTTGTCCTGTGGTGGTAGCACATTCCGTTAATCCCAGCACTTGGGAGGCAGAAGCAGACATATCTTTGTGATTCAAGGCAAGCCTAATCTACAGATCAAGTCCCAGGAAATCCAGGGCTACACAGTGAAACCCTGCATTGAAAAACAAACGAGAGAGAGAGAGAGAGAGAGAAAAAAAACCTTTGAGTTAAGTATATTCATATTTTTTTACTTTCATTACTACCCCTGTCCGCAGATCTTTTCTAGCAATGTATTCCATTTTCTTAGCCATAGAAATAGTTATTTTAAGTGAAACTTGTACAGAGACTGTGGAATTGCTAATAATACATTCACTGTCTTGTCTTCTGGCAATTAGAAGGATTGAAATTCAGCCTTCTTAATTAAGACAGAGAGATGCCATCAAATTTGTTTTTATTTATGAATTACCTACTAAATTTCTTTTTTAGTTTGGTAAGTTGGAAGTTTATGCAATGAAATAGATTAACCGTGGCCCTGGGTTCTACAGCTGGCAGAAAAACTATTGATTTTTCTGTGGACTGCCAAAAGCTTTTATAGAAAGTTTCTGTTTCCAAATGAATGAAACGGGTAAGCGAATTATTAAACAGGTGACGGATTCCTTCTTGTTCATACATTTCATCTGTTGCTCACTGGGAAAAGGTACTGGTAGGTACTGTGGAGACTGCAATAGTTCGATGGAAGAAGAAATCAGAAAAAAAATTTGCCATTTTGTTCTTGGTGATTGAATTTTAAATAAATGCATCAAAAACCTGAGAGTCCCCACAATCAGGTGATCTATCGAGAGTCAGGAAAGATAGTGGGATCAATAGAAAAGTAGGTGCCGCCCTGCTGGGGTCTTGACAGTCACTGCCACACAGGACTTGTTCTCAGTGGGGGCAGAATGTGGTTAAAGGGAGGTGGGGCCCAAGAAACAATGGTGCAATTGGCTTATTGTACAATCTGTATTGTATTTTCCAGTACTTTTGTACCCTTGGGGTTATTTCCTTGTTTCCCTGTAGACAGCCTTATTTGGAGAGACTATCCTGAATGCTTACTCTGTGCATAGGAGGTGTGTTAGTCTGAGCTAGCTCTGGCTGTCCAGTTTAAAGTGGACTGTAGTGAAAGACTGTATACCATGGAAATTGGTAGTCATTCCCAATCAGGGCCTTCCTCGCTTAGAAGTCATACTTTTAGTATTTATCAGGATGCTGTGAATCACTAATTTTTGTTACTAGAACCCAATGCTGAGTAGGAGTGGCTGCTACTTGAATGTTGCAGAGACCCTTTTCCAGCAATAACATTCCCCAGGTAAATTTTTGAATTTGCCTGTACATCAAGAAATTTCTCTCCCTGGTGTTGCACTGGACACTGAGATGACCTTGTGGCTCTAGCTCACTCATAGGGAACTTAGCTGCTTCTCCCAAGGCTCTGGTGCTCAGTCTGTTATCTACAGGCATAATCTACCATCAGGTTCTTGCAAGTAGCCTGCCATTCCTGAACTACTGCACTTTTCACCCCAATATTAGAACAAGAGGCTGTGGCCCTTTTTAAACTCCACAGATTCCCCACTGTTGGCTCACTTTCTTCTTTTATCCTTTAGGTTTCTAAAGGTTTTATCCTTTGAGTTTCTAAAGTAGTTCTTAAGCCTTGGAGTTCCTTTGATACTCTTAGATTGTCAAAAATAGTGGTCATCTTTGAGCAATTTCCTACTGTAACCACACAGTCTGGAGACAGGGGCTTTTTGGCTTCAAAGCAAGCCTTAGAAGTGAAGGGTGAGGGCTTGGCTCTCCTGGGAGATGCAATGAAGAAGAGTTCCTTTACCTTTACATATTTTTAGAAAGGTCTGAATCACCGAGAAAGAAATGAACACATCTGTTGCTTTTATATTCTCATTCCTTTTGGTGGGGGAGAGCATACCTCATTTACTGCCCACCCCTTCAAGCTTTTCCAAACCTGTAATTTCAAGAGCAATTTCAAAGCCTTAAATATATTATTTTCTAATTGAGGATGACTATTTCAATTCAAGATGACTATTCAACATTTAGGATGTTGTAGCCGGATTTTTACTTCTTTCTTCAACCATTCTCCACACCTTTTTTCGTACCCTTTCAATTGCCTAACACTAGATATGAAAGGAAAAAAAAAGGATAGAGAGATCACTGAATAAATAAGGGCTTGGAAAGGGGGAGTCATTATTATTATTAGACTACTTCCTGCTGATTAGGGCCATCAAGCTCCTTGGGGCAAGTTTGAAGAAATCAGGATATCTGATTTCTTCTTGTTGTTTCTTCTTTGCAAATGACGACTTACCAAACTTCAACCAACAGTAACCAACTGAACTAAACAACAACAGCCCACCAACAATCCACCAACAACCACTGATTTCCCCTATCAGGGTTCTAGCATTTATATACCCCCTGAAAAGTACCTAGAATTTCAAATGTCACACAACTGCAGAAACTATCTTCAGTAGGCAAAACCACCCCTCTGCTAGAGCACAAGGCAAATCATAGTCAGCTGCTGTGAAACAGCTCCATATCCCCACACCTGAGATTTAAATCAAAATGCATTCCTATAATATTTCTGTATTTTTAAAGAAACCAAAATTCCAAAATTCTTACTATAGAATGTAATAACCAGATCAATTTTGTCTTGTGAACTTTGTTTAATCTTGTGCTTCAGTATCAATATTGTAAGACAATGACACATGGAACATATGTTATGCAAAAGTATACATGAAAATATGTATGGAAAAATGAATCTATAAGTAATAAATGTGTGCGAAGATTTACACTTGTATTTCTCATAGAAGAGCCAAGGAATTAATGTAGCTTTAATGAGATAAATTTTATACAAGACACATACATACATTTATATTTGATCTTTCAATGCTTGGTTGTAAGTTAATCCTCATTTTACTTGGATCAGTAAGCTCTATGCTCAGATTAGTTTTACAAGGCTTTGGGTACATACCTTTCTCATGTTTCTCTGAAATCTTTTTTATGACCCATATCTAATTGCTCTTGAGAAATACACAGTTATATTAGACAGATGTACTTACTGGTAGAGGCAAAGAAAAAATTATATGTGCATGTGTGGAAAAAAAACAGAGAGATAGGTGGCAACATAATTATGAGTCAATACAACAGGAAGATGGAAAAATTATAAATGTATTCAACATCAGAACTCCTAAGTAAATAAAGCAAACATTGACACATTTGAAGAGATAAATACAAGCAATACAGTAATATTAGGAGATTTCTGTATCCCATTTATAATAATGAAAGAGTACCCTAAAAGGAAACCACTAGTGAAATGTAGATTTGAACAGTCTTTAGGCTAGATGTTTAACAGATATTTGTAGAGTGTTCTATTCAATTGCATCAAGATACACATTCTTCTCAGGTACACTTTGAATATTTGGCGGAAATGCTCACAAGCTAAGTTGCATAACACATATTTTTTTAATTTTAATTTTAATTTTGTTACATTTTATTCATTATATAACCTGATTGAAGCCCCCTCTCTTTACTCTCCCCAGTCCCACCCTTTCTCCTTCTTCCCCCCATCCCCTTCCTGATGAGACTTGTCAAAACACATATTTTTAAAAATCAATAAACTTTATTATGAAAATCTTGCAAATAAATACAAAACAAACAAACAAAAATCCTGAACAGATCCAAACTTTATTCAACTCAACAAACTTGTGTATAGTCAGTATATGCATTTGGAATGGAATCTGTTGAAAAGATTGAAAGCTTTTCAAGTATCTTTTCTAACTGTGATGGAATGAAATCAAAACCAAACGGAAGATGTGTAAACATAGGCAACCTGAATGGTTCTGCGGTTCTGGTCAGAGCCCTTGACAGGCACAACCAGCTGAGACTCTGGAAAGTATGGAGAATTATGAATTCCTGTAGTCCTGACCCTCCAGGGCAGGAACATGACAAGATTCAAACAGCATATGGCTGCAGGGCCCCAGGTGCCTCTTCATGTTCAGGATGACAAAAACTGATGAAATGGCTCATTTGGGCTTGAAGAGAGTGTCAAAGATGTTTGGGCAAAGATGTTTGAACTTACTGGAAAGAGGATCCCACTACTATTCATTTATCCTTTGATGCTGGAGAACTGGGGTCCATGACTTATCTTGGGACCCTTGAGTGCCAAAAATGCACAATATGGCAAGGCAGTCTTGTCAATAAAGTATTAGAAAAGAGGGTATCCACATGGAAAAGGAAAAAAAAGGACCTTTACTGTACATGATATTCAGAATAAACTACAAGAAAAACAAAGAGGAGTGAGCATGTATTCTTGGGCTGAAGAGGAATTACTTGGCATTTGACCCCAAAGTTCAGGGGCAAACCAAAAAGTGGGCAAATGGTATCATAACAAACTAAAGAATATCACAGTTCAGGGTACATCAGGTCAGAGGCAACCTACAGAATGGGAAAAATGTTTACAAGGCTAATGGAGGGTTAATAATATCAAATAAACAGGAAACTAGAACATCCAATATCAAAACAAAATAAGCACAAAGATAAAAATGTTAGAAAATGGCCTGACTATCTACAAATATATCCCTCAAAAGGCCATATAAATGGCTAACAAGTATATTAAAAAGTCTATCATCTCTAGTATTAGAGAAATGCAGTTAAAGCCACAGTGAACATGTCACTCATACATTTCAAAATGGCTATTATCAGTCAATTAAAGATAAATGCAAAAGTTATGGAGAAAAATGGACCCTTGTGTACTGTTGGCATGAATGTAAATTAGTACAGCAATTAAGAAAAGTAATATTGGGTGGTTTCTTACTCAACAGTGAAGAAGGAAAATAGATGGAATTGGGTAGCATCATGTTAAATGATACAAGTTGCACTGAGAAAAACCAGGATCATGTGCTTTCTCTCAGATGTAGAACACTAAGGGACAAGAGATGAGGAACAGGCAAGTGTTAGTAATGGAGAGATAAACTTGATCAGGGTCCTTTGTATATTGTTAGGAAAATGTCACAGCGAAGCCTACCATTTTGTATAATTAATACATACTAAAATTTCTAAAATCCTGAAGGTAGAATTGTCATGCGATACAGCAATCTCAGTTCTGGGAACATCGCCCTTAGGATCTGGAAATCAGTATGTCAAAGGCTACCTGGTTAGTGGTGTTTGTTGTGCCATGATTGCTAAGCTATAGAATCAGTTTAATTATCCATCTAAGAATGAATGGAAGGGCTAGAGAGATAGCTCAACAGTCAAGAGTGCTTGTTCTGCTGTCACGATGGCTGGAGTTTAAATATCACCACTGATAAAACAAGCCAGTGTCCAGTAGGGCAAGGGCATGAGAATCTCAGCACCTAATTGTGATAGCACAAGTCCCAGGTTCAGAGAGATGCTTGCCTCAAAGAAGAAGCGGAGACTGAAAGAAGACAACTCATGCCCTCATCTAGCCTCCATGAATGAATAAAGACATACATACCCACACATATATGTGCATATTCATCCATACAGAAACGTGCACATTTATACATACACACATAAACACATTTATATTCGCGTTTATATAAATATATACATAATGAATGGAGGGTTAGGTATGATACCACGATACCAATACTTCAGAGGCTGAGGCAAAAAGATCTCCGTGAATTTGAAGCTAGTCTGGATTACATAAACATTCCTGGGCAGCCTAGGCTACAGAGTAAGATCCTGTTTCAAAAAAATAAATTAAAGAGTAGATAAAGAAAATATAAATACTGTATACAGTGGAATACTATACTGTCTCTAAAAAGTTAAGAATTATGTAGTTTTTAAAAGTGTGGATGATTCTGTAAGTCATACTCAGTGAAACACTAAGGACGCTACAGAAGCAAAAAGACAAACACTGAGTTCTCACTTGTGAAATCTAAGCCAACTGAACTCACAGAGCAGACAGCAGAATGGGAATGTTAATAAAATGCATACATTTCATTAAGTCAGGAGGAATAAACAACAATTATTCTGAGTGAGAGGTAATGTTAATTAGCTTGATTCAATATTTTGCTTGGAACGTGTACATCACAGCATCACTTTCTATACCATATATATGATATATATATACACACACACAAACACACACACACACAATTATGTTTTGCCAATATCCATTAAAATATTAGAGAAAAAAAACATCATCACACTTGACTAACACAGTAAATGTTACAGGAAGTTAGTTATGTTATAATTTAGTTCATTTCATGTCATTTCTTTGTAACTTTTTATTGCAGTACATTTGCACTGGTGTCTTGACAATGGCCTCTTACAGCTGACAGCTTAACCTCAATTCTAACCTGTTTGTTCCTGAGAAAACTACTTATTCCACAATTTTTATTGAGCTTTAATTCATGCAACGAAGAAACATTTATTATATATCCTTTATGCTTGCTGAGAAGAATGATATAAAAGTGAAAGTATTCATGCTTTGAGAGACTTTCATTTCAGCAAGGGAGAGGTAAATACAGCCACCACAGGGAAGGTGGGAAGGGCACGGTACCTGTGTTATTCAGAATGACCTCACCAAGAAGACAGGGTATTCAGATGGAGTCATATGCCTCACACTGAAGCAGATGTAAGCTTGAAGTTCAGAATCATCAGTTACCAGATGAGCAACCTTGGGAAACTATTAACCTCTCATTGGTTCATGTGGGGAAAACATTTGTCCTGATTTAGTGCTATACTGGGATTTAAGCTCCGTACATAGACCTTTGAAGTAGAATCTGAGGTTTTTCATCTTGATGACGTAAAGTAGCATGCTGGGGCGTAGGAATACATGCTGAGTGGAATGGGCCTAGATTTTCCTGGGTCTTTCGTGAGGGCTGCATGGCTAGCTTTCAAGGGAATTGTGGGTAAGGCACAGGTTCTGGTAAATGCCGCAGCCTTCTCTTGGGTCATGCCAAGGACGGTGGACTTCCATTTGAAGTCAGCCACAGGTTCAAGGGGTTATGAGCTGAAAAATAAAATCTGTTTTGCCTGGAGTCATAATTATGCAGTACAGTTTAGTAGGAATAAGTAGTCAAAGTACTCAGAATAAATGATCTTTGTTGTATGAAAGGCACAAATATAAATGCTAGAAGTGTTTGACTTAAATTATTTAGGAAACTTCTCTTGCGTCTTCTGAAACTTTTTAACAGAAGAGCGGAAATGAACCCTGGAGACACAGTTAGGTCACAGTCAGAACTGAGATTGGATGTCAGACAGTTGGGGTTCTAGATTATCTTTTATTTTTAATTCTTAAAGAATTTATTAAAATTTATTCTGATCATATTCTTTCATCTTCCCCAACTCCTTTGAGATCTCTCTATCTGCCTACCCAGTCAACTTCATGTTTATTCTTTCTCAAAAAAGGAAAAAAAATCAGCAAAAACAAAAAAAGAAAATCAAAACAGTTAAAGAAAAAGAAAATCCATAAGACAAAATACCAAAAAAAGTACATGTACACACACACACACACACACACACACACACACACACTGTCCATTTTGTGTTGGCCAAACCCTGGAATGTGATTGATTTATCTTTATCAAATCCCTCCTCTCAAGGCTCAGGACTCTCTGTTGGAAGGTAGAGATAGAAAGATTGTAAGAGTAAAGGGTGGATAACTCCAAGAAAATGGCCTCATTTAGACACAACAGGACTGATTAACATATGAACTCAAGAGACTGTGACAGCATACACAAGACCTACACAGGTTCAAACCAGACAAAAATCTCAGCACTGAGAACATGTTTTGTTTTGTTTTTCAAGACAGGGTTCCTCTCGGTAGCCTTGGCTGTCCTGGAACTCATTCTGCAGACTAGGCTGGCCTCCCAAGTGCTGGGATTAAAGGTGTGTACCACCACTGCCCAGATGAGATCATCTTGCCATCATGTTGCTACCCCCTTGGAACATGGCACAATGCACTTCAGACGAATGTCCATCCCTCTTTGAGGAGTAATGGCTTTCCTAATGTCTACCTCTTGGTAAAAATTGATATACAGGATAGACATGGTGGAATTTTTAGAAGATTAGATCTAAAGGCTTGGATGTATTTTTTTTTGTGGTCATTTAAGTTGGCTAAACATCTCTGTAGACTTTTTATTTGTATGAATTTTCTGGAGTAGTCTAGCATGTAGAACTTTGAGAAAGTTTATTGTAATGACCTCACGTAATAGAGACGCTAGTTTGTGTCTAGCATACCAGTGCTTTTATATGTGCTGTGTGCTTTCCTCATTTAACAAATATTAAAAATTAGGCAGTTTTCATTTACAGAAAGTCTTCATTTAGAATTCCCCTTTCTGCAATGTAGACTAGGGCTGTTGAAAAACAGCTGAAAATCCTCTCACGACTCTTAAGTTTCTAGAATCCTACAGTCCTCTGCCAACTGAATCACTTTTGTGTCCCTAACTCACAGTCTCACAGGATTCATAGGATATTGGACATATGTAATAAGATTTGTAAGAATTCATTTGGTGTGCACCAAGATAAGATCACTTTGTTCTTGGCAGGCTTGGTGTAGGAATGCTGATGTGCATTTCTAGGTGGGACTCAGCAGCCCACAAGTGGCAGGCAAGAGGCTGGAGTGCATGGCAGCCTCAAGAGAGAAGATAAAAAACCAAACAAAACTTCTGATAACAGCTAGAAGCAGGCCCATGGCAATAGTGGTGTTTGATGGGGGCTGTGGTTAAGGGAGCTTGTCTGAAGAAAAGGTTTCCTATGGAGGGTAGGCAACTCAGCTCTCAAGACTGCAGTAAGGTTGGAAATGTTCTCAGGAAGTAGGGGATGATGGGTACTTTCTAATGATGAGAAGTGCTAAGAGCCCAAGTGTTAGGGCATAACCAGAAGTTGAGAAAAACAATTTCAGAGATGTGTTGTTTTGCTCTGTTTGGTGACTCATCAAGGACTCATAAAGGTTCTTCCTGTAACCTTTGCTATTCTCTTTCTTTTCCCCCACGCTGTCTCCTCCCTCCCTCCTTCCTGTCTATTTCTCTTCTTCTGAACCTCAGGTCATCTTGTTCTCAATGAACTGAGACTTTCTCCCTTTCTGATAAACCACAGCAGCAATAAATTTGTGGTTTTCATTGTCTTTTAAAGATGAAAACTACCTTTGCTTAGCTTAAAAAGGACAAAATCTTTTTTATATATTCTGCTAATTTAATGATGCTTGTTTTTTGTTTTACATCACTCTGTTTTCCTGTTTTTCTGATTGGTCTTGTAGTTCATGAATTATGCCTGACTTGACCATATAAGGATGTGTGAAAGAAAGGATACTGTGAGAATCAATTTTCAGATGCTAAGAGGCACTGCTTTCACGAAATGCTCTTTAGCATGGCAGTTGAAAGATCAGCCAGAATTGGTTTTATTAATGTCCCTTTGTGGATCTCTTGACTAACTTTTATTTTGTATACCGAGGAGTGAAAATATTTATTTATTCTCTAAGAAGTTCACAACCGAAAACTTAGAAATTGCAGCTGTGTGATCCACACTTTCTCTTACTGGAAAGCTGGATTTTATTATTGCTAGGATTTGACTTTGAAAGTCCAGTTCTGGTCATTTAACCATGCAGCTTCTGTTTGCACATAATTACTTCAAGTAGTTTTATGGCCATGGTAGACCTAGAATTAATGTATTTTGACTTTCAGGGCAAAGCTTTCCCTGTTGCTCTCCTTTTTACTTTACATGGAAGCAGTAGTTCCACTGTAGTAAATTCTTCTAGCTTCATGGCCCCAAACTTCAGAGCTTGTAAAGCAGTTCACAGACTCTGTTGGATAGCGTCAGCAGAGATGTTCAGAGACATGCAGATGCGAAGCCACAAGGACAGCCATGAGATCGCAAAAGTCCTTTAGTTATCTTGATAGAAGATGATTGTTTAAGTATCATAGATTCATTTTTTTTCCTATGGTCAAATCAGGCCTCAGAACCAATAACTTACAAATTATAGTGGAATACTAATCTAATGAAGCTTGTTAGTGTTTGCACATTTGTTCTTAGGCGAACCAATACTACTCACAGAATTTGGATAAGTTATCTTACATGATTCTCATTCTGCCTTAGATTGAACATGACAGGCAACTGACAATCGCTGGCAGCCCTCCTTGGAGGAAAATGTCTTCTTTGAGATAAGTGAGCCGTTGTTAGTTAAAAGGAACAAGTGTTCCCTCTAAGCCAAGGGAATCTGGCCGCCCGTGAATCAGAGAAGTGGCAAGAAATGGCCTGTTTAAATGTAATGATTTGGCTTCCTTCTGTCTCATTTTCATTTTTGCAGAATAAGAAAGATCATTTTTTTTTTTCTGCTTGGGAATTGCACAGATTAGATTTGAAAGGGAGACTATGGAAGTGCTGTCCTCATCACTGGCTCTGAGGACAGAGAGAAGCAGGGCATGCTGGGCTGAGAATGCTGTTCTTTTTCTCCCAGACACCCCACCCTCTTTTTAATTTTCTAGGAGGATTTTGATTATAAGCAACTACCAGAGAAGCGAAGTGTACTCTTAGATCCTGTACCCAGTCGCCATGTCCCAGCTTCAGCCCTTTATCTGTAGTGACCATTATTAGCAGTGGCAAAGGGAGAGCGATAATACCAGCGGTATTTATCTTAGTAAACGGGGCTAATCAATTGAAGAAAGGTACTATCCTAGTGCTTCTTGATTCTAGGTTCAACATTTCCCCATAAATATATAATTACCTGTGTTTAGATATTAACGTAGTCTGACAAATGAGATGGGCTTCGTAATGAGTTTAAGCTCTGAGAGATGAGGTAGCTATAACTGCTTTTGAGGAACGCTAGGCTAGAATAGCAGCTTTGTGAGCACAGAGGCAGAATTAATTCTTTCTTCTTATTTGCTGCCACATGCCTGATGCCTAATTTTTGACTGTCAAAATGTAAGTACTAAAAAGTACTGCTGCTTAAATTTATATTATTATTATTTATATTACTATATTAAATTATGTCCAAGCAGTGAAAAACTATAATAAGATTACATAGTGAGATATAATCTCACTAAACAAGCAAACTGGAAATTCTTTTATGGCTACTCTTACTGCTGTTTGTGGTCCAGAAAACACATTTTAGTAATGAAATAATTGGAATGAAAATAGCAAAAATAAATAAATTATGAGTACATGTAATTTATAGCCATAGTCTTTTAAAGCATGAGGTCTCTAGATGGAGGAAAAAGTAAAACCAAGAGTTGCTGTGATAAAAAGATTAAAAATAGACTTTTTATTGATAGACATAAATCAGAGGATAGTCAGCATAAAAGCAATTCAATTTAATAACTGTTCCTTGGTGCATTATACTTGCATAATTACCGTAGTGTCTTGACTTTCTATATCATGCTCTATTTCCCACGGAGACTTTAGTTTTTCTAGTCTCTTACTGAGTTCCCAAGCAGATCTATGAAGAGGATGGAATGTTCTTGATGGAATGTAAAAGAATAGGAACTTACAGGGTCAAGAAAGCTGCCCATGGCTTTGTTGTTTGGTGACATATGAATACAGCATCTTCCATATCTGCTTCTTGTGTATTTGGGTCCTTTCAGATACACAGCTGTACAATAAATGTCAGGAAAGCAGAGGCAGAGAGATGAGAAAGAGAGTGGTGAGTGAGTGTATGACTTCTTGCTTAAGCATGGACTTTAGGGGCTTGAGTTTCAAATATCTCTCTTCCAGTTGCTGCTGTGATAAAGTACTATGAAATCCCAGACTGAGACTGCTGCTACCTAATGGCAGCTTTAGACAAGAAGGTCTGTCTGTCTGTCTGTCTGTCTGTCTGTCTGTCTGTCTGTTTGTTCCTCCCTTCCTTCCCCCAACCCCTTTCTGCTTTCTATTCTTCTCAGTGTGACTGAATTCTGAAGTTCCTAGCAGATTAGCCAAGAGCAGTTCTGAGTGTAACAGTAAGCATTCTCCCAGTTATTGGCCACCATGATGTGATGAAATCTGTTCTGCCATGCTCTCCCTACCACGATGGACCAACTTGAGAAAGTGAGCCATAATTAATCCATGTTTTTTTAAAATTTGTTTTGCTTAAGTATTTTGCCCAAGCAGTGAAAAACTAATATAGTCCCTTTTCCAAAACTCTAGAGTTTGCTAATTGTCAGTTCGATTCAGTTGTAGGATTGCAAGGTTGTTGAAAGAAGCTAGTTTTTACTTTAGAAATGACCAATTAATTAAGATGAAATATAGCTAATCCAAACAACAGCTAATATCCAGAAAAAAATTCTACCATCCTGCCTAATTAAAGTCTGTTATACTAACTAATCAACTAATTAAAGTCTGTTATACTAACAGACAAATACGCAACAACAACAAAACCAAGAATGTAGTCACTGGAACTGTGGACCACAGAATTCAATTAAAGCCTGAATGCCAAGGTCAGTGTTGAAAGAGAAAGTGAATGAGACTTTGCAATTATCAGAAAAGCAGATGCCGTGGCTGCTAGCAGAGGTAGGCATTGCTAACTCTCAGTACAATCGTGTGAAATCAATTAAATTTTAATCAGAATGTGTAGTTCTTCCTTTGATATGCGCCTGCCAGGATGAAAAAAAAAAGACTGAAGAGAAACAAATGATTAAAAGACGAAAGACTTTGGGACACTTTCGCTTTCCTGTAAAGGCCCCATACCCATTGAACTTGGAGTGCACAGCAGTTTTGTAGAGAAAAGGCATCATCGAACTGGTAGCAGTGTTATTATTTTCAGGTTCCTGATAGGAGTAGGGTCTGATACAATTATTTGTAGCATGTGCCAGGGATATTGAACAATGCTCCATGCACCTGTTAACACATTTTTCTGAGATGAATATTACTTTTTATCTTCCATCCATGAACAAAGCTATTAGACTTATAGAAGTTAGGAGTTTGCAAAATAGTTCTCAAATGAATGTTTTAGGTTTACCATATGAAAAGTTCTACAACAAACATGAGAGGGAGAAATAATTATTGTTTTATGGTGCAGATGTTTTATGGTGTGAAAGATGGTATCGAATTAGTTAAAATTGCTTCTCCTTTGGTCACTGTTATTGTTTGACGTGCTCTTTCTTTAAGGTAGGTTAGTGCTTTTAGAACCAAGCAAGCTAGATTCTAAATATTATTTGGCAGTCTGCTGATTAGGTAGCTGGGTAATCAGGGTATTTAAATGTTCTGTGGCTCAGTTTCTTACTTGGCGTATGTACATAATAGCTTCCTCCTTCATGAGTCTACTACAAATACAGTCAATATTCATGATTTATGGGTTCTATGTTTACATAGTTGATTTATGACCCTCAAACCCATACACTTAGTGCTTTCACAATAATTTACAAGCCTAATGTACTAGTTTTAGTTTTTTGTTTTTTGGTTTTTTTTGGTTAACTAGGAACAAGCTAGAGTCATCTGTGAGGAGGAGACCTCAAATAAGGAATTGCTTTCGTCAGATTGGACTGTAGGCATTATGGGACATTTATTATTATTATTATTGATTAATGTGAAAGAACCCAGTCCACTGTGGGTTCTGCCATCCCTGGGCTGGTGGTCCTGGGTTCTATAAGGAAGCAAACTAAGCAAGCCATAGAGAGCAAGCCAGTAAGCAGCAATCCTCCATGGTCTCTGATTCAGTTCCTGCCTCCATGTTTCTGGCTTGGGATCCTTCCCTAACTTCCCGTCATGATGGACTATAAACTGTAAGGTGAAATAAAACATCTTCATTAACTGCCAATCAATTTAAAAGACCAATTTTTGATTTCAGAGTAAGCTGCCTTCCAAGATAATTTTTAATGCTGCTTTATTGCTTGTGACATTGGTTATCATATTAGAGGACTGTTATTTGAATCTGAGCTTACTAGAAGGTCTTCAACTCACTGAAACTAAAAGAAACTGTTTTCCATAACCCTGTTTCTTCGCTGGTTGTTCTCATCCTGACAATAGCAGCCCACGGTGAGCGTGTGTTGTGTGACATGCTAGTTCTGGTGACTACTCTGTGCTACATTTCATTTCCTTAACTCTGTGAGGTATTAAAATATAAGGTAGGTGCTGGGGTCGCTCTCTCAGAAACAAATGCCTGAAGAGACCAGTATCACAAGATTAAGAAAAGGTATTACAGCCTTGTTCCAAGATGGTCTTCCTTCCTCTTCTCCAGGATAATTTTGGTCTCATAGTTAATATGCAGTATTTTCTGCCTGGCCTTTGCTGATATTCTGTTGTTTTACTGACTTCAGGGTGTTGGTTTAATGTTAAAAGTTCACTGAACAGCACTGTGAAGCTTTTCTAAAGAGAATCATTATTACTTTAGTGGACAAGTAGGTGGATGAGTGTGGGTTTGAGCTCTAGTTCCTTAATTAGTTTTTTTTTCAAAGACAGCTTGTTTTTATTTCTGATTAATTCCTCCACTGTGTTAAAAGGGGGACATGCCTGCCTTCGAGGCTTTGCTGCCTCACTGGGCTAGGAGATTTCTTTTCATCTGCTAATTTAGACATTTTATTTTGTTCTTAGTTCTTTAATGTCCCGATTAAGGGATTAGATAGCCCCTTTCTAGGCTTGAGCTCTAATTCCACCCCTCACAGGGCCATGTACTTTGGACATGTTGATTTGCATTTGTTGAATGAATGAATAATGACTTAGCAGCAGACCCACTGGCTTAATGGAGCTCCTAAAAAGGCAGAGAACTTGGCATCATACACGGATGGAGCTGGTGTAAATGTACAGGTTGCCATTGTGAATAGTGAAATGTAGAAGATGATGAAAAGGCTTCTGAGTGGAGATAGCTTTTTTACTTAGCTACCTCACTGCTCTCCCGTATGCCCTTCCTAATTCGCTCTTCACTGGATCAGCATTGCATCTGGGCTTAGCATATGCTACACACAACTAGGAATGTCAAAATAATGACCCTTGTTTCTGTGGAGAACAAGCAGAATGTCCCTTCTTCAGTAGGCTCTCTGTGTACCTTAGCAGAGGTGCTGAGGGGGTTAGGCTGTTAGGCCATAGAAGGGGGGCCACAGATGACTATCTGGGATGAGTGGGGTGGGGTGATCTGTCATGAAGATGTTCATTTTTACATAGGAACTGGAGTTGTCCAGATATAGAAGGTCATTTGTCCAACAGGTCTGGAAAGAAAAGCCACAGTATAAGACGAGAAGATTAATATGCATTTTGTTTGATCCAAAGAGGATGGAGCAAAGTTGAATAGTGTAAAAGTAGGTTGAGGCAGATTGTGAAATACAAAGAGCAACAGTGATGAAGACACTGGAAGGCTTTACTTAGGGTCGGATATGATCCGAATTTTATACAAAATAATTCTGCAGACAGTCTGAAGGAGAGACAGTTAATGGAAGAGGCCAATGATAATGGCTTTTTCTCTTCTGCTTTACAGCTTTCTCCTGTGCTTCTGGAGAGTATCTAGAAATGAAGAACCAGGTATGCAGCAAGTGTGCTGAAGGCACCTACTCCCTGGGCAGTGGCATCAAATTTGATGAATGGGATGAGTTGCCGGCAGGATTTTCCAACGTTGCAACATTTATGGACACTGTGGTGGGCCCTTCTGACAACAGGCCAGATGGCTGTAACAAGTAAGACCCCAAAGGAACCCTTGGACTTTGGAGATTTGACAAAAGTGTAGTTGAGGAGAGTTTAGTACTGATGAGGATTTCAGATGAGTTCGGGAGAAAGGATTGTAAATTTTTTAGAGGATTTCATAAATGAGAACTGTATTTACATAATTTCTAACCCCTGATCCTCCCTCTAATTCCACCTGTGTCCCCCTAACCCCTTTAAATTTCTTGACCTCTTTTTCTTTAATAAATAAATCTCTGTGGGGAGATTTATATGTCTGTAATTATATATATAATATATATTATATATGCTGAGTCTATTTATCATTGTTCAAATGTGTGTGTGTTTTAGAACTGAACATTTAGGATTGGAGAGTTTAATGGTGCTCATCCTTAAGAAAGACTGACTTTCCTTCTTTGAGCAGTCATTAATTTCCTATAGTTCTTTATCTAGGAATGGGGTATTGAGAGATTTCTCTCATCCACACTGTCATGTTAATTGGTGTTTTTTTTTTTTTTTGTCATGGTGCAGATATTGTATAGGCAATCATATTGTTGAGATTTTGTGGGTATAGCTACCCTTTCATATATTGAAGATGCTTCTACTGTTCAGCAGATGTCCTGGTTTTCTGGTTCTTAAGATCTTTCCACTGTCTTCAGCAATGTATATGCACTTAAAACACACACACACACACACACACACACACACACACACACACACACACACTCTTAATGAAGTCACATCACTTGGGTTATAACGCTCCCTACCTTCAAGAGCTGTAGACATCTAATAAACACCCAGGTATGGAAATTTGCCCCTTGATATTTTTTGGGGGGGTCAGTGGAGTCCAAGAGACCCCTCCTCATCAAATTTAGGCTGTTATCATCGTTGTCCTCGGTTGCTTCCCAAAACCTGAAGGTAAGATTTGATTGCTGAAGACACAACGTACTTTAGCCCTGGAGGAATTGAGCTGGCACTGACCAGGAAACTTCTTGCCGAGGACAAGCTTTCATAGTATCTGAAGGAGCTATGCAAGCTGACAATAGAGGAAAGCGATCAGCAGTCTGCTCAGCTGTCAAACCTATTAACTACAACAGTGACTAGCATGGCAAGACAGTTCAACAGTGTCATAGTGGCACTTGTATCTTACCATCAGCAGCTATCTAATTGGGCTCAGGCCTTGCTTGGTAGAAGGGAATTTGTGCCTCCGGGTGGAAGTAGCCTATTCGTGATTGATGAGGTCATGGTCCCCAGAGGAGAACCTATTACTGCCACTTTCCTAAACCAGTATAATTTCTAACCATATTCTTTTTTTTAATTTTATTTTTTTCTTATCAGTTACATTTTATTAACTTTGTATCCCAGCCGTGTCCCATTCCCTCATTCCCTCCCAGCTAACCATATTCTAAACACTTATACTTATATCTGTGGATAAATTTAGGTTCCACCTTTTATCCAAGAAGCTTTTTTAAAGATTGTCTATGAAACCATTACAGTCAGTTGATATCATTCTAACAGAAGCCCTATACCTAAGGCTCAGGGAACATCTCAGAAGAGGAGTATTTCTTAGACAGTCACTACAAAGAACGTAGCTAATTTTAATCAGAAAATAATTGGTCTCACAATATAGTAGATACTGTGTGCAGAATGCAGTAGAGCTATTAGAAAAAACGAGCTTATTGTCCTATATTTATAGTCAAACCTAAGGCAGTAGTGTTTTTACTAACCACTCTCCTTTTTTAAAGAAAAAATTCACGTTTATTTTTTTTTCTTTTCTTTGAATGCTTGGCCTTTATTTAGACCTTGATTATTTTCTAGAAGAGTGGGTTGTGAATCCAAGGTGGAAAGGTCCTTTGCTTAATTGCTAAGTGATCATTGGCTTTGCCTATGGCAGCACTGGAGAAATGTTAAATTGTCTTAGAGAAAAAGAGAATTTATTTATTTATTTATTTATTTACTTGTGTTTTCTGTTCTCTGTATTGACTATGCAGCATTTCCTGTAATGTGGCGAAAATTAAACCTGAGGTGGTAAAATCGGTAGCCTCTGGCTGCTTTCTGACAAGAATGCTCCACCAGGAACCCAATGTCTTTATCATTATTTAGCTGAGCAAATAGATGTGTTTCCTCTCCTAGGCTCTCTCAGCTGAATGGCAATGATTTATTTTTCTCTTTGGAGAATGAGATAGTTCTAAGTGTGTGTGTGTGTGTGTGTGTGTGTGTATTTTATGCATTTTTATTTTTACAGTACCTGAGACTGAGGGACTTTTATTGAGATTTATTTAGCTTAGTTCTGCAAACCCAAGAGCATCGTGTTGACATCTGGTGAGAGCTTCATATAGCTCCAAATCATCGTTGAAAATGAAGGTACAGTCCGGCATGTGCGAAGAGAGAAATGTTCAGTGAGAAAGGTATTAATCCTTTTCTGAGGTCTCAGCTCCCCTGACTCTACACGGCTTTTCGTGAAAAGATCCATAGGAACAACGAAAGAGAGGAAAGACTTGTTTTGTTCATGG
Organism: Meriones unguiculatus; assembly: GCF_030254825.1. Taxonomy (NCBI): domain Eukaryota; kingdom Metazoa; phylum Chordata; class Mammalia; order Rodentia; family Muridae; genus Meriones; species Meriones unguiculatus. The sequence continues at coordinate 28,579,778 of NC_083368.1, read as the reverse complement.
CTTTAGTACACACTATGGGGTTTGGGGGTGGGAGAGCACAGCTGTTCAACTCACAGCAGACAGCAAGCAGAACAGAAAGGATCAGCCACAAATAGGAGCCAGGACAAGAGCATGCCCTCAGTGACCACGAGCCACTCTGGTCTACCATCCAACCTTCTCTACCTCTCAGCAATCTGTTCAGAATTTGAATCCGTTCATGGGTTATTAGGTCAAAATTCTTACGACTGAATTGTCTCTGATAAAGCTTGCTCGGATACACCACAAGGTGCGCTTTAGTCTTTTCTCTGTTTAGTCACGTTGACAAACAAAATGAACCATTACACAGAGCCACCACCGATGTTCAGTCCTCTTAAACTGCCGATTCATTTCCGCGTAGACCTGGCGAAGCACAGCAGCATGCATGCATAAGAGTACCTTAGAGGAAGGTGCTAGCAGCATGGATGGGGCACCAAGTCTTTGTTTTGGTGAATTTAAATATTGACATAGCAATCTTTTTTCTAGATGGACTAGGTTATTCATCAAGAACAATATACATGATAAGCAGACTTTTTCAATATAGTTTCTTTAATATACTAATCGTCTGAACATAAATTTTAGTTTGATATTGTTTTCTTCTTGCCCCCACCCATCTGGCATTACATCCTATTTATTTCTTTTTAATCAATTGGGTCATATTGGTGACTTAATCATTGAGCCCAAGAACTCTTTTATATATTATGGACTTGAGACTTACGTGGGTGTATCTATGAAATATACACGGGGGTGTGTTTGTGTTATGTCCTTCAGGTCCGTGGCTTTTGACTTTTAATTGTCTTAATGGTATTTGATAATTAGAGATTTAAAATTTGAAAAGTGTTATTTTTTAATGGCATTTTTTTCCTGTTCTGCTTGGTGATTTGTGTTAGGGTCTATTGGCTGACCCTAGGTTTTGAAGTCTGCACATTACAGTGTGTCCTCTGTGGTGTAAAGAGGGTTTTATCTTATAGATCATTACATGTGGAACAGTCATGAACATTTGCATATCTCTCTTGGTGCTTCTGTCAGCATGAAGTGTGCTGTAAACCCTGACACATACCAGTGTTCAATTTGAAATGACCATTGCTTTTAAGACATTCTTAGGTTGCTTTAGGAGATCCAGCATTAACTCAGTGATTGGAAAGGCTTCGGCTTCTATCACGTCTTCTTCAACAACTTAAAAGGCCAAAGATAAAAATTTATATGTTAACCCAGATATTTAGCATTTAATGACACTAATATTTTCCATGGACCTGCTCTGTGTGTGTGTGTGTAAGTCAAATTCAGATGTTGTTTGGAAGAGTAATTCTAGTTGTAGTTTTTTGTACTTGAATTTCTTCTATGTCTACTGGTGCTGTTATTGTTCTGAGGGTGATTTGTGAAGTATTAAGGAGGTACACATGGGAAGGGTTGGAAGGAGAGGACACAGGAAGGCTTAGAGGGAAGAAAGGAAAGGGGAAGAGAGGTTCTAATCATTTTAATTAAAAATGAATTTAAATTAAGTAAAAAATAAACTTCTCAGTCGTGGAGTTGAACCTTTGAGTTTTAGCAAAGCTGCTGTTATCCTTTTTATGTTGCCCACGAAATCTTCTCCCAGTTCTTGGCCAAAGGATTGTGGGTAGCTAGAAGAGGTTTCTGAGCTCCTACAGCAGACTTTCGTTCTGTCTCCACAGCTCTTCTTGGCTCCCTCGTGGAAACTACATAGAGTCTAACCGCGATGACTGCACTGTGTCGCTGATCTACGCCGTGCACCTGAAGAAGTCAGGCTATGTCTTCTTTGAGTACCAATACGTGGACAACAACATCTTCTTTGAGTTCTTTGTAAGGCTTTTCATATTATAGAACTTGATTTTTAAGGGACATGCATACAGTGGCCTCTAAACCTCCCGGTCTATTCCGCTTTATGCCTCCTAACCTTCTGGAGGTTGTTAACCAAACCTCTCAATGCTAAGAGAAAGTTTCTTTTCCACCTGTGGTACTTTGTGTTCAAGTCAAATATTGTTTCTTTGCTCTTCAGCTCTTTGTGGTGGAACAATGTTGGCTTGTTTCACTTCTCGTGATGTTCATCAGGTAGCCGTTTGGCTTAGACTGTATGTCACAAATAGTTTTCCAACACGTATTTTTCTTTTTAGCTACAAAAGCTATCATTTTTCTACGCACTGTGTATGTAGAGGAGTATCAACGTTTGCATGTTCATGTGTATGTGCATTTGTAGAGAAACATGCATGTGCCTCTGTGGAGGACAGAGACTGAGGCTGGCTGTTTTCCTCTGCCATCCTCCACTCTAGTATTTTGAAGCAGAGAAGTGTCTCACTGAACCCGAGCGCACAGATTCAGCTGTACGCCTGGCCAGCTAACTCTGAGGTTCTGCCTTTCTCTCATCTGCCAACTCTGGGGTTAGAGATGTGTGCCGCCACAGCCATCTTTTAAATGCACGGGGGATCTGAAGATGTCCTCATCATGGTTGTGTAGCAAGTAATCACCCATTGAGTCACCGTCACAGTTTTTATCACGTTAAAGTTATATTACATTGTTTTTTGTTTTTACTTGGGATATTTCCTTGTGAGCCAGTAAATACTCCTTTATTTACTGACTGCGGTTATTTTTTTATTCACAATTATTTAAAAAGTAAAATGGCTGTATGTTCTGGTTCTGTGGAATTTGTACTTTTGTTGAGTTTTGTACTGCTGAAAGAACTCATGGAATGAAATCATTGATGTGCCTGTCATGAGTGTAAGTATCTAAGATATAGTCATATGCTAATGACTATACAGAATCTATGATGTAGTCATATACTAATGTAAGAAATACTAAGGCTATTTAACTAACATAGCTATAGCAGATATTGTAATATTTATTATGACAGTAACTTGAATTCTTGACAAAATGTTTTCAGATGGACTCACACTGAGCACAATGTTTGTTTTGCTGTCAATGGGAAAAATATTTCTGTGATCCAGATTTTAAGAAAAGAATATACAAACAATTCTAAAACAAATTCATATTGCTCTAGGTGATGATTATTTCTAAATCAGTAGCTGTGGTTTCTGTATCAGAAATTTGATAGCAAGAGATATTTCCCATGAATGAGTAAGCCTTACCTTTGAACTAAAGAGATCCGGCTTTCGTTGAAACTCTGTAATTATTAGCTCTCTGTTCTTGAGAAGTTAGACTAACTTTCCGGCCATTACCACTCCCTTCTCTGAAGTGGACCTTTAGATAAGGCCCTTCCCGGAACTTCCGGTATGGATACCTTTTGATGTTTTAGGATGCTAAGCAACATTTAGACAGATTTTCTTTTTAAAGTATATCTTGTTTGCAAAATAGCTTGTGAGAATGAATGAGCATTTCTTGGAACATTTCAATGATATTCCAGAAAATGAAATAAAATTAGGAAGTGAGACAACGGCTTGATTGTTGTGAATGGGCAGCTCCTTTGTATTTCCCAACAAGTCCCTTGAGAGCATTCAATAAAGGTGCTTTTAAGGTAAAACATTTCATTACTTCCTGTCAGGGATGCCAGTGTCCTTGTTTAGACTCTGAAAGGGGTGGCAAGCTTGTGCTGATCCTTTTGTTGGAGTTTCGAGTTTATATATTATGACTCAGAAGTTCAAACCTCTCAGTCGTCATTAGTAAGCAATGAAAAGGAAATGTTTAAAGATAAAAGAGGTGTAGGTGGACACAGAGAAAAATATACTAACAGTGTATAGATTGAAGTATTGAAGAGCTGAGTTTGAGCACCAAGGGAAACTCACTCAGAACTACCCTGTCTTTTCAAAATGATGAAGCTGAAACCTAGAGAAGGTATTGGTCCATGATTCACCTTAACTACTTTCAAAATAATGGGATTTACTCCCCAGACTGGTGGGGAGTGTCACAATCACGTGATGACTGCTTTCACGTGTGAAAAAGCTTGCCTATTATTTGTTCATTCAAGGTATACTCAGAGCCTATAACTCCTAAGAAATGGCTTAACACGGGTGTCACGGTGACCATGATGGTCAGAGGAGAAATGGGGCACAAATTCAATTAAATATAAATTGGATATTTATTCTCTTGATATGGAGATCGCAAGTGGCACTGCTGTCTGGTTAATAAGCCTTTAGAAACTTCTCTTAATGAGAACACTTTAAGCTTCATGACAGATAGGAAAATCACTAAGGCAGAAAGAATAATTTCAAGAAGAGAAAGAGATTTAGCGGTTGATTTGTGTATGTGGCGTCATCCGACTCCACCTTGCTGCTGACTATATTTCTGAACCAGAACGATGGCTAGGCATTTAGGCATCTCTGTACTTTTTATAGCTGAAAATAATGGTATCCTAACCTCTAAGCATTTTTGAAGGATTACCCAGAGAGTTTAAGATGTTAAATATGAAAAATCTAATCATCTTTACTGGCATGGTAAATGATTAATATTTACTCCATTACAAAAGGTTTCAGATTTTGTATTAATATTTACCTCATTACAGAAGACTTAGATTTTGTCCATAACCGCTTAACTATAGATTTAGATTACATTCTAGGAAACCAGCCACCTAAGCAAACTTTGTTTGCTAATTTAAAATTTTACTGCTGACAATGACGTTCACAGATAAATGTAGCTCTCACTCTTTATCAAAGAAGAATTTTTTTTTTCAGCAGATCCAGGTTATAACCAAGATAGACAACTGGTGTAAATGCAGAGAATAAGAGACTGTGGGGTGCCCTTCCCCAGTTGATACACCTATGGCACAGCCCCCACCCCTAAGGGGGACATTGCAGAAGAGGGATCAGAAAGATTTTAAGAGCCCAAATTTCAGGACACCTGCTGTGAGATAGTGACACCCAGACATGACAGAGAAGCTGCACCAGTAAAATCTTAATAGTGTGTCTGCCTAAGACCTGAATAATGACCGCCCCAGTCAACATGCCAATGAGGAAAGGGAGGCGTCTACAGGGCTCCTCCCCTAGGTGGAAATCTGATTCTCCCTCACGCAGCAGCCTGCTATCAATCACTGCTGAATGAGGGAGAATCCGTTTTCTCCAGGCTGTAACCCCCTAATAGGTTGCAAAATTCCCAAGTATTCATCCTTAAACATGTTTACATATGAGTAGCACTGTGGTCTCCGTATATATATGTACAGTAAATACAGAAGAAGAGGTAGGGAATTCCAGAGTAGCTGGAGATGTATAGGAAGGGCTTTTAGGGAGAGAAGGAGAAGTGAAAATGATTTAAATAAAGCATAAAAAAAAGAGAGCGAGCGAAAGAGAAGAATTTAAATTAAATACAATAGACTTTGCTTTTAAACTCAAACTTGCATGGTGAATGTGAGTTATTAAAACATTTGAGGAAGTTGGGCGGAGGTTTTGTAAGGACTTTCCAGTGGCAATTCTTCCTCTCCCAACAGCCTGGCATTTTGAGGTGGTTTAGTCAGGATTGCTCCCTCACATGCGGTTGGAGCACAGTCTCCAGTGGTCTTGGTGTGTTGCTTGTTGGAGATTACTTAGTTTGTGGTTTAAAATGGCTTGACGGGCGTGCTTGCGGCATGTGCTGGCGACAGACATGAATGAAAGCTGTCATTTCGAAAGCATGACTGACACCCTTGTGTTCAACTCCCAGATTCAGAATGACCAGTGCCAGGAGATGGACGCCACCACCGACAAGTGGGTGAAACTCACAGACAGTGGAGAATGGGGCTCCCATTCTGTAAGTCTCTTTTTATGTCTTTCTTCTTTTTGTGGCTTTCGCCAGCCCTACTCCTCTCCTTTCATTTCCCAACTATTTCTAAGGATTCATTCTAAGAAAAGAGGGTCTGTTACTTCAGATAAGCTCCCTTGAGCGAAGAAACTGCCCTTGTGTTTCATAGACTCACATTGAAAATTTCAGATGTTTTCTCGTCTTTTCCCTTAGAATGCTTTCCCATGCCTCTCCTCAGCCGTCATCTCCTTAAAGTGGGACTCAGCAGTTTAGGAAGCTATTCCAAACTAATATACGATGTTATAAAGCTTGGGAATGCAAATTTACAAGTGTGTCTGCCACAGGGCATAGGCCAGTACCTCTGGTCATTAGAAAGACCATGAATCATTTCATTCCTTGTTCTCTGCCATTGTTTTTAGGAAGTTATTCCCGGGTTTGCTTTTTGGGCCTTTTGCAGCCTCTATCATTGGATAGATCTGATTGTCACAAGATATATTCACTTTTGGGATCTCAACTTTCTACGTATTTGCTACCTGCTGGTCCAAAGCCTACCCTTTCTGGTTACATAGTATAAAGTTTACCTCTGTCCAGCATATCTCTTTGAAGGCTTGCATCCAACATGCTCAGATGACATGTTTTAGCACATCTCATGTTATCTGTGACACTGTCCCTTTGGAGAGAGGCATGGTTTTAAAACCCGGCTCTATGTTAGAGCTGTATTTCTGTAGATGGGTTGGTTGATATCTTTGTGGCTGTTCTTTCTTTCATTTTAGAAATGAGAACAATCTTCCTGTATCAGAGATGGTGACAGGAAGGGCCTAGATAGAGCCTCCAGTGTGGAACCTGAGTTCTGTCTACCATTCTGGTCTTTGAGTTCATAGAAACTCTCTCATCCTTGAGTCTACGCAATCTAGACTTTCGGGTGCATTTTTTATCCTGTGCTTGAAAGTAAGATTAGTACCACTTAAGGTCCATTCACTTCAACAACCATTTGGTGGAGCTTTGGCAGGAATGTGTGGAATGCCCTAGTTCTCTGCATCTCTGCCAGGCTGTTGTAGTCAGGCAGATTGCTATGTCTGTAGCTTGAATGTCATTGGTCAGGGTGTAAAGAAGAATAAAAGTATCAAATGAGGAAGCAAAGACCTCTTGACTTTGGGTCAGTTACCTGCATGAGCAAGAAATTTGTTAGAAAATTAGTTTGGTTTATATATAGAAAATGTCCCAGTGGCAAAGGAAGCAAATGTTAGTGTCATTTAATTTCTCAAGTCAAAGTTAAATCAAGCTACCTATAAAAAAGTGTGTTTTCTCTTGTTCCTATCACACTGTGGCTGATTTACCTTTAGGATAGAACCTTTCTGCGTATAAGCCACAACTTTGAAGTTTAAAAACATGTTTATCTTTTGTTTAGACATAGTTTCTTTCTCTGTATATTTGCGGATTGTCAGAGTGTTCTATTTTTTATTTTAAACCAACTTCGTTATAGCTTCAGCTGAAATTAAAAGTATTTAAATTTATTAATTGTATTCTAATAGTGTTAATATAAGGAATTAAAGGAGGATATAAGTGAGTACTTTTAGGCTGTGCCTGGAAATGCCTGCTTTGACCTGAGTGGCTTGTGTTTCTTTCTGTAGGTAATGCTGAAATCAGGCACAAACATTCTGTACTGGAGGACAACGGGCATCCTTATGGGTTCTAAGGCAGTCAAGCCTGTGCTGGTGAAAAACATCACCATTGAAGGTATTTCATAGCTATGTGCCTCAGTACTCACTAGTCCAATTTTATTATTGAAATGTTTGTTAGAGCGTTGGTTTAACTGACCTAAGGATTTATAATAAAGACAAATTAATGTCAGGTGTTATGCATGTCTAAAGACCTTAATTTTAATTTTATGTCCACCAAATTGATTAATCAGCTTTTTCTTTTTCTTTTTTTTCTACCCTCAGACTGAGTTATTTAGTAGGTGTAAAGCAGTAAGCACAATGCCGATCTTCAGTGTTTTTTAAAGAAAACAAAAGTGTATTTGTTTACAAGAGGCAATTACTCATTAAAGATATGTAAATTATGCTAGATAATCTAATCATTGTTATAGCCATAAAAATAATGAAAGTCTGGCTGTTTCCTAAACCTCTTGTGCCTTTCTGAACCAGATGGGTCCCTTCTGGCTCAGCTGAGCCACCAGTAAATCCTGTCATGGCTCATTCTCAAGTAGAGTTCATCTAGTCATGGCAGCAATTCCTCTTTATTAAAATCTTGTATGTTCTGCTGCCTCCTCTGTGCCTGCTCCTGAGTTGTTAACTCATTAGTCATTGGGACATCTGCTGGCCAAAGCTGGAATTACAAACCAATATCCGTTTCTAGGGTCTTTCCTGCTTTGCTTGCACACTGTCAATCTTCCCTTGTTCCAAGTAAATAAATAATTTAGGCTCAATTTCCTATTAATATTTCTCTCTTCTGTGCAGTAGGAGCAAGTAGGTTCTAATGTACAAGTAGGTGTTTATTGTACTGGGTTCTCTCTCCCAAGCCCTGTTTTTCCTTTCCACACAGGGGTGGCGTATACCTCAGAGTGCTTTCCATGTAAGCCAGGCACTTTCAGCAACAAACCAGGCTCGTTTAACTGCCAAATGTGCCCCAGAAATACCTATTCTGAGAAGGGGGCTAAAGAATGCAGAAGGTGTAGGGAGGACTCCCAATTTTCAGGTAAGGTTAATCGACATGTTGTGTTCTTCTCTTTCCATGTTAACCTTGGTCAGGTGTGCCTCACTCGGTAGAATAAGTGTGGCAGCCATGACGGGCCACACACCAGTGCCTGTTGAGGACAATAGACATCCCAGCGTCCTTCTCTGCGTGACTCTCTCCCTCTATGACTTCCTTTATTCCATACTTTATAGCTGACCGGTACATATGCATTTGAACCAATTTAGCCAACTGTTTCCATTCACGTGGTTTGTTACCATAGAGACTGTAGTGATGTACTTAGGAATTTTTAATTTGTTCCAGGCTTCCAATGTTCAGTGATAATATAGGAAAAATCTAATATCTTCTGGGAACAGCCACTATGATGCAGATGTATCACAGAAACAGTTATGCTCCATCCAGGGAAAATAAAAATACAAACCTTTATTTGCTTAAGGCTTGGCTAGTTCTGCCTAAACTACTCTGGTGCAGTGATTTTTTATTTTTTATTTTTACGTGTTAGCATGCTTTTTGTGTTTTAATGTTATTTTTTTTTCTTACGGTCACGAAGAGATTGGTCCATTTCTGAAGTGCTTTGTGTGTGTGTGTTACAGAGGAAGGGGCCAGTGAGTGTGTGGACCGCCCACCCTGCACTACCAAAGACTATTTTCAGATCCATACTCCGTGTGATGAAGAAGGAAAGGTATCGTGAGCAGCGTTTAACACACTTCCTCTCTAGCAAACTCCCTTCCCGGTGTGAGCACACTCTGGTTTGCACTCAGTGTGTGTAGTCAGTACAGAGGAAGCCTCAGCGTTTAGGTGTTGCAACCTGCCTTTGCTTGTGGCCTCTCAGTTACTTCTCCAGACATTGCAGCTCTCCTGTAATCTTTATGTTGTTCTGGTAAAACTTCTTTGTTGAGAGGGTTTTGGTTTCATAAAAACCAAAAAAACAAAACAACAACAACAAAATATTTCATGTTTGCCTCCAATTTTTCCATATTCAAAAGTACCTTCTTCATAAAGCCTCTATGGGAAGACATAAGATACTCAAAGTAAGGTTTCTAGCCCAGGGCCTTTCATGTGGTGAGTGTCCCACATATTATTGCTATTTTTAAATAAATATGTTCATATATATATGTGTGTGTGTGTGTGTATGTTCAAATAATCAAGAAGAGCACAGCTTGAAGTACACGCTACAGCTCACAGGATGAAAATGCCTTGCAGCGTCTCTTGAACTGTGAGATACCCAGAAAGTCTTATCAAAGGAGCTGTGCCGCCGTAGGCTGATTCGGTTATGGCAGACTACTCTGTAAGCACATTTAGAACACACAAAGTGATTACCACGTGTCCAGCGTTTAGCCGGGGGAAGATGTGCAGATAAACTTTGTAGTTGATGCATCATTCTGCCAATTAACGAATCGGCCATTACCACCAGCCTGTGCCAGTGAGGAGCTGAGGGGGAAGTGGATCCTGGCAAGTGTCCTGTAGATATGTCTGCATCCTGAAACGGGGCATTTAGTTTTTGGAGATATCATCAAATACTATTTTCCTTTGCTAAGTTTGCATCTGTGAGTGCTAATCTGTACTTTTCATATTTATGTGAATATGGAACTTCCTTTATGCCTTTAAGTACTTTGAAGAAATTTGGGGTTGAGTGATTTAGAGTAAATACATACAAATTTAAAGTGATTAGTGGAAATTTTTAATAAGAAATACAACTCTTTTTTAATAAGAAATATTAAATCAAACTAATAGTACTAACTAATGAAGGGTTGTAAAGTAAGGTTGACAATGGCCTTACAATAATTACATGGGAGGCTGCTTTAATTTAGAAAATACATACAGAAAGATGCCACTAAAATGGAATGGAAATATCAGGTATAAGACCTTCAAAATAAACTTTCCTTAGCTAAACTTGCCTAATTAATGATGATTAATTCAGCATTACTGCAGTGTAAAGGAATGAGATCTATTAATGGTGCACTATATCTGAACAACATGAAAATATATTAAATCATACCATTACTGAGTGCTTTATCATATACTATATATTATATTTATATAAATATAAATAATTATATTTAGTGTGTTTATTATATTTAGTATAGTGCCAGTGGCCAGTTTGACAATATTTGGTTGGCCTGGCCTTGTAGAATGAAGGCTGTGCATATTTAAATATCATTTAAAACACACACACACACACACACACACACACACACACACGTGTGTGCGCACATGTAGTCTTTATGGTGTTCTGGTAAAACTGCTCTGTTGAGAGGGTTTTGGTTTCATAAAAACATTTCATGTTTGCATCGCACTTTCAGAAGAATGAGTTGCTTGTTGGTCTCTCACCTGCGCTATGAGCCATCTGCTTCTGAGCGTCATTAATATTAATTTCCTGTCAGCCACACTTGGAAGCATATGCCTCAGTTAGAAAGACAGAGAAGCAGTTTGTCGTGTGTGCGGCAGGAAGGATTGTGAGCCGAACTGGGATTATGGAGGATTTGTAACTTGATTTCCTCTAAAACATATAGATATATATTAATTTCTAAAACTCTGCTTTGCTTCTTTGCTTGGAAGCCACTGGTTATTTGGTGTCTCAAGTCTGTTTGTGTATCTTATTGTTTTTACTCCCATCAGACTGAGCCTTCTGTAGTGGTGCTGTTAGCATCTCTTGGGTAAGTTGTTTAATGGCTCTCTCATCTGGGGCTGGGCAGACAGCTTAGTGAGGGAAGTGCTTGCCTCAGAAATTATATGATGTGGGTTCAGTCCCCAGTACTCATGTAGGAAGCATGGCCTGGTGGCATGTGTTTATATGTCCAGGGGACATAAGGACAGATTCTCAGGATCTGCTGGCCAGCCAGCAGCCTCACCTAATTTTTGAGATCCAGGTCAATAAGAGATATTGTCTCAAAAGAAAAGTCAACGGCGTCAAAAGAATGATGTCAGGATTGTCATCTGGCCCACATGTGCACATACACAACTTTAGTCTACAGTTTTTCCTTGTTTGCAAACTTGGGCATAGTGGTGTGCTTGTCCTAAAGAGCCTGGGAAGAGTCTACAATGCTGCACCACATCTTTTCTGTTCTTGTGTAGGAACCAAAGTTTCCCCAAAATGTAGCTGCTCACACACTTTTATTAATGTGAGTCAGGAAATTAGTGAATTTACTAGGATTTTAATTTTTTTTAATATATGTTATACTGGAAGTTTAAAGTCAGTGTGTCTCCTGTAATGGTTCTTTGTTTAGATTCTCCGAATTTTAGCCAGGAAATGGCGGTGCATGCCTTTAAACCTAGCACTCAGGAGGCAGCAGCAGGATGATCTCAGTGAGTTTGAGGCGAACCTGGTCTCAAAGTGATTCCAGGACAGCCAGGACTACACAGAGAAACCCTGGCTTGAAAAAACAAAAACAAAAACCAACCAAACAAAAAAAGATTCTCTGAATTTTATACTGCCTTTCTTGAGGGGAGTTGAGGGCCTTTTATGGAGATAAAATCTAGTTGACATTTTTAGCTACTTAGGAAGAATTAGCTGGAGCCACGGTTTTACAGATGGTCATGGAGGCAGAGGGAAAAAGTAGCCCATTAAAGCATATCATGGCCTGGGCCGTTAAATGAATGTGGAGAGGGAGCTATAAAGAGAAAACAATACTATTTATTATTCTGAAGGGACATCCAGACTTAAACCATTTTTCTTAGCATCCTTCTTCATACAAGATAATGACTGTATCTTCCACGAACATATTTAAGGATATACTTGAGTGGCCTTCAGAGTCCACCATGCCTTGCTGGTGAAATGGTGGTAGAGGACTGACTGTGTCTTTAGGTCTCTAGTTTCAATAGACTTCCCACTGCAGACATTGTTTTAAAGGACAAACAATACTTTCAAATGTTTATTGGATGGAACAGTTATCTCTCTTCTAAAAACCTCTATTTAGTTATAATATTGATTTACTATTGTATTTAGGGTGGAAAGCGTCCTCTTACCACCTCAATGTTCATATTCCAATTTGGCTTTAAAACAGCTAACCTATTTGTTATTCTGGTTTCAAAGTGGGAATAATTAATGTTAGCATGGGCAGCTTTTGGGGTGTAGGTGAGTCACCACTTTTTAAAAATTTTTCATATTGGGGAGGACAACAGAAAGGGGTTTAGCTGACTGTGCTCATGGAGGGCAGAGGGTTTGTCCTGATGTGCAGAGAGTGTGCAAAAGGCCTAGAAGCTTCTGGAGAGAATAGTTTAGCTACAGCTCTTGTTACTGAAAAAGATTCAGGAGCTACTGTATTTATGAATTATTATGATTGCCCATGAAGTTCTGTATATTTTTTTTTGGAAAATAACATTTTTTCCTTTGATGATTACTATGTACAAAGTGTGGTAATAAAGGCTGTGGCTAAGGAAAGGAAGGGAGCAATGGAGGTCACGAATAAACAGGAAAAAAGTCAGTTCACTGAAGCTGTTGGCTACAAATTGAAATGAATGGATGGATGCAAGGGAAGCACCTGTTTATAATTTGTCTTTAATTTTTGAGATCATAAAAATAGTTACATAACTTCTCCTCTCCCTTTCCTCATTTCAAGCCCTCCCAAATGCCCCTCCTTGCTCTCTTTCAAACTCACAGCCTCGTTTTTCATTGTCTGCTTTCACATGTATATGTGTATATGTGTATGCAGATATGTCTAGCTATAACCTGCTCAGTCTGTATAATGTTACTCATATGTAAGTGCTCAGGGTGACCATGTGGTAGTTGTTTACATTTTAAAGGGGGAGGGTTCATGATGAGGAGCATGCTGTCTGTATCGTAGGGTACTTTTGACTTAGGTAAAAAGCTGTTGTGATGTAATGGTCATTTCCAGGCACTAAGGAGATGGCTTGCTTGGCAGAGCGCTTGCCACGCAAGCATGAGAACCCAAGGTTGGCTGTCTGGAACTCACAGTTAAAAGTGAGCCTAGGCGTCCATTCCTGTAATCTTAGACCCGGAGAAGTAGACAGAGGGGTACCTAGGACTAGCTGGCCAGCCCGTCTAACTGAATCTACAAGCTTAAGGTTCAGTGAGAGGCTCTTTCTCAAAAAACTATCTGGGGCCGCTGGAGAGATGGTTCATCCAGGAACGTCATTTCCAACCAAGCCTGCTGACTTGAGTTTAGTCCCCCATTAGGTTGAAGGAAAGACCCAACCTCTGCAAGTCCTACACACGCACGCACGCACGCACGCACGCACAGAGGGGGAGATAAGGAGGGTAGCAATTACAAAAGACAACAGATATTGATCTCAGCTCTTCATATGTTCATATGCACTAAACACACATGCATACATGCACGCCAAGTCATGATTAGTTTCCTACCAATGTTTAATTTTTCTCCTTAGTGTATTAATGAAAGTTTCATCTTTTTCGCTCATTTTGTCAGTGTTTTAGATTCTCTCAGCCCCCTCTTCTGTCTGTAGTAGTTTTTTAGCTCCTCAGCTTATCATCTTTGTTGGAAGGCTGTTATATGATTTGCTCTTAGTTTTAATTTTTAAAACTTTTTACCTCAGACACAGATAATGTACAAGTGGATAGAGCCGAAAATCTGCAGGGAGGATCTCACGGATGCTATCAGGTTGCCCCCTTCTGGAGAGAAGAAGGATTGTCCCCCTTGCAACCCGGGATTCTATAACAACGGATCCTCTTCTTGCCATCCCTGCCCTCCTGGGACGTTTTCAGATGGAACAAAGGGTAGGGTGTCTATCATGAACTGCACTTCCAGCAAAACAATCTCAAGAGGTCTGGATTCTCATTATCGAGTGGTTTTTTTTTTTTGGAAAAGTCTTTAGAAGACATATTTCTTGCTTTGTTAAGATGGAGAGCAGTTGAAAAATAGTGATAATGGGACCGTGAGACCATGATGACTTATTTACCATCTGATGAGAAGCGTCTTATTGGCATTTTGTATGTGTGACTGGCTCCTTTAAAGATAATGTATTTAATTATTCTTTGAGAAATAACCCTATCCTACTGGGTGACCATGGGTAAGCACTCATTTATGTGTGTGTGTGTGTGTATGTGTGTGTGTGTTTGTGTGTGTGTCTGTCTGTCTATGTGTGCATAATAGGAAGCAGCATACAAACAAGCCCACCAGATATAAAGACATGTGTCAATACTTTATCTAGGAAAATTTCCAGATCTCGTTTGAAAAAGTTACCGAGGGACTTGGTGGTAACGCGTAGCCTCTTTCCCTCAGGTTTCTCTGGTAATTGTAGTGTAGAGGTGCTCAGCACGGGGCAAGCTACCCGTGTGCAGCCTAATGTGTTTGTGTGCTCACCCGTCTCCTGCAGAATGCAAGCCATGCCCAGCAGGGACAGAGCCGGCCCTTGGGTTTGAATACAAATGGTGGAATGTCCTCCCGGCCAATATGAAGACTTCCTGCTTCAACGTTGGGAATTCCAAGTGCGATGGAATGAACGGTGAGTTTGGAGTCTATTTAACCTGTCATGGCAGCAAGAACATCATTTGTTTTCAGACTTAGCTTTTTTTTAAACATACCGGACACATTTATGAGGAACTTTGTCTCCCTCGGCCGTGTGTCCGTCTTCTAGCCCTTTTGGAAAAACCAAGCAATCAGTCAGGTGACTCTTCTCAAGAGATAGAAACTACAGTATTTCTCCCCTCCCCGTGGCTGCACTGTCTTTAGTTCCAGCTTTCTACAGTCAATAGCAGCATGTAAATATCAATTAGAAAATCCCACAACCAAATACTTAAAGTTTTAAATGGCCAATTGTTTTAGGTAGCTACTGAAACATCACGCCATTTTTGTTTCTTTCCAGCCTATGATGTATGATGATTATCCCTTTGTCTGGTTATTTCTGCTTCCTGTCCAGTAGTGACTTAGTAGCCGTCATTCTTTTTACATCCAGTGCTCAGGTTTCACAATATCTGTGTTGAGATAACTCTCTTAACAATAATCTCAACCCACAAGGAACATGCCAAAGAGAATCCGTCAAGCCCTCACCCCCCCTCCCTTCCACCCTTTTAGCTGAAAATGCAAAAGTTCTCAACTTAGTAAAGAGAGAACATAAATTGCATGCTGAAGTTGCTAAAAATCTATGGTAAGAAAAAGCTTTTAGCCATTACGCTGTGAAGAAGGAAAAGTAACTTCCGTGCCAACATGGCTCTCACACCTCAAATGCAGAAATTAACTGGCAGTGTGTGGTAAGTGCTAAGCCAGAAAAGGTATAAAACAGTAGAGCTTGCTGTGCTCACTGTGGGGTCTTAGAGATTGTCTCCCCAGGGCAGATGTGCATATGAGGGGTTAGAGGGTGGATGGGCTGCTGTATTAACCTTGCATTTTATGTAGTCACTTTTGAAGCAGACATTGAAACTCACGTTGAAAGTCACAAACACCAGACAAGGTGTTTCAAGGAAGGTCATAGCATCTACGTCATTTACTGCTCTAAGGAACAGTAGGTTACTAACTCCTTTTAGTCTGCCTCGGTGCTGTGCCATGGTAAAGAGTTAAAGATTTCAAATTCCATTTCCGGTGAAGTCCATGACTGTGCTCATAAGAAGCTGCTGAATCCCACTTACTGAATGAAAACGTGCAAACGTGGCAGAGGATTCTGTAGGACAGTTGCTAGCATTCTTTTGGCAATTCTTGTTGGTCGTATTCATTTCAAAATCTGACACCAGCAGCAAGTATTCTAAATAACACGGGTAATCAATGAAATCCATCCTCCAATTATAGCCGCTCACCATCACTTTTATCATTCTACTTTCCTTCTTATTAGATTTGGTCATTGTCCGTTGGTTTTCATAGAGTTTTAAATTTGCATGTTTTAAATTAGTATCTCTCCAAAACAGATTTGGGACATAGGAAATGAGATGTTTACCTGAGTATGGAGATCAACTGAAGAAACAGAGAGTTGAATAATTTTGAGTCAACAGATGAGTGAAAGACCAAGATGTGATGTGTATATTAAATACAAAGTGTTCTTTATTGACCAATAATATCACCTTTAGGAATTTATCCCCCCAAAGAAGAGGAAACACTACAATAGTCATCTCTCTACGATGTGACCTATGGTTGAATTTGAACTCAGGAATTTAAGATCAATTAGGAAAATGAAATTGGACAAGCAAGGGCGTTGACTGAGTCCACAGAAGGACTAGCACATGTCTTGTTCACTCACTAGTCACATCATCAGAGTTGGAGAAGGCCCTGACTCTCCCATCAATACTTGCTTTACTCACTCACTACCAATTTATTTACAGGCTATACTTTAAAATTAGCTCAAAGCAGGAAGGTAGAATAGGAATACAAAAGGTAAACAGAGGTGTGTGTCCGTGACCTGGAGTCTCCTTTAATGAGGAGCACACAGTAGGGGGAAGTGGAAAGGCATGGGGCAGCCAGCCTGAGGAGGGAGTCACCTTCTTCCTGGCTGGAGAGGTGAAGTGGGTGTGTCTAGGCTGGTTTGGACTTGGATGCATGGTTGAAGTGTTTTCATATTCCCGAAAGTCTGAATTTGACAAAGTTGTGTATTAGGGATGAAGAGCCAACTTTTGTATACTGAAATTTTGCCTGTAAGAAATTCAAAGTTGGAGAAAAGTTGATTTTTCCTGAGTGGATTCATGGGGTGTTATCTATAAAAACACAAGGGAAATAGCTTAACTTTCCAGCAGTAGAATAAATAATGTTTACCCACAAAAGGTAGGTAACATAATAAAATATTATGTGTGTCATTATTATATGGAAACTACATTGAAAGATATTTGAAAATATGTTTTCAGAATTTGTCCAACTCAGTGATACTATTTTTGGGGATCTATACCAGTGAGACAATGTGATATGAAGAAGGAAGTTATGCACAAATATGTTAACTGTAAGAATGAAAAACAGGAGGAAACAAATTTCCAACAGTGGGGATATACTTAAATAAAATTAGTTGTAGAATGATTTATAGTGGGGGGATATTTGTGGCATAGCTATTAAAAAAATCAATGTTAACGGTAAGTGAGAAAGTCTGTAATCTGTATTTTTTAGTGAAGACAGAAAAATAGTGGGGGGAGGTGGTGGCTCTGCACTAGATGATATTGGAACACCATGAAGCAGTTATTTCTACCTGAAGCACAGTGACCCCTACATGCAATCCACTGACTACTGCCTCTTCCTTGGCCTTCCCTTGTACTCTTCATGGCATTCATAGATTCAAAGAGCTATGCTTAGAAATATAACCGTTCTGGGTTATATATATATTCTAAATATAACTTAGAAATATAGTCGTTCTGGGCATTCACTGTTCTGCATGGGATGTCTTGATCCCGTTACCATTGTCACATAGCTATTGTCTAAAACCCCAATTCTCCTCTTACCTACATGCTCCTCTCACTGGGCCAGGTTTTAATGGTTACTCCCCTCTTAGAATTAAGAGTTGGTAGCTGCTTTTCTTTGTGTTCAATCATGGGAGCCTTTAGGCACCAGAACTACTAACATTTCTCTAGTAGAAGAGCACACATTATTTTTTTATTTTGTTTTATTGGTGTGTATTCAACATACCAACTTCCTATAAATTATTATAATTGAGATTGCCAAGTTACCAAGCTAGTACTGATATGAATGCCTGTACCACATCTCTTGAAATAATATTAAACGATTGGAGATGTGTCGGTACCAAGGTACTGCCCTTAGCTGACAAACTTGCTTGATGCTATCTGTGGATCGATCACTTATACTTAAAGTCTTAAAGTGGTAGTCTTGGCTTATGGTATGTTGGTTGTTCCTGTGTAAAGGACATACCTCATGTGACTTTCTGTGCACAATCCTGTCACCTCACACTTTTGACCCGTGTTAGCATGTCTGTGCCTCAAATTTTCTATTTCCCAGGGAGGGAAATCTATCTGCTGTCCCATGCATGCCATACTCATTGACAGTAAGAGTTAAATTGGGACATAATACTACAGTAAACTGTAGTAAACTCCTACCCTAAATCTTTGGTAAGTGAGCTGAAGTTTCAGTTTTCCACCGGCTGTCAGCAAGGTGGGGATTTTCCACCTCACTGTGTTGCAGTGAATAAGGACCATCTGTTTCAGTCTGAAAAGTCATGCTTCACTGAGGAAACTGTCGCTGTGTCTCACTCTAAAGAGCTTGTATGCCAAGTGGCACAGTCAGAATGCCTTGGTATCCACAAGAGTATGTCCGCATCACTCTACAATTGATCTTTAGAAAGATGGGGTTTTCTGGAGTGCTTCTAACTTTGAGAATAAATAATTTGGCTTTTTGTGGTTGCCCTATTTTAACTTTTTGTTGTTGTTGTTGTTATCTATGATATTTTACTAATAAAATGTCCTTTCTCGTTGTCAGGTTGGGAGGTGGCTGGAGATCACATCCGGAGTGGCGCTGGAGGCTCTGACAATGACTATCTGATCCTAAACCTGCACATCCCGGGATTTAAGTAAGGGAAGCTCGTCTGACTCCTTGCTAAGAGAGACTTCGCCTCCTCTAGAGAAATTGGGGAGTAGGACTGGCTGTGATTGTAGACATAGGGGAGCAGGAGAGTGCTGCAGTTATCAAGTGAACAGCAGTATGCCAGAGGGTGATCTATGATATAGAGGCACCTACGGAATTAGTCACTAAGAGCCTGTATGCGTTAGACATGTATGCCTTAGATAGAGCTGAAATGTGTTACCAGCCTTACAGACACTCTCCATAACATCAAGGAAGACTTAGTCTAAGTAATTTGCAGGAGCCTATTTTGTTGCTTATTCGTCTATTGTCTTTCTCATTTCTCTCCGTAAGTTACTATGTTACACATTTATTTATGTCTCTGCTTTAGTCTCTTATGTTAAGACTTGTCAGCATGAGCCTTTCCCGTCCTTCCGAAGCCGGGAAGGGATGTGGCATATCATCATGGCCCACAGCAAGTGTATGGCCGGGCAGACTGAAAGAAAAAGGGTCTGTGCTTCCTCAGGACACGGGGGGTTAAAGAGAGGAGCTGGGTTTTCAGTTTAAGGAGAACACACGATTTAATTTTGTTTCAAGTTGCGTTCGGAACGTATTGCTGATACTGCAACTTTAATCTGTCACGTAGGCCCCCCACGTCTCTGACCGGAGCCACAGGCTCTGAGCTAGGAAGAATAACGTTTGTCTTTGAGACTCTCTGCTCGGCCGACTGTGTTCTGTACTTCATGGTGGTAAGTGCTTGCGAGCAGATCTCAGAGCCTATTGTTCTCTTTCACGTTGGAATGTGTGTCTGTAAGTTGGGGTAAGAATCGTTCGCCCTTCTTAGCACTCGGCAAAATATTTTTAAAACACCTGAAGAATTTACTAGGAACTGTACAATAAGGATCAACAAGTTAAGTGTTCATTCCTCATCTTTAGGGTGCCCAGGTGACCGGCTAAAGCCACAGAATATTAATTTGTGGAAAATGAGTTTGTGCTGGTGAAGAGCTTTCCCTAATGCAAACATCAGAAGGGAAGATGTATTAACAAGTGATGGCAGAAAAAAGTGGGAGGATGAGAATACTGGAAAGAAAGAAAAGTTTTTCTTTTTTTTTTTTTATCAGTTACATTTTATTAACTCTGTATCCCAGCCGTGTCCCGATCCCTCATTCCCTCCCAGTCCCTCCCTCCCTCCCTCCCTCCCTCCCTCATCTCCACCGTGCCCCTTTCCAAGTCCACTGATAGGGGGGACCTCCTCCCCATTCATCTGATCCTGTTTTATCAGGTATCTTCAGGACTGGCTGCAAAGCCCTCCTCTGTGGCCTAGCAGGACTGCTCCTCCCTTCGGGGGTGGGGAGACCAAAGAGCCAGTCATTGAGTTCCTGTTAGAAATAGTCCTTGTTCCCCTCACTTTGGGAAACCAATTGGTTACTGAGCTACCACAGGCTACATCTGAGTGGAGGTTCTAGGTTATATCCATACATGGTCCTTGGTTGAATGTCAGTCTCAGAAAAGACCCTGTGGCCAGATATATTTGGTCCTTGTGGAGCTCCTATCCTTTCCCCATCATACTAACTCCCTTACTCACTTATATAGATCTATAAGATATGATAAACATAATGAAATCTATACACCTAAAAAAGATAATCAAGAGAGCGGACATGGGGTAAGATGATCAATCCTCGTTTAGAAAGACAGATGGGATGTGCATTGAACGTATGACAGGAGTCTACTGAGCGCATCTGAAAGACTCTAACTAGCAGTGTTTTCAAAGCAAAGACTCATGACCAAACCTTTGGCAGAGTACAGGGAATCAAAACAAAAGTTTTTCTTTTTTAACCTAAGACATTTAGACAAGCAAGTTTACTATGCTCATGTTAAATTTGCTTATTTGTTTTCTAGATGAATTTAATTTTCAACTCCTAGCTTGAGAAAAGTAACAATTTGAATTCACCAAGACCTCATATAGATTTTAGATATTTGTTGGCTGAAATTTTATCATTTTAATTAAATAATGACTTCATAGCTTGTATTTAGTTTGTCTCCAGTGAACTTTTAGTCTTAAAGAATTTCTTCTATGATATCCAAGATACGTGACTATTTGAACATTTTATTTGTGATTGCCAAAGGCTGATGTGTGGACAGTAAAAGGTCATGGATGACCTTCAGTAGAGCCCTCTTCCTCATAATCAGTGAGTCTTCAGTCCTCCCAGCCATGGCCTTCTGTCTTTAACTTACTGAATTGTGCTCAGTGCTATTGGAGAAATTCAGATTCCTGTCATCTCTTGACCAGTTCAGTGATCTCAACCCTTTGTTTCCATCTCCTCTCATTCATGCTACCATCAAGTCACCTTTATGACTGATAGTAACAGTAGCAGACATCAACACTTCTCCTCTTATCCCGCGCAGTGACTCTTATTTCCATTTCTTATTTAAAAATACTTTAAAATTAGCATGCACAGTGTTGTTTCATTCTCATGTCTTTCCCCCAACTACCCCGTCTTAATGAATAAGGTGCTCTGTGTATGGGATCCGGCAATGTGCATTTTAGTTGTTCTGGCCTCCTCAGCCTTTCTGAGCATACCTCCTCTTTACCTGCGATGGCACCTTTCTTGGTCTCACTGAATATCTTGCTGAAAAACTTTGCCCCTTGCACTTTCCACTTCCTGTGCTGTAATATCTAAGCCGGAACATGCCTCGGCTTGCCCTTTTGTCCAGTAACTTCCATACATATTTGAAGCAGCTCTAGCTTCACTTCTTTGCCAATGCTTTCTTATTCCTTTAAGTAAAACTCACAAGTCTCTGTGACGTGTAAAACTCTTCGGGAAACAAACAAAACCCAAACCTACGTTACTTGTATCAGTGCCTTTCTCTCTTTGCCTCCATCATGCAATCCCAAGGGCAGCAGTCTCATGTCATCCAATTAGTCATTCTGTTTCTAACATTTAATTTATTCTTCGATAATTTCACACATATGTACAATGTGTTTTGATAGATACCTTCCATTTCTTGTCTCCACTCCCCCCATTTCTCCCTAATAGATCTCCGTCTCTAATTCCATGTCCTCTTCTTTTAAAAAAATCCATCCCACGGAATCTACTTACTGAGACAGGCTCTCACTATTTAACCTTGTGATCCCACTGTCCCT
Source organism: Meriones unguiculatus (assembly GCF_030254825.1). NCBI lineage: Eukaryota > Metazoa > Chordata > Mammalia > Rodentia > Muridae > Meriones > Meriones unguiculatus. Next base: position 28,557,851 of record NC_083368.1, on the reverse strand, counting down.
TCGTCTACAGAGTACCACCATGCCAAGACTACACGTTACAAATCATTGTAGTGATGTAGCTTATGACAGAGCTTGATAGCTTTCTTTGTTTTTTATGTGATTGGTTTTCTCATAGGAGTTTTGAATTATCAAACTAAACCACAAATAAGAATGTTTTACAATGTAAAGTTACATTTACTTATAGGAAGGTAATAAATTACTTCTTATAACTCAGAACAATGTTTAGTGAAACACCACCCATATGTAACGAACTCCTTTGTGTAAATGGCAAGCATGACAATCTGGTTACTTGGTAATAACATTTCTGTAACATGTGGGAATCATTTTTCTGTACTGTTATCTATGATGTGAACAGAAGATGTATCTTCTGTTGGCATATTTGACTGCTTAATAATATATTTGATTCTTCTATAAATATTATAGGAAGCGACAAATTTTGAGGCCATGCCAGCCTACTTCCAACAACTCAAATAACTAATAGAAATAAGTTATCTATCAGAAATTCTACAGGAAAGCTTGACTTAAAACCAGATTTTAACCTTTATTTTCATTTTAAATAAATTATATAATTGTATTAGTCATTGTATTTGCTTTCGAGTCATATTACTGGTGGGAATGCCTCAAATCTACATGGTTATTTTCTTAAATTTAGCTAAGAAAATCAGAAATAAAATAGTTTATAAATGAAACTTTATGGACTTTAGATACTTTCCAGAAGGTATTTCGTGAGCATGGGATAACATTTCGGTTAGCCTTCACTTGGGTGTAGCAAGTACAATTCAGAAGGAAACTTAGAATTTCTATAAATGGTTCTATTAGAGTTGAAGAAAAAGTTACAGATCGGAAGGTTTTTATTCAGTGAGGATCCTAGAAGTTTTCTGTGAGAAGTTTGAAATCTTCTCTCTTCTAAAAAAATGTTTTCTAAGTATGTGTCTTAAACACACTATTATTTGGGATTTTTGTCAACGTATGCTTGAGGGAGTTTTGAGAGTTGTCAGGTCAGAACAGTTAGTGTGCAGCAGAAAAAAGACATGAATCCTATCCAACTTTCTCCAAATAAAAGTACATATTAGTGATGGATGTGTATGTGTATTTATACTTAGTTTGTGCTTTATTTGTAATTATTTTTCTACTGTTTTAGGATATAAACAGAAAAAGTACCAATGTGGTAGAATCGTGGGGAGGAACCAAAGAAAAGCAAGCATACACACACGTCATCTTCAAGAATGCAACCTCTACATTTACATGGGCATTCCAGAGAACAAATCAAGGTCAAGACGTAAGTTTCAACCGTTTTATTACTCTTCAGCCTCCCTCGGTTACAGTCTCCATTCAGAGCACATTGATCTTTACTGGAGACACTAAAAGTGGTGTGCAGAAGTGTCATGTGCTCTGTACAAGTCATTATGAACTCTGAAAGGGCATGCATACCCTACATAAGTAGATATGAGCTCTGTTGAGATCGTCACAAGCTACGTACAGGTGATCTGAGTTTTCTGTGCAAATACATTCTGGCCTGTATACAGCAGACTATACATCCTTTAACGACACAACACAAGCCCTTTGTAAGTGCACCCTGAATGGTAAACTTGCATCATGAGCTTCCTACAGGGCATTAAAAACTCTATACGTGGAAATAGGAGGTCGGGGAATGAAAATGTGATATCCGTGTAGAGCATTATAACCTGTGCATGGGACACTGTGAACTCTATGGGGAGAACAGAGAACTTTAAAGCAGCACCAGTAGATGCACACAGTCTTATGCAACTACCATAATTTTTTTTTCTTTTAAATACAAAGATGAGCGTTTGTGGCGATGTTTACAAAGCTCCTCAGTGATACTCAGTCACTCAAGCTGAAGAAGATGCTTCTTTGAGTCACTCACCTTACTATAGAGTGAATTGGTATAAAGTGACAATTTTTAATTTTTTGAGAGTATGAATGCATGAAATGGCTGGATTGATCACAACTCTCTTATTTGTTTTGAGATATGAGCAAATACACTTGTTGAAGCTTAAGAGAAAAATTCAATTTTGTTTTAATTTAAAGCTTTCTTTTAAAATATTCCTGAGGTAGGCAAGTTCATAACTTTATTCTCTTGCATCCAGCTATTACTATTTGTTTAACATCATTAACTAATATGATTTACGTTTTGCATTACAATGCTATCTCCTTTTAGAGAGAATGCATTTGTATACAGAATGGTAGGACACAGGCAACCATTGCCTTTCTGTGGTTTTCATCGGTAGCATAGACCTAATCCTCTGTATGAAAATTCCATCATATATTTCAATTTATATATGTATGTATGTATCTACCTATCTATCTATCAACTTTTGGAGTATGTCTGTGTTTTAGTGTATAGTATAGTATATCCATGTGTGTTTGCTATCTTTACCTGTGTTTGTATGTGTGTGAATGTGTGTCTTGTGTAGATCAGAAGTCAGTGTTGGAAATCATCTAATTATTCTCAACATTTTTTTTTTTTTTTGAGACGGGATCTTTCACAGAACTTAGAGCCAGCTATTTTGGCTAGACTCTAGCAGGCCAGAGAGCCCTCAAAACATCTGTCTGTCCCATCCCAATTCCCCAGCACTGGGCTTGGAGAATCCATGCCCAGTTTTTATGTGACTGCTCGGGAGTCGAACTCCAGTCCCGACCCTTGTGCAACAAGCGCTTTGCCACAGAGCTTCAGGCATGCTATTTGTTGTGTATCTCCTCAGTGATTTTTGAAATGAGAACAGGGTGAATGATTTCTCAGAGTAGCTTCCTTGCAGTGGTGACGCATGTAGCATTTTCTCTTTTCTGTTCAGACTTTCAGTGGGAACCCAGTCCCCAGATTTTACATGACTTCAGTTTTTTGGTTTGTTTGTTTGTTTTTGATAGGGTTTCTCTGTGTCGCCTTGGCTGTCCTGGGACTTGCTTTGTAGAACAGGGCGGCCTTGAACTCACAGAGCTCCACCTGCCTCTGCCTCCGAGTGCTGGGATTACAGGAGTGTGCCACCACACCCAGCTTACTTCAGTTGTTCTTTAGGCGTTGTTATTTAATATTCACAATATAAACATAAGAGGATGGACTTGGCTCAAGCTCTATCTCCTCCTTTATGCCTCTCCATCTTGGTCCGGAAGAAGAGCATTAAGTGGGCCAGCTGTGACACTGGGTGCTGCGGTGACAAAAACCCAGCCTTAATGCTGTACCGTATAAGGAAAAGCATGGCAGGATTCAGGATCTTGCTTTCCCCTTCAACATGCTTCTGTTAGAAATTAGAGTGCATTGCTTAGGGGAAGGGCTTGTCAGGGAAAGGAAGGATCGGAGAAGTGATATGAGTCCATCAGTAATCACAGTGTTTGAGTGAAGAAAAGAGGTCCTCACCCTCCAAGATTTCCCAGCGTCAGACTTTCAGCATCTGACCGTGTCATTAAGAGCTATGCCCGAGTGGACTTAGGTGAGCTATAAGCTACTCTGCTATTCCTTTGGACACAGTCTTTAACTGTGCCTGTGCCAGTTATGACTTGCCTGATGCCAACAGCAGCAATACATCTGGAATTGCATGGTTGCGGAAAGTGGCTCCTAATGTCAAGATTTAAGGGTTCTTATTTAGAACTATCAAATAGGCGTAAAGCTCACCCAACTGTCATTATCAAGTTATCAGTCTGGTTCACTCTGTTTATTTTGGTGGTGTCAACATAATCATAACTTGGTTGTACAGTTGTCAAGGCAGATGTCATTCTTTCTGCTCTCTCTCTAGAACAGACGTTTCATCAATGATGTGGTGAAGATTTATTCCATCACAGCCACTAATGCGGTTGACGGGGTAGCATCATCATGCCGTGCCTGTGCCCTTGGTTCCGAGCAGTCGGGCTCATCATGTGTACCCTGCCCCCCAGGCCACTACATCGAGAAAGAAACCAACCAGTGCAAGGAGTGTCCAGCTGACACCTACCTGTCCATCCACCAGGTCTATGGCAAGGAAGCTTGTATTCCCTGTGGGCCTGGAAGTAAAAGCACCCAGGTGAGCCTGCCTTTCAGCTATTTCCCCAAAGCGTAGAAAAGCCAAGTACTTCCTGTCTGTGCATCTCAAGAGGTGATGGTGGGGTTCTGTGGAATTTCTTTTGACTCTGGAAAAATGCTTTTTAATTCTCTTTCCTGTTTTCTCTTCTCTCCCAGTAAGTGAGCACTGAATACATGCCACGGAAATGCTAGTTACTAGTGACAAAATATGAGGGGGGAAAATGTTCAAATAAGAATGTTTTCAAAAATAATAAAATTGTTAAGTTGTGCATTTCCAAGATAGAAGGGGTAGCTGCTCTCATGAGCCAGATGCAGGAATGCTATGAGGAGCAACACACACAGCATACAGCATTTTAAGTGTGAGAAAGAACAGCAGACCAATGGAGGGTCAAGGTAGTTCAGTGGAAGGGTTGCATTGTCTGTGAAAACAGGCTTAATGGAAAGTTTTTGCCGTATCTCAAATTATCTTCCCATAAGAAGGTAGTATGAGAAAATATCACTGAATAAAAAAACTTGACTCTTCTGAACTTTTTGTAGAGACATTTAGAGGTTAGAAGTCCTCTGCATTAATATGACAAAATTTAAATAAGACGAAAATCACTGGAAGATTTTTTTTTTAATTTTTATTTTATTTTATTTTTCATCAATTACACTTTATTCATTCTGCATCCCCCCATAAGCCCCTCCCTCCTTCCCTCCCAATCCCACCCTCCCTCCTCCCTCTGCATGCATGCCACTCCCCAAGTCCACTGATAGGGGAGGTTCTCCTCTCCTTTCTGATCTTAGTCTATCAGTTCACATCAAAAGTGGCTGCATTGTCCTCTACTATGGCCTGGTAAGGCTGCTCCCCTCTCAGGGGGAGGTGCTCAAAGAGCAGGCCAATCAGATTATGTCAGAGACAGTCCCTCTTCACATTACTATGTAACCCAATTGGACTCTGAACTGCCCTGGGCTACATCTGTGCAGGGGTTCTGGGTTATCTCTATGAATAGTCCTTGGTTGGAGTATGAGTCTCTGGGAAGTTCCCTGTGTTCAAATTTTCTGGTTCTGTTGCTCTCCTTGTGGAGACCCTGTCCTCTCCAGCTCTTACTATTTCCCAGTTCTTACATAAAATTCCCTTTACTCTGCCCAACAGTTGCCCATCAGGCTCAGCATCTGCATTGATAGTCTGTAGGGCAGAGGCTTTCAGAGGCCCTCTGTGGCAGGTTCCTAGGTTGTTTCCTGTTTTCTTCTTCTTCTGATGTCCCTCCTCTTTGCCTTTCTGGATGGGGATTGGACATTTTAGTTAGGGTCCTCTCTCTTGCTTAGTTTCTTTAGATGCACAGGTTTTAGTGGGTTTGTCCTATGTTGTATGTCTATATGAGTGAGTATATACCATGTGTGTCTTTTTGCTTCTGGGACAACTCACTCAGGATGATCCTTTTCAGGTCCCACCATTTACCTGCAAATTTCATGATTTCCTTATTTTTCATTGCTGAATAATATTCCATTGAGTAGATATACCACAATTTCTGCATCCATTCTTCAGTTGAGGGGCATCTGGGTTGTTTCCAGCTTCTGGCTATTACAAATAAAGCTGCTACAAACATGGTTGAGCAAATGTCCTTTTTGTGTACTTGAGCCTCTTTTGGATATATGCCCAGGAGTGGTATGGCTGGATCTTGAGGAAGCGCTATTCCTAGTTGTCTGAGAAAGCGCCAGATTGATTTCCAGAGTGGTTGTACAAGTTTACATTCCCACCAGCAGTGGAGAAGGGTTCCCCTTTCTCCACAACCTCTCCAGCATGTGTTGTCACTTGAGTTTTTGATCTTGGCCATTCTCATGGGTGTAAGGTGAAATCTCAGGGTTGTTTTGATTTGCATTTCCCTAATGGCTAGTGAGGTTGAGCATTTCTTTAAGTGCTTCTCTGCCATTCGATATTCCTCTACAGAGAATTCTCTGTTTAGCTCTGTTCCCCATTTTTTTAAGTAGATTACTTGGTTTGCTGCTTTTCAGCTTCTTTAGTTCTTTATATATACTGGATATGAGTCCTCTGTCAGATAAAGGGTTGGTGAAGATTCTTTCCCAATCTGTAGGCCGTCGCTTTGTTTTGATGACGGTGTCCTTTGCTTTGCAGAAGCTCTTCAGTTTCATGAGGTCCCATTTATTGATTGTTGCTCTTAGAGCCTGTGCTGTTGGTGTTCTGTTCAGGAAGTTTTCTCCTGTACCAATGAGTTCTAGGGTATTTCCCACTTTTTTTTCAAGCCGATTTATTGTGTCTGGTTTTATGTTGAGGTCTTTGATCCACTTGGACTTCAGTTTTGTGCAGGGTGATAAGTATGGATCTATTTTCATTTTTCTACATGTAGACATCCAGTTGGACCAGCACCATTTGTTGAAGATGCTATCTTTTTTCCATCAAATGGTTTGGCGTCTTTGTCAAAGATCAGGTGTCCGTAAGTGTGTGGGTTTATTTCTGGGTCCTCTGTTCGGTTCCATTGATCCACCATTCTGTTTCTATGCCAGTACCATGCAGTTTTTAAAACTGTTGCTCTATAGTACAGCTTAAGATCAGGGATGGAAATACCTCCAGAAGATCTTTTATTGTAGAGGATTGTTTTAGCAATTCTGGGTTTTTTGTTATTCCATATGAAGTTGAGAATTTTTCTTTCCAGGTCTGTAAAGAATTGTGATGGGCATTGCATTGAATCTGTAGATTGCTTTTGGTAAGATGGCCATTTTTACTATGTTAATCTTGCCAAGCCGTGAGCATGGAAGAGCTTTCCATCTTCTCATATCTTCTTCTAATTCTTTCTTCAGAGATTTGAAAATTTTTTCATACAAGTCTTTGACTTCCTTGGTTAGGGTTACTCCGAGGTACCTTATGTCATTTGTGGCTATTGTGAAGGGTGTTGTTTCCCTAATTTCTTTCTCAGCCCTTTTGTCTTTTGTATACAGGAGGGCTACTGATTTTTTTGAATTAATTTTGTATCCGGCCACTTTGCTGAAGGTGTTTATCATCTGTAGGAGTTCCCTCGTAGAGTTTTTGGGGTCACTCACATATACTATCATATCATCTGCAAATAGTGATAATTTGACTTCTTCCTTCCCAATTTGTATCCCCTTGATATCCTTCAACTGTCTTATTGCTCTAGCAAGGACTTCCAGCACTATGTTGAAGAGATATGGAGAGGGTGGGCAGCCTTGTCTTGTCCCTGATTTCAGTGGGATTGCTTTAAGTTTCTCTCCGTTCAGTTTGATGTTGGCTATAGGCTTGCTGTATATCGCCTTTACTATATTTAGATATGTGCCTTATATCCCTGATCTCTCCAATACTTTATTTTTTTTTATTTTATTTTATTTTTTTTTATCAGTTACATTTTATTAACTCTGTATCCCAGCCGTGTCCCGATCCCTCATTCCCTCCCAGTCCCTCCCTCCCTCCCTCCCTCCCTCATCTCCACCGTGCCCCTTTCCAAGTCCACTGATGGGGGGGACCTCCTCCCCATTCATCTGATCCTGTTTTATCAGGTATCTTCAGGACTGGCTGCAAAGCCCTCCTCTGTGGCCTAACAGTACTGCTCCTCCCTTCGGGGGTGGGGAGACCAAAGAGCCAGTCATCGAGTTCCTGTTAGAAATAGTCCCTGTTCCCCTCACTTTGGGAAACCAATTGGTTACTGAGCTACCACAGGCTACATCTGAGTGGAGGTTCTAGGTTATATCCATACATGGTCCTTGGTTGAATGTCAGTCTCAGAAAAGACCCTGTGCCCAGATATATTTGGTCCTTGTGGAGCTCCTATCCTTTCCCCATCAGACTAACTCCCCTTCTTTCTTATGATTCCCTGTACTCTGCCAAAGGTTTGGTCATGAGTCTTTGCTTTGAAAACACTGCTAGTTAGAGTCTTTCAGATGCGCTCAGTAGACTCCTGTCATACGTTCAATGCACATCCCATCTGTCTTTCTAAATGAGGATTGATCATTTTACCCCATGTCCGCTCAATTGATTATCTTTTTTAGGTGTATAGATTTCATTATGTTTATCATATCTTATAGGTCTATATAAGTGAGTATATCCCATGTTTGTCTTTCTCCTTCTGGGATATTTCACTCAGAATGATCTTTTCTAGATCCCACCATTTGCCTGCAAATTTCATGATTTCCTCCTTTTTGATTGCTGAGTAGTATTCCATTGTATAAAAATACCACAATTTCTGTACCCATTCCACCGTTGATGGACATCTGGGTTGTTTCCAGGTTCTGGCTATTACAAATAGAGCTGCTATAAACATGGTTGAGCAAGTGTCCTTTTTGTGTACTTGAACAAACTTTGGGTATATACCTAGCAGTGGTATAGCTGGGTCTGGAGGAAGCACTATTCCTATTTGTCTTAGAAAGCGCCAGATAGCTTTCCAGAGTGGTTGTACCAGTTTACATTCCCACCAGCAGTGGAGGAGGGTTCCCCTTTCTCCACAACCTCTCCAGCATGTGTTATCGCTTGAGTTTTTCATCTTGGCCATTCTGATGGGTGTAAGGTGATATCTCAGGGTCGTTTTGATTTGCATTTCCCTGATGGCTAATGAGGATGAGCATTTCTTTAAGTGTTTTTCTGCCATTCGATATTCCTCTGTCGAGAATTCTCTGTTTAGCTCTGTTCCCCATTTTTTAATTGGATTACTTGGATTGCTGCTTTTCAGCTTCTTTAGTTCTTTGTATATACTGGATATTAGTCCTCTGTCAGATAAAGGGTTAGTGAAGATTCTTTCCCAATCTGTAGGCAGTCGTTTTGTTTTGATGACGGTATCCTTTGCTTTACAGAAACTTTTCAGTTTCATGAGGTCCCATTTATTGATTGTTGCTCTTAGAGCCTGTGCTGTTGGTGTTCTGTTCAGGAAGTTGTCTCCTGTGCCAATGAGTTCTAGGCTGTTCCCCACTTTTTTTTCCAATTGATTTAGGGTATCTGGTTTTATGTTGAGGTCCTTGATCCACTTTGACTTTAGTTTTGTGCAGGGTGATAAATATGGATCTATTTTCATTTTTCTGCATGTAGACATCCAGTTGGTCCAGCACCATTTGTTGAAGATGCTGTCTTTTTTCCATTGAATGGAATTGGCTTCTTTGTCGAATATCGAGTATTCATAGGTGTGTGGATTTATTTCTGGGTCTTCTATGCGGTTCCATTGATCCTCCTTTCTGTTTCTATGCCAGTACCATGCAGTTTTTATTACTGTTGCCCTGTAGTACAGCTTGAGATCAGGAATGGAGATACCTCCAGATGATCTGTTGTTGTACAGGATCGTTTTGGAGATTCTGGGTTTTTTGTTTCTCCATATGAAGCTGAGAATCTTTTTTTCAAGGTCTGTAAAGAATTGAGTTGGTATTTTGATGGGAATTGCATTGAATCTGTAGATTGCTTTTGGCAGTATGGCCATTTTCACAATGTTAATCCTACCAATCCATGAGCACGGGAGATCTTTCCATCTTCTGATATCTTCTTCGATTTCTTTCTTCAGAGACTTGAAGTTTTTCTCAAACAGGTCTTTCACTTGCTTGGTTAGGGTCACACCAAGGTACTTTATGTTATTAGTGGCTATTGTGAAGGGTGTTGTTTCCCTAATTTCTTTCTCAGCCTTTTTGTCTCCAATACTTTAAACATGAATGGATGTTGGATTTTGTCAAATGCTTTTTCAGCATCTAGGGAGATTATCATGTGGTTTTTTTCTTTCAGTTTGTTAATATGGTGGATCACACTGATGGATTTCCATATATTGAACCACCCCTGCATACCTGGGATGAAGCCTACTTGGTCATAGTGGATAATCTTTGATGTGTTCTTGGATTTGGTTTGCAAGTATTTTATTAAGTATTTTTGCATCAATGTTCATAAGGGAGATTGGCCTGAAATTCTCTTTCTTTGTTGAGTCTTTGTGAGGTTTAGGTACCAAGGTGACTGTGGCTTCATAGAATGAGTTTGGTAATGTTCCTTCTGTTTCTATTTTGTGGAATAGTTTGAAGAGAATTGGTGTTAGCTCTTCTTTGAAGGTCTGGTAGAATTCTGCGCTGAAGCCATCTGGTCCTGGGCTTTTTTTGGATGGGAGACTTTTGATGACCGCTTCTATTTCTTTGGGGGATATAGGTCTATTTAGTTGATTTACCTGGTCCTGATTCAGCTTTGGTAAGTCAAATTGATCAAGAAAATTGTCCATTTCACTTAGATTTTCAAATTTTGTGGCATATAGACTTTTGAAGTAAGTCCTAATGATTGTTTGGATTTCCTCAGTGTCTGTAGTTATATCCCCCTTTTCATTTCTGATTTTGTTGATTTGGGTGGTGTCTCTCTGCCTTTTAGTTAGCTTGGCTAAGGGTTTGTCGATCTTGTTGATTTTCTCAAAGAACCAGCTCTTGGTTTCATTGATTCTTTGAATTGTTTTATTTGTTTCCAATTGATTGATTTCAGCCCTGAGTTTGATTATTTCCAGCCGTCTACTCCTTCTTGGTGTGTCTGCTTCTTGTTTTTCTAGGGTTTTTAAGTGAGCCATTAAGGTGCTTGAATGAGCTGTCTCGAATTTCTTCTTGAAGGCACTTAGTGCTATGAACTTTCCTCTTAGCACTGCTTTCATTGTGTCCCACAAGTTTGGGTATGTTGTGTCTTCATTTTCATTGATTTCTAGAAAGACTTTAATTTCTTTCTTTATTTCTTCCCTGACCCAGCTGTCATTTAGTAACAAGTTGTTCAGTTTCCATGGGTATGTAGGCTTTTTGCTATTTCTGTTATTGTTGAGGTCCAGCTTTATTCCATGGTGATCAGACAAGATACATGGGATTATTTCAATCTTCTTGTATCTGTTGAGGCTTGCTTTGTGACCCACTATATGGTCTATTTTGGAGAAGGTTCCATGAGGTGCTGAGAAGAAGGTAAATTCTTTTGTGTTTGGGTGTAAAGTTCTGTAAATGTCTGTTAGGTCCATTTGATTCATGACTTCTGTCAGAGACAATGTTTCTTTGTTTAATTTCTGTTTTGTTGACCTGTCCTTTGTTGAGAGTGGGGTGTTGAAGTCTCCCACTATTAATGTGTGGGGATCTATATGTGCTTTAAATTTTATCAATGTTTCTTTCACAAAAGTGGGTGCCCTTGTATTTGGGGCATAGATGTTCAGGATTGTGATGTCTTCTTGGTGGAATTTTCCCTTGATGAGTATGAAGTGTCCTTCCCCATCTCTTTTTATTAATTTTGGTTGAAAGTCTATTTTATCAGATATTAGAATGGCTACTCCTGCTTGCTTCTTGGGTCCGTTTGCTTGGAAAGTCGTCTTCCAACCCTTTACCCTCAGGTAATGTCTATCTTTGTGTCTTAGGTGTGTTTCTTGTATGCAACAGATTGCTGGGTTTAGTTTTCGTATCCATTCTGTTAATCTGTCTCTTTTTATTGGAGTTGAGTCCATTGATGTTGAGAGAGATTAATGACCAGTGGCTGTTAGATCCCTTGATTTTGATATTGGCTGTAGTCATCAGGTTGTGTGCTTGGTTGCTTTTTGTTTTACTGAAGTGAGGTTATTTATTTCCTGTGTTTTCTTGAATGTAGCTAGTTTTCCTGGGTTGTATTTTCCCTTCTAGTGTCTTCTGTAATGCTGGATTTGTTTGTAGGTATTGTTGAAATTTGTTTTTTCATTGAATATCTTGTTTTCTCCATCTATGAGGACTGAGAGTTTTGCGGGGTATAGTAGCCTGGGCTGACATCTGTGTTCTCTTAGGGTCTGCATGATATCTGTCCAGGCCCTTCTGGCTTTCATAGTCTCTGTTGAAAAGTCAGGTGTGATTCTAATGGGTTTGCCATTATATGTCACTTGGCCTTTTTCCCTTGCAGCTTTTAATATTTTTTCTTTGTTCTGTATACTTACTGTTTTGATTATTATGTGGCGGGAGGATTTTCTTTTCTGGTCAAAATTGTTGGGTGTTCTGTAGGCCTCATGTTTTCTAATTGGCCTGTCCTTTAGCTTGGGGAAATTTTCTTCAATGATTTTGTTGAAAATATTTTCTGGGCCTTGGAGAAGGGAGTCTTCTTTTTCCTCTATACCTATTATTCTTAGGTTTTGTCTTTTCATATTGTCTTGGATTTCTTGGACAGTCTGTGTCAGGAATTTTTCGGATTTAACATTTTCTTTGACAGATACATCGATTTCTTCCATTGTATCTTCTACACCTGAGATTCTTTCTTCCATCTCTTGTAGTCTGTTGGTTATGCTTACCTCTGTAGTTCCTGTTTTCTTCCCTAGATTCTTCCTTTCCATTATTTCCTCCATTTGTGTTTTCTTTAATTTTTCCAATTCTATCTTCAGGTCTTGAGTTGTTTTGTTTACTTCCTTCACCTGTCTGATTGTACTTTCCTGTTTTTCTTTTAGTTCCTTCAACTCTGTTTCTTTTATTTCATTCAGTGCTTTAAGCATTTCCTTTCTAAAGGCCATAAACTGTTTGGCTGCAGCTTACTCTGTTTCTTTACGGATGGCAATATTCTGTTTGAGTTTATCTTCCTCTATGTCTTTACGTATCTTATTTGTTTCCTCTGTTATCATCTTCATGAGCATAGTTGTTAGGTCATCTTCTTGGATTTCAGTTATGCTGGGGTGTCCAGGGCTACTTGCCCCTGGGTAACTGGGTTCTAGAGATGCCATATTGCTCTGTCTTTTGTTGCTTGAGCTTTTACGCTGGCCTCTACCCATTGTGCTATCTTAGGTGTTTGGGGTTATTTTCTGGTGGTTCCTGGGGATCCTGTGGTGGAGAGAGTCCCCTTTGCAGAAAGCTGGTTTTTCCTGAAGGATGTCTTCTTAGCTTTTTGGGTATAGTTCCTGGATGGCTGCTGTTTTTTCAGGAGTTGCTCACCTCAGGGATACAGACCTGAGTGGTAACTGTGGTCTTTGTTAGTTGAGAGGGTTCTCCTCTCACCCAGGGAAGTCCTGAGGGCAGCTGCCCTGTTTCTGGGTTTCTTGTTGTAAATTTAATGATCAGCTGCTGTGACCCAGTTGGACATCAGGCGAGCAGCAACTGTTTGTGCCTGTGTCTGGAGCACAGCTGAGTGATCGCGCCTCGGCCCCACTGGTCTGCTAGACTTTTTCTGGGAAACACAATGACTGTGTTTTATGAGTTCTGATTACTGTTCACTGTGCTGATCCTGCTGCTGCTGCTCAGAATGAGAGTCCTCCCGGCGCCGCCATCTTGCCCCTCCCCCACTGGAAGATTTTATACCTAGAACTTTTTGGAAATATTTTTTTCATAGCAATTAATAGCTTTTCTGCAATATTATTTATTTATTTATTTATTTGGTCTTTAAATGAAGGATCACTCGGTTTGCTACAGTGACTGCTTCTTCTACTATGAGAAAGAAAACCAGACTTTGCACTACGACTTCCGCAACCTCAGCAGCGTGGGCTCGCTCATGAACGGCCCCAGCTTCACTTCCAAGGGAACGAAATACTTCCATTTCTTCAACATAAGTTTATGTGGGCATGAGGTGAGTTCTGGCTGTCCCGGGCTGAGATGGATCCGTTTTCCAGTTTTAAGATACGTTCTGGGTTAAATGACCGATGACATCTCCATGGCAGCCAACAAATAATATCAGGAATGGGGATTCTTTTTTTTTTTTTTTTTTTTTTTTTTTTTTTAATCTTGTTACTTATCATATTGACAGGCAGAGAAAAGATTGCTTTCCCGGCCAGGGCAGTCTCATCTGTCTCTTAGACTGTCAAGTTGCTTATCCAATCAGCTGACCTCCAAGCCTTGTAGCCATGGCTTAGATACACCAAGTCCCTCCCTCTCCCTCTCTCTTCCTGAAAGTGGGAAGGGATAAAAACGGTTAAGCTTGTTAATCTCTTTTTTTTTTTAAAAAAAAAACATAGGTAAAGTATTGTGGTTTGAGAAAGCTTATTGTATTTGGATTCCCTAGGGATAAAAAAAATACATAGATAAATGCGGGATTTTTGTGAAGAATTGGTGCATGTAATTGTGGAGCCTAAAAGGTCCTGTGATAGGCTCTCTGGGATGCTGGGATGGTACTAGTGTGGCTCAGCCCAAGTGTAAGGGGTTCAGAATAAGAGAATGCTGAAGGCTGAGAACTGGGCCTGTTGCTTAAGTCCTAGAGACCCAAGGTCAGAAAACCTGAACCTGAAGCCCTAATGTTTGTGGCAGAAGGAGAGTGTGGCAGGCTCAGGAAGAAGGAATTCTTGCCTCTGCCTTTTTGTTCTATGTGGGTTCAGCCAGATGAATGAGACCTGCCCACATTCAAGGCGATCTTCCCATCCCTCAGGCAACCACCCCACTACCAGTCTTCTATGAAGCACCCTGGCAACACTACCCCGAGTTAGTGTTTTGCCCGTTCTCAGCATTCCTTAATCTGCCTGTCTAGATGTATAATATGCATTCTGGTTATGTTTTTTTAAAGGAGGGAAAAAAAAAACTACCAGGAGGAATTCTGTCCAAATTCAAAAGGAGATATACAGGGCCAAATGTTAATTGATAAAGTAGCCTCTGCTGATGAGTATGTGATTTATTTGGTGGGATAGAAAAAGTAGAATTTTGTTACCATTGTTGGGAGAGGTATACCACTATAGGTGCTGTATTTTCATTGCTATTTGAGGTTGTCGATTAGGGGTGGGGGTAGAGGGGAGAGAGAGATAAAAAGAGAGATGATACAGTATACATACCATTAACAAAGTAAGACATTTTTCCTATATCTTTTTTCATATTGACCCGTATCTAATCATCTTCACTATCAGATGCTATGATGAACTTGTTCAAATGATGTGAACAAGATCTGGTTACCATGAACATTTTTAAGTAAGATATGTATAAACCTTTCTTATCTGAATGTTCTGGCTGGCTCTTTGTCAACCTGACATAAGCTGGAGCCATTTGGAAAGAGGGTCTCTCAATTGAGAAAAAAAAATGCCTTTATAAGCAGGGCTTCTAGGCAGGTCTATCAGGCATTTTCTTGCGTCATGATTGTTTCAGGAGGCCTCAGTCCAATTTGGGTGGTCCTGGGCTCTATAAGAGAGCAGGCTGAGCAAGCCATGGGGAGCAAGCCAGTCAGCAGCACCCCTCTATGGCCTCTGCTTCAGTCCCTGCTTCTAGGTACCTGACCTGCTTGAGTTCCTGCCCTGACTTCACTGGGTGATGGACAACAAGCTGTAAAATGAAACAAGCTCCTCCCTCAGGTGCTTTAGGTCACTGCGTTTTATCACTGCAATAGGACCCTGACTCAGACAATGCACTTGTCAGGACCTGACTCTACTGGTCGTAATTCAACACGTTTGCAAGGTTAGTCACTCATTCTGCTTAATAAAGGAATGCACACCGAACACCTAAGTATGAAGCAGTGAATGAGATAATTCCATTATGCTTTGCATTTCTCAGTCCCATTTTTATATTACTGCTGTTTGTTCCTTCTGTCTTTTTGTTTGTTTGTTTGTTTTGTTTCTTTGTCTTCATTCTCTCTCTGTCTCGGTTTCATTTCTTTTGGGTGAGTTTGCTGTGTATCCCAGGCTGGCCTGGAACTCCCTACCTAGTTCAGGCTAGCCTCAAGCCCATGTGAACACTGTAGGCATAATCTAGGCCTACCTTGTTGTTGTTCTCACTTGTTTTCTTTGAAATTTCCTTCTTTTTCTTCCCCCTCTGAGTACTTTCAGCTATTTTCTGTTATGTTCTTGGCTGCGACAATTTAGTGAAAATATATTTCCCCTGTTTTGTGATGAGAAAGCCTTACGGAGGGAGAAAATTTATACGTTAGGATTGCTAGTTGCATTAAGAAAGAGAACTATTTATGTTTCATGTCTTTGTGTATATACTTTAAGGTCAATAAAATAGCTTTTCAATTTTCTTTTTACATTTCTTTGTAGAAATTATGGGCCAAGGTAGTTCTTTGCAGTGCTCTGCAGTATATTTAAACATTACATAAATACAACCAGCCTCAGACTGAAATGTTAACCTCTTGATCACTTTCATTCCCTCAAATTATTATATAAATGGATATACTACCGTGTCCAAGGGTAGGTTACTAAGACATCTGCAGTGATCAAGAGTCTAGAGTTTAGATGTCCTAGGATGCCATAGAAATGTAGCTTTTAGGCCTTCTTCAACCATACTCATGAAGGAGAAGGGAGAGCGAGTTTCTTCCTTGGCATTCAAATCTTCAGCAGCAGCTTGCTGCCTCCACTGAATGTCTATGAGGCAAACATTTCTTAGATGATATTTATTTCCTGGAGTTATATGGCTTTCATCCAAAACAGACGATTCGTGTAGTAGGAGGACCAGTGTGTCTGGAATAACTTCATCAACTCCCACCCTGGACTGAACATTGGGACTGCCTTGAGACTGATGCGCAGGCACCACCCTCAGAGCAATTAAATGAATCAAATGAGGATCTCTGTGATGAGGAGAAAGCAACCATTCTGACAAGAGTCACAAGGTTAAAGACTGACCACCCGTGAACCTTTCACTTGTGGCTTTGCTTTCCTAGGGGAGAAAGATGGCTCTCTGCACCAACAATATTTCAGACTTTACAGTAAAGGAAGTGGTGACAGGGTCAGATGATTACACGAATTTGGTTGGAGCATTTGTATGCCAGTCAACTATTATTCCTTCTGAAAGTAAAGGATTCCGGGCAGCCTTGTCATCCCAGTCTATCATTCTGGCGGATACATTTTTAGGTAAGTTTTCTTTGGCTAGTATATGCATGCCTGCATTCATTCCTATTTTACCGTAATGATAACTTGTCATCATACTGATGTTTACCACACATGATTAAAGCCTGCAGACCAAGAAATTGTGATTTTGCAAAATGGGTAAAAATCCCACAGGAGTGAGGTCTGTTGTTCAATCTCAGAGTACAAGAAAGTTCTTCATTTTCATATGGAATTCTATGGGACATGATGTTTTATGAGAGTAGGTGTCTTTATTTGGATTCTTTAGCTTAAGGGGGAAATAGGGAGATGGCTCAAGGGTTTGCTGCACAAGGGTGAAGAGTTTGGAGCTCCGGTGCCTATGTCAAACCCTTAGGGAGGTTAGGGAAAGGTAAGTTCCTGGTGCTTAACAGCCAGCTCACTTAGCAGAAATGGTTGGTTTCTAGAGGCCAGAAAGACTGTTTCAAAAATAAGAGAGTGATAGAAGATAGCTCAAGTCTACTTCAGCCTCCATATGTATACACATGGATGCATGTATTTACACAAAAGGATACGTTCCTCCTTCATATAAAAAAATAGAAGTTCTTTGCAAAATTCTAAAGAGCAGTTAAGTCATAGTATGTTCTGCTGTGCTTCATTGTCTCATTTCAGAAGGGCGCCAGCACCTTGAGTTTCGTTCCTTCTGTCTGAGATCCTATAATATAGGGAAGCTTTAAGAGGAATATAGTTCCCCAGTGTTTTTTAGGAATCAAATTAATTGTAACTTCTGGGATGGGTTAGAACCTGATCTGAGAACATTGCTGTGGACGCTGAATGTACTGAGCTTCAAATTTCAGCACCAAGGTCAGCCACCAGGCTCTGGCTCATTGCCCTAAATATGATTCCAGCAGGGATTTACCTGTGAGAGGGGAAACCCTGTCTTTCTGATTACACAAATTCGGGATTTGTTCCTAGAAAGAATTAGGGCAAAGTTTTTTCCTTTATTTCCCTATTTTTCGGTGGCTGGGTGGAGGTTGTGGATTCCGCGTCCTGCTCAGCCAGTAAAGTTGTCTGAGCTGCAGGCTTTGCAAAATAAACATGTCTGCATTGAAGGTGAGCAAAAATTATATTAGCAAAGTAATCTGTCTTTACTGATAAAACTCAGCAGAAGAGCACAATATTGGAATCGATTTTGAAACATTAGAACCACAAGGGACCTTAAAAAACATCTAAGACACTGTATATATCCCACAGATTTTTGAAAAACAAAACAACAACAAGAAAACCATACCTGGGGTGGTGGTGAAAAGAGCTAGATTATACGGCTGAGGTTACAATCTTTTCTTCTGGAGATGTTAGAAAGTTCTTAATTTTACCTAGAATGTCTTATTTTAATATTTTTAGTGAGGGGACGGTTGTCAAAGGAAAAGTATTTAGCACCCAGATGTGCAGACATTAGGTAAGCATAAATCTCTCCTGCTGCCTCAGACTTTGTTTTTTCAATGTCATCCAGGAGTCACAGTTGAAGCTGCCTTGCAAAACGTTAATATCAAGGAGGATATGTTCCCAGTGTCACCAAGCCAAATACCAGATGTGCATTTCTTCTACAAGTAAGTGAAGATATTTCTTCCTGTGACCATTTTTTTTTAATAACGATCTTATACATCGGAATCTACGGATTTTAGTCCTTATTCTGTTATAATTTTCTAGTGGCATAAAAGAAAGATAATGTCACTTCACTGTGCCTAGTATGGCAGCTTGTACTTAATGGACAATAAGAATGTGACATTAAGTGGCTTGGTAAAAAGTGAGAAACAGAATATTTTGAGAGTCTTATGTAATTTTATGCATATACACACATCATGCCACACACACAGACATACGCACACACACACCTTGCACACACACATACACACACACACCAGGCACTCTCTCTCAGTCTCTAAAATTAAGCAATCAGGAGACTTTGGTCCATTGCCTAAGCAGTAATTACTTCTTATTTACATATCAAAACATGTTTTGATATTGACCCACCCCTGTTTCCTTCAAAAAGTTGTTTTTTTTAATTGTGATTAAAATTACAGTAATTTTACTAAATGCCTTGATGGAATGGACCATCTTCACCTAGGCAGTGAAAGTCAGTACATTGAATTTGTGTTAAGTTCCAAATCAGTGAGCTTTAATAAGTTTCCCCTTTTTGTTCATGGAGCATTCACTATGAGATGCTTTTGCCCTGGTCATTTGTCTTGTATTTTGTCTCTAATCTAGTTCCTGCTTTATAACAGGTCTTCCACAGCTACCACCTCTTGTATTAATGGCCGATCAACTGCTGTGAAAATGCGGTGTAACCCCATGAGACCTGGTGCAGGGGTGATTTCAGTCCCCAGGTATTCACTGTTGCTATGGGGTATTCCACATTGAATTTCATTTTAGAAGCAAAGCTGGTCTGTTACCATTAAAACACATTCTTTATGGAAATAAAGTAGGAAGAGAACAAAAGGACCTGTGGGTTTGTTGTAGGGATAGGTCAGGGCATGATTTAAATGAAAAGATTCTCATCAGTCTTACTACTGGCCAGTCTCTTTAATGACATTCCCTTGTCTCATTTGCCTTCCTTCAGTGTCTTTTCTTCAAAATGATTTAGGCAACAAACAAGAAATGACACTGTTTGTGTTCTTGTGTTTGTTCTCACTGTTTCTCAGTTTCCTTTGACTGGATTGGAATGCTCCTGGTTCCTGGAACTAGATCAACATTTACCTGCCTGGGTGTTAAGTCACTGGACTAAGTAATCTGACTCTCTCTGAGTCACGGTGCCTTTATCTGAAAGGGGTTGGATGTTGAAGACAGTGTCCAGATCCATTTTCAAGGCCAGGTTTCTGACGGATTAAAATCATCAGGGTAAATCTGGCCTGTAGAGCATAATGCCGAATATTCAACTGATTGACACGGAGGTACCAGCTCTCTGTGGTCTGTATTTGATATGTCTTGTTAATTTTGGTGCAAATACTAGAACATAACTCCTAGGCTCTGAAAACTATTACTTTATATTTAGCCCACTATCTCCACAAGGAACACTTAACTGCCTCAGTATTTTCAGTGTATTGTTCAGGATGTATAATCTTCTTAGAGTTAAGGGACATTATTGATGATAGTTGCTTGTTCAACTTAAGCCACATATATATTTGGTTTCTTGAGTCAGGGTTTCTCTGTGTGACAGAACTCTGGCTGTCCTGGACTCACTTTGTAGACCAGGCTAGCCTTGAACCCACAGAGATCCTCCTGCCTCTGCTGGGGTCAAAGGTGTGTGCTACCATGTCAGGCTCAAGACCATATATTTAAAAGAGGAAATGATTTAATGTTTTCTGTAACCTCGTTTGAGAGATTTTTAAAGCTCTCCTTTTCACATCACATGTTGTTCTATACCTTGAACTACTGCGGATTCTATTGATGATAACACCAGTAACATGGTGTGGCTGCCTCATTTGGGGATATACAGGCACAGCAGCATTTGCTTCTCACCAGCTGCATCTCCGCATAACTGTACCAATTAGTTATTATTATTATTTTTTTACCTATTCAAGGTGAGAGAAGAATGTGACGGAAGGATAGAGGCATAGACCACAGATAAAGGAACAGGGAGAGATGGGCACTCTTGGGTTACAGAGCGTCCCACTGCTGGAGTTTCCACTGCAAACCAGGGTGTCTATGGAAAGATACATGCAAAGATGCCAGGAACAGAAGCACCTCTCATCACTTTGGTGCTCTGCTGGGTCGTTTGAGTTCTGGCGCTCATTACATTTGCTATAGCCTCCTGAGGCCCTTTTCTAGGTTTTGTGCTAACCTCTCCGGGTCTGGCCTGCAGAGTCCATCTGGGTGGCTTTGGCTTGCAGTGCATTTTGACATCTTACCATAAATAAAGCATCGCCTCATGGGGTTAAAGGCTGGCATCTCATAAGCATATGAACATGACATTTTTCTATTGACCTGCGGCAAGCTTTACCTCTTAGGGAACTTTACTGTGTTCACCAGGGTTTCTCAGGATCACCTACAGTAGAAACCTTAGACTATCTCTTATTAAAATTGATTTCAGAGCATCTGGATGATGAGCATGGTATTATTTTCTAAAGAAAGGAAGCAACTGAAAGCATAGTAAAATTGGAGGGCTGTTTCTGTCGATGAACATAGATTTTGCTTGTTCCATCTTCCAGAGACAGATTCTCTGGTATTATTGGTTGCATCTCTGTATTTTGAAAAGTTGACTTAAAATGCAGTATTCGTGGCAGACTACTTCCCACAGATCTTGATAAAAATTCATTTGTAGTTAGCCATGATGAACACTAAAGCATGCAGACAACTGCTCTAGGGAGCTATTGAGTCCTACAGTCAGCGTGAGGACTTCTGGTTTTCTCTTGAGTGAATTTCCCATCAGGGCACAAGGGGGAGCCCAAGGATCAGAACAGGAAAAATAGCAGCTTGTCCTTAAATAATTAGGTTTTCTTTCTTTCTTTCTTTCTTTCTTTCTTTCTTTCTTTCTTTCTTTCTTTCTTTCTTTCTTTCTTTCTTTCTTTCTTTCTAGCTGCAGGGCTGAATAAAGATTTTCAACTAACAGGAAAGTAACAGACAGGTTTCTCAGACTACTTTTGAGGAAGACTTATTTTTACATCTTTTAGGAAGCTTTAAAATCTTCAAGGAAAAGATGCTAACTCAGCCTTGAAATGCCTCTTGCTCTCCAGGAAATCTCAGAGGGAGACCTTGACAATAGTGCCACTTCAGGAATTATTCTTGGCCAATCAGGCAAAAGTGACTTCAGTATTCTTAATGTCAGCAGGGTCTTTGAATCTTGGTGGTCAGGAAAACTTCCAAAAGACTCTTAGCTCTTGAAAAGGGGAAAGCCTGGACAGGGAGAAGCGGGAAGTGTGTGTGTTCTAAGTGAGGCCACGAGAGGGGTCTTGCTGTCTGGACTTCCGTTTCATCCGTGATCAGAAACTTCAGCCCATCTGCTTGACCTGGCAGATGTATGGATGTGGTTCCTGATTCTGAAAAGTGTGTGCAGCGGATGAGGTGCTGTAGATGAAGACTTGACAGTGTGACATCTCTGGCAGATAAACTCTGCCAGCCAAGTGGCTTCTGAGACGTTTTTCTCTAACGAACTTTACTGCTTCACTGCAGACTAAGTTACGAGGGACTGCTAGTAACTCTAAATAAATCTATATATATTACCCTCTCCCTGGCTTCTTAAACCTCTGGTCAGGAGTACAGACAGACGGGTGTGGAGATGAAGAGACTCCATTTGTTAGGGATGATGTATCTGTGAGCATTCCTAGAATAGCCCTTTTAAAGGCATGAGTTAGTGAAAAGATTTCACGAGTGCCTCCTTAGAAAGCAGGCTCTGATAACAGATCTATTGTGAGGTCCCTGAGTTAAACATACTCACTTCACTAAGCAGGAAGCATCGAGTGTGAGGTTGTGACGCTGCTGAGGACCACACCTGGGATGGAGTAACCTCCTAATGGCTCTTGTTCTTTCATGACAAAATGCTTTTTCATCTTGGTATTTCAAGCCACTGTCCTTCAATGGGTCCTGAGTGGAGATTTGTCAAGAGGCACACTAAATAAGGAGGCAAACAGCAGATTTAATCCCAGGACCCAGCTGAGCAGATCTGCAAGTTGCTTTTGTCTTATTTTCATGGAACTGCCTTCTTCAAACATTCATCATTAATGTTCGTGTAAGAGTATGATCTTCATCCCTCTCTTTCCTTCCTGCCAGTTTATGAGCATATTCAAATGCTATAGTTCTTTTCCAGTCAGTCTAACATTATTTTGTGAGACCCTCTTGCAGAATTCAAGTTCATTTCCTCATCAGCATGACCTCTGAAGATGCTGCATCTCACCGAAGAGATGCTTCACAGTTCTGTGGTGATGGTGTTTGAGAGTGGGATACTCTAGGGCTTCATACCACAGGCTCAAATTTAGTCTTTATATCAAAGTCATTAGGTTTATTGAACTCTAACGCAGTATTTGGTTGAGACACCAAGAAAAGCCTATTGAGGTAAAAAAAAAAAAAGTCTATTTGAAATTAAGAGTCAGAGATAGTCTAAATGAGTTCCTTATCTTTTCTCTCTGACTCCTTACAGAAAAATAATAGATATCGGAATTTGAAAAATAAGATAACACAAAGATTAAGACAAAAAATGTCCCTAGAACAGAAATGAACTGATGCATGTAAAAGCTTTATGAACATTTGAATATACGCAAAAACACTGTGATCAAGAAATGGAAAACTTTTATGCAGACTTGCCAAAATTATACAATTCAACATGAATTTACAGAAACATGAATAAGTCATCTTAAGACATGAATATAATCACATCGTGAAACATTCATGCCTTTTTAAGAGCAATTTTGAAGAAGTGATGATAAAACAACTTTTTTCCACTAAGGAAAACAGTTTATAGCTAAAAAGAAATTAGGGTGAGTTAAATAACGTGGTCTCGAACAGGTATTAACTTTTGGAAATTAACCTAGAGATAATTCTTTAGAAAGGGGGGTAGTTAAAGGTGTGCTTTTATATCTCTGGATCTAAGAGTCACATGTAAAAAATATCCTTATGTTAAAATTCAGTTGTCTAGGTCTGAGAGTGTGAATTCCCTAAATTCATATGTGAAAATGACATTGCAATGCTAGGTCTCAGCCTGGGGATATTAGAGAGCAGTAGCTTTGAAAGGTGGTTAGGTTATAGTGGCTCTGGCAATATGAATGACATTGCTGTTCGTATAATGGTTCCCTAAAGAGCTAGCTAGCCTGCACACTCACGTGTGTGTCATGTGAGTACACAGTGTAAGATAGAAACAGAGGGCGAGCCTCCACTCAGAAGCTCTGGGCACTTAGCCTCCCAGCCTCTGCAAACCTAAAAAATAGGATTCTGTTATTTTTCAAGTTAATGTGTTTTGCTCTAGCAGACCAAATAGAGTAAGACACAGATATATACAGTTGTACTTGTCCTTTAGAAAATGAGGCAAGATACTATGTTTTAAAGTGTCCAACATGAGAAGGCCTTTTCCCAATGCCCGGGATCTGCAACAGAGAAAGGCTGTTCCAGGAGATGCCAAGGCTGAGAGGAATAGGCAGCAGCAGGTCACATGACAGCCTGTGTACCCTAGTGCTCCTCACAGGGATGGCTTGATCCAGACTCTGAAACTCAGTTTGTACCAAAGAATCAAAATCGAGTGCCACACATGATAAAAGAGTCATTGGGTTAAAAAAAGAGTCATGGGCTTTATTCTAAACTGTATTTAACCTAAGTGTATCCTTTAAAAAGTGAAGTCTACCAAGGCCAGGTACCTTATCACTAGTGTTTTGACACAAACAGCCTTATAAATGACACGGATGTCTAGGTGTTTGTTCTTGAAGTTTTTGTATTTTTTTCTCACTTCTTTAGAAATTGACTCACATTGTTAATAGTCTTAAATTTTTTATGGTGCTGTAAGCTTCCCAAGTTTGCCTCTCTCTTCTCACGAATTGTACCTGTCCAGTGAAGACAGGGTAGCTTCCACATTGACAAGTTACAAAAACAAGGCAGGGGAAGGAGGAAAATTGTCAGCTTAAAGTCCAGTTTGAGTGATCTCCTGAAGTTTTCACAACTTTAATTTTAATTTTCATTTATGTTTCTTTTCAGAGTTTAGAAGACTTACTGTCTTCTCCCTACCTGAGGATCAACAGTTTGTTCCTTCTCTAGCTCGCCCTTTTTGGAAGGAGAGAGCAGAAAATATCTTGAGGAGAGATTTGAGCTGAAGGATACATGAAAAATTTCTGTTAAATGATCAAAAATATAGCTATTTTAAAAACTGAAAATAAGAGTTATGTTGGAATACCTTTCTAATTGGAAGTTGAAAGTTATATTAAAAAAAATTCAAAGAACTATTTTGAATGGCCTGTTCTGACCTAGAAGACCAGGAGTAGGGAATGATACTTTGTGTGGTATCATTTTTACTCATTGTGTTTATTCTTCTTTTAAGCCCCTGTTTATTAGTCTGTACATATTATTTCTTTGTTTTATAAATAGTTAGATGAAAGCAGCTAATTATTGTTAGTTTTTCCCTAAAGAGAAATTTACTATTATTGTTTGTCTTTGACAAAAACAAACAAACAAACAAACAAACAACAAAACCTAGGCTACTTTTACTGAATGATGTAAGGAGGATTGTTTGTTTGCATCTGAACTGGATCTATCTCATCCACAGCACAGATACTTTGGAAAGACTGGCTTGTTAAAAAAATGAGGTCAACCATTAAATGTGTAGACGTTTTTGTGTTCATATTTTAGGATATCTTGGAATGTATTTAGTTAACTAAGAATTTGAAAATTTGCTGGCATCTAGAAAAATAGTTTTAAATTGTATATAGATGTAGGCTTTTGGGTCTAATGGAGCCTTTCTTGGCTCTTGGTGAGCTTGACTAAGGGAACTAGGGTCACATGATCAATGGTCACCAATGTTACCCTGATCCAGTAGCTTCCAAGGGCCTTGTCTCATTCCCAGGAAGAATATGGAACCAGAGACAAGGAGGTGAGCAGAGTGAAAGTGGATGAATTAAGGGAAAGTGAGAAAAACTCCCAAGAGTTGGGGGGTCTTTAAGGGAGGAATACTGTCCAGTCTCCCTGCCCAGTGAGCTTTTATGGATCTTATGGCCAGAAATGGATACCAATCATCTTTACTGGGATAGGATAGAGGAGTCTTATGCATGCTCCCTGGGCCCAGCTGTCCAATGTGAAAGTTACTCCTCCTATTATGGGGAAGAGACATTTGTCTTATATGAGTAGCTCATGATCTATCACAGACTGTCTATGCCGCCTGTTTGAGGGTTACTAAAATATTATTTACAGTCATACAGAATCTACTTAGATTTTACCCATGGTTTCTCAGTGTAATCTAGCCAGGTCTATTCTGTCCCTCATCTGTATCTTCACTCCTTCATCAATCCAGGAGAGCCAGGATTGTACTGCAGTGTAGAGTGCTATGTTGACCTGATGGTTGCTTGATTCACTTCTGAAACTTTCGTGGCTCTGTTTTTCTTCTGCTATAAGAGACACAGGTTCTCTTCAAAAATTGCCTCTCTGAGGTATATTGTCTTCAATGGAAACTATAATCTGCTTGACATCTGAGGCTTAGGGCTCTGGCTCCTAACTCTCTTTGTTGCTTTACCTTTGAGGGTCCAGCAAGAGTGACTGATGTGTGATTTTCTATCAGTTTATCATACCATTTCTATCCCTTTGGTAGGAAGTTCTTTGCTTCCTTCTGTGTTACTTATTGTAAGTGTTCTAGACTCAACTTTGATCCCAAAATTTCCAAGAAACATTCCCAGAAGTTCTTATCTTTCTTTCTTTTGGTAATAATCTATGTCAGTCCCTTAAAGTTTCAAAGAAAACAGCTTGGGGCCAGTGAAATAAATCAGTGGATAGAAGTGCCATGCTGGTGGCCAAACCTGATGATTTGAGTTTGATTCATGAAACCAATATGGTAGAAGGAGAGAATTGATTCTTGCAAGTTGCTCATCTGATCTCCACAGAAGCAGTGCAGCACGTCCATGAACACTACACACACACACACACACACACACACACACACACACACACAGACTCAGTATAAAAATTAAGATGTGGCTGTATAATTCTATACAAGCCATGTAAACTATTCAATCCGTGTACAAATCAGTGATTCTTTAGATTCTTAATAGAAGTATGTAGTCATGACCGCAACCAATTTTAGGTCATTTTCATCATTTTCCAAGGAATCTCTGAACCCTTTGTTCCTCATCTTCCTGTATACTAACCCTCAGAACTCATCTGAGTTCTAAGCAACAAATTATTTGCTCTCTGTCCCTATTCTAGACTTTCATATGGGGTAGCATCATATAATGTGTATTATTTCTGGCTACTTTTCCACTGACCACAGTGTTTTCAAGGTTCATCCAAATCGTGGCATCTATCATTGCTGCATTCCTTTATAGCCAATTAGAAGTCCATCAGACAATTACACTTACCATCGACTGCACATTTGGGCTGTTTCCACTGTTGGTTATTCTGAGTAACCCCGCTGTGGATAGTCATTACCAACATTTGCGTGGGATACACTTTGCTCTCTTGGGCTTCTACCTTTGAGTAGACATATTATACAGTACGTTCATGTGTAGTTGTTTGAAGAATTGCAGACTGTCTGAAAGTAGAGGAGGCTCTTCACATTCCCATCCACAATTTTCCCACTTTCTCACTGTACTTGGCATTATTTGTCTGTTTTATTCTAGCCACCAAGATTGTAGCAACATGAAGGGCTATCACTGCAGTCTCAGCTTCTTTAGGCCTTTTTTGTTTTCTACGAGTATTTTCTCCCCAGTGAGCTTTGGGAACTGGAGTGGATTGAATGCATTAAAAGAGCTGCTGTTTCTTTAAAATTTTAGCAAGTGTCCAGCGGGCACCTGTGATGGCTGTACATTCTACTTTCTATGGGAGAGTGCAGAGGCTTGCCCTCTGTGCACGGAGCATGACTTCCATGAGATCGAGGGAGCCTGCAAGAGAGGACTGCAGGTAAGGACCAACCTACATAGGCATCCTGAACGTATGTCAGTTGCTATTCTCCATCGTGTCTGTGACTAAATGAGGATTTCTTTGGACACTAAAGCTTCACCACTGAGCAAAAGCAGTGACCGCAAACATATTTCAATGTGTATCTTTTAAAATTCTAAGCATTTAATTTGTAAGGACTGCTTCAGTCCTATTTCCTTCCCTGTTCTTTTCAGTTTCCCACTTTGTGTTGACTGGGCATGCATGTCCACTGTTCTGTAAGTATTTCAAGTACAGAAGTGCATAGTTTACAGAGTGTAAGTCCTTCACGCATAGCTGATAGAAGCAAAAAGACTTCATGGCTTGTGAGGAAAGCACTCTTATCAAATTGAGATCTCAAAACTCTATACCAGGCTCCGAGTATGTGTTAAACATCATACCAAACATTACACAGCAATAAAGATTTGAAGCGATACTGTGTTATCAGTAAGAGAAATGCTTTCGAATTTATCACTAAATTTATCTTCAGCTGGTTCCAAAATCCACCTCCATGCTGGAATAAGGAACTGTTCAGCTGCTGTGTCAGCTGTCTGTCCATTCCCCGTGATTCCTGATCAGATGATAGGATCGAGCTTTCCAGTGAATAGTTTTAGAATGACTACGAACTTTTCCCAGTTACATTTCCTTCTTTGACAGCATCTGAGGTGCTGAGTGAATAGTTTGACATTTTGGGTTTACATATATCTTTGTAATTTTGAGTTTTTGAGATGTTTAGAATATAGTCAGTGGGGCTTTTAAATCCATCTTTACATTTACTTCTTTCGTTTATAGTATTTGTTAGAACTGACCGTGTAGGCTTTCACCTAAGCATGTTCGGTGGTGTTGGTAGAATGTACTTTAAATGAGGTCCCCATGTGCTAGAGTTTACATTTACTCTGGTTTATGCCGTGAGAGGTGGGGGCGATCCTAAGTGTGTTTCTCCCCTTTCTCATAAAAATGTCACCCGTTTCAAGAGTAACTTATTGATGTTTAGTTCCATAAAAATGATAACCCTTTCTAAGAAGATCTAAGAGATCCTGTTTGAAACCTGACTGAAAGTTTTCCCGATCCTAAACTATTCTCCTGCATATTTTTCAAAACTCATGGTAGAAATGTGTGTATGCACATACAACAATAAAGTGAAACATGGCTGGATCCCCTTGTTAGAGTTCAGGTAACATGACCATCATACACCAGAAAATTTAATGACAAAGCAGACGTGAAAACAAATGCTCCATGTAACTGGATTTATGGATCACGCAGATAACTGCTGGTCATAATGTGTGCTAAGGTATAAAAAGAAGACTGTGCTGAACTCTGATTTCCATATTTGATCTGCCTCATTTTATCACTTTATTTAAAAAAAAAAATGCCTGTTAAGACCCAGCGCATTGGCTTTTTTGTTCACTGGTTGCTTACCACTGCTATTTAGGACACATTGCTTTAGGAACTGAATTCTCTACTTTGGGAGGGTGAGAATGCTTGGTATGAGTGGTGATGACCCTAGGTTAATGCCCTCCTTAGTTTGGTAAGTGAAAGCAGTGTGTGTCTTGGGCACCTATCTTTACACGAGCTATTTCCAGTTGGTGAGTTTGTGGTACACTTAGGTATGCCAGGACCAGGGTGAGTAGGCAACTGCATTCAGGGACAGGTTATTGGGTTAACTAGCCTACTGATTAGATGTGTGAAAACCATTCCAATTAATTGTATTAAGTAACCTGAGATTGTATTTAAGAACAAGAGTGAAAGTCTGGAGTCATCAAAATTTAAGGAAAGAACCTCTAAAGAAGTGTCAAAGTGGAGTGATTTTTATTCTACTACTTCAGCATGTGGTAAACCTTTCTGATGGGACAGTAAACGTTTTTATTTTATTTTTGCATTTTCATCATTTACTCATTTTTCTATAACTCTTTCTTCCTAGTATTCAATCATATTAACTGAGTGGGAAATAACCTTTATGTTTATGATGAGAATAGGATTAGCAAAACTCTTTCTTCTGTGATAAGTTGGCTCAGTATCAATTTTAGCTTTTACCATTCAGTCCTAAGCTCATCTACGGTCTCATTTGTTTGTTTTAAAAGGAAATACTGTATGTATGGAATGAACCTAAGTGGTGCATTAAAGGAATTACTTTGCCCGAGAAAAAGTTGTCAACCTGCGAAACAGTCGATTTTTGGTTGAAAGTGGGAGCTGGTGTGGGGGCATTCACAGCTGTTTTGCTGGTGGCTTTAACATGCTACTTTTGGAAGAAGAATCAAAAGTAAGTAACCTCATTGGGATGACCTTATAAAACCTGGAACGCCTGTTTATCCTGTGAGAATTTTAGGCCTAATTTTTGTATGTTGTCCTTTCCTTCAATGCCACAAGACATTTCTGGTGAGGAAGGTGTAAGCAAGGCATTTGAGAAAGTAAGGAGAATTAGTGATTCTTGTTTTGATAAGTGAAAGTGGAAAGAACATTACTGACCATTGAATTAGTCTGTAGTTATAAAAATGGAAAAAGTCTAATCTACTCAGATAGGAGCAGGGCTGAGCCGGAAGGTGGGCCTGCATTTCTCTGGGTCTGTTTTACTTTCTCTGACATAATCTGACTTTTTGTTCCATCCTTCCAATTCAGTTTCTTTTACAAAGATGTTTTCAAAGAAGCAGTCTGAGCAAATGGGCAAATATCATATCTATTTATTCTAGGTCTCAGAGACTCTGGTGCTGAATGCCGAGTCTAAGTCTTGCATCTATTACAGGGCTTGAGTCTTTGGTGATGATTTAGAGCTTAGTAGGGAGTGTTCTTAGCAGATGTATGTTCTAATTTCTAGGAATAATTTTCATATCTGAGGTCGTAAGTAAATAGCAAAAGCACAAATAAAGTAGAGATATAGTAAAAAAAGCCAGCCACCTGCTTGCTATTCTCATCATCATTATCTAAACATTAGAAAATGTGATATTGACACATTAATACGTTAAGGAAATACATTCTGACCTCAAGGCTTTTCTTTGTTTTAGAACTGTTCTATATAATTGGACAGTAAGGTCAATGAAAAATAGATGCTAAAATTTACTGTATTGAACTGATTTTCTGACATTCTGGGGAATATTTTTATGTAGATAGTTGGTAAGTGAGAACATTTAATTGTACAGCCGTGGGTAAGAGGAATTTGCTGTTGGAGAAATTATGCAGGACTATTGGGACTATCTTAAAAGCTTGTATATGAACATTTATACAAAATATGACTTTATTATTACTATAAATGGCTAGATTACTTATTTATTTATTTACTTCTGCCTAGGTTGGAATACAAATATTCTAAATTAGTAATGACGACTAACTCAAAAGAGTGTGCACTGCCAGCTGCAGACAGCTGTGCTATCATGGAAGGAGAAGATAATGAAGAGGATGTTGTATATTCCAACAAGCAGTCACTACTAGGAAAACTTAAGTCTCTGGCCACAAAGGTGAGAGCTAACTTTTAACCTGGAGTTACTGCGCATGTATATATCTACCAGGGGCCATGGTGCCCTGACGTCATTTATGCAAGCACTGCCGTTCAGAACAGTTGTGCCTCATCAGTATTTGCTCAAGAAAAGTATTCTTAGAAAGTTTATTATAGTAGATTAATAACTGAACGCAATATTTACAAGTTAACAAAGTAGAAACCACCTTTACAGCCTGCATGGAAGTTAGATGAGAAATTTTTCTGTTATCAAAAAAATTCAATGCTGAGTGACCTCTACAGCTATTAAAAATCTTTTTGTTTTTGGAGAAAGAACTTAAAGTTGGTTTGGAAGGGAAGGGGAGAGGATCTGGAAGGACTTGGGGGAGGAGAAGAACATGATCAAAATATATAAATTTAAAAATTGTTTAAATAATAAAAAGTATAACAAAACATTGATTTTCTTTTTAAAAATTGACAAAGCATTCCTGGCAACTATGAAGCTGAGAATAGGAGAAATAGTCTACCCTAAGGAAGAGCACGTCAGTTGGTTATCCAGTGCCAAATAGTCAGCTCTGAAAATGTACACATACAATTAACATTGTACGGACTAAAAAGATTGTATTTATGAACATAAACGTGTGTGTGTACCAGCAAGTAAAGAAAAGGATACCATGAGTTTGAATGAGAGAGTGGTATATATGGTGGGTTTAGAAAGCTAAGGAGAATTATGTGACTATATTATGATCTCAAAACTAAGAACTAAAAATTTTATCCTGTATCTTTGTACCCTGATGGATCAATAGATTCAAACTAAAGTGAAAATAAGTAAAAAATAATATTTCTATATGATAAATATATGTGCCATTATTTACATAATAAGAAATTAACATTAACTGCTTTGGGGGATTGGACTCTCATGAGAATCTTTGAAGGCAGGCTTTTTAGTAATTTTTAAGTTTTCACAAAGATCATGTATTATTTTATAGTCTTTTAAAAAGTTTGGTTAATAAAAAGATCTCATATTTACCTATACCTTTGTGTTTATTTCACGACAAGATTGTCTTTCTGTAGAAAATTATATAATTGGGCAGATGTTCAATCGTGTTGTGTTGGATGTCATCATGTCATTGGCTTTGTAGTGAAAGCAATATACAAAGAGAATGTAAGACCTTAAATATTGTTTGAAATCACTTTCCCTGACATTCTTCACTATTGAGATAGGCCATAAGACTTGCCAGCTTACCCACTCAAAGTAAAAACAGAATGAAAAGTAGGTTAGAAAGTGCACTTCAAATGATTTGCAACAAGATGGACAAATGAAAAATGATGACAATGGCTGGAACGGTGGCCCATAGTTAAGATACTTGAAATGCAGGTACAAGGACTTGAGTTTGCATCCCTAGAACACTTGTGAATGCCAGATGAATGTGTTGGTCCACCTGTAATTCAGCCTCAGGAGGCAGAGATGGGATACTTTGAACAAACTACCTGGCAAGATGTGGCCATATCTGTGAGCTCTCGGTTTGATAGAGAGACCCTGCCTTGTAAATGACATGGAAGAACCATGACAATTATTGAAAGTCCAAGTGGATCAAGGACCCTAACATAAAACTAGACATACTAAATTGGTTAGAAGAAAAACTGGGGAAGAGCCTAGAACTCATTGGCATAGGATACAACTTCCTGAACAGATCACCAATAGTGCAGGCTCTAAGATCAACAATCAATAAATGGGACCTCATGAAACTGAAAAGTTTCTGTAAAGCAAAGGACACTGTCATTTGAACAAAATGACTGCCTACAGACTGGGAAAGGATCTTCACCAACCTTTTATCTGACAGAGGTCTAATATCCAGAATTTATAAAGAACTCAGGAAGTTAAAAAGCAACAAATCAAGTAATCCAATTTAAAAAATGCGGTACAGAGCTAAACAGAGAATTCTCTGTAGAGGAATATCGAATGGCAGAGAAACACTTAAAGAGATGCTCAACATCCTTAGTCATCAGGGAAATGCAAATCAAAATGACCCTGAGATTTCACCTTACACCCATCAGAATGGCTAAGATAAAAAACTCAGGTAACAATACATGCTGGAGAAGATGTGGAGAAAGGGGAAACTTCATCCATTGCTGCTAGGAATGTAAACTTGTACAACCACTTTGGAAATCAATCTGGTGCTTTTTCAGACAATTAAGAATAGCACTTTCTCAAGATCCAGCTATACCACTCCTAGGCATATATTCAAAATATTCTCAAGTATACATTTTTTTCAATCATGTTTCTAGCAGCTTTATTCATAATAGCCAGAACCTGGAAACAACCTAGATGTCCATCAACGGAGGAATGGATACAGAAATTATGGTAATTTACACAATAAAATACTACTCGGCAATTAAAAACAAGGAAATCATGAAATTTGCAGGCAAATGGTGTGATCTAGAAACGATCATCCTGAGTGAGGTATCCCAGAAGCAGAAAGACACACACAGTATATACTCACTTATAAGTGGATACTAGATGTATAATATAGGACTAACCTACTAAAATCTGTACACCTAAAGAAGCTAAGCAAGAAGGAGGTCCCTGGGTAAGATGATGAATCCTTACTCAGAAAGACAAATGCGATGGGCATTGGAAGGAGAAAACAGGAAACAGGACAGGAGCCTACCACAGAGGGCCTCTGAACGACTCTACCCAGCAGTGTATCAAAGCAGATGCTGAGACTCTTAACCAAACTTTGGGCAGAGTACAGGGAATCCTATGAAAGAAGGGGGAGATAGTGGGACCTGGAGAGGTTAGGAGCTCCACAAGGAGAGCAACAGAACCAAAAATTTTGGGCCCAGGGTTCTTTTCTGAGACTGATACTCCAACCAAGGACCATTCATGGTTATAACCTAGAACCCCTGCTCAGAGATAGCCCATGGCAACTCAGTGTCCACGTGGGTACCCTAGTAAGGGGAGCAGGGACTGTCCCTGACATGAAGTCAGTGGCTGGCTCTTTAATCACCTTCCCCTGAGTGGGAAGCAGCCTTACCAGGCCACAGAGGAGGACAAAGCAGCCAGTCCTGATGAGACCTGATAGGCTAGGGTCAGATGGAAGGGGAAGAAGACCTCCCCTATCAGTGGACTTGGAGAGGGGGGATGGGAGGAGATGAGAAAGGGTGGGGTTGGGAAGGAAGGAGAGGGCTACAGCTGGGCAACAAAGAAAATAAACTATAATTAATGTGAAAAATAAAAATTTAATTAAAAAAGAAAAGGTATGAAATAGGAAAAAAATAAATTGTGATATCAACCTTGGACCTCTGTATGTGCCACATCTATACATGTGGGCCCCACACATGTAAACATGCATGAATATACAAACACACGTAAAGTAAAAAAGAAAAGATATTTATAGTCATGATTTAGTAACTATTTCCTTTCACTCTCCTAGTTTAGGTACATAAGTATAGGAAATAATTTAGGAATAAAATGAACAAATTACATTTCTATTACAGTTTTTTTCTTTATTAATTCAGGGTTTTAAGGAGAGTATGATTACAGTGGAATAACAAATATATAGTGGTTGTCAAAAAAATTAAAGTTTTTCCCTGTTTGATAGGGAACAAGCGAGCCTACTAGCTTCATGTATACTTTAGAAGCAGAAAGCCAAAGAGAGTTTAGATTTTTCAGACGTGAACTGGGCAGAGCAACAGTATCTATACAGTTCTCAGTGCGTCGTTCCCACCGTCCTATGCAGAGGAAACAATAAACATTTGTTTACATTCCTAAGCTTTGACAGTATGAGTTTCATTCAGCATTGGCAGGAAGCATGCCTGTCCTTTATTCTTCATTATACAGAACAGATAAGATGCCTTCCCGGTGCTTCAGAGGGAGAAGCCATTTCTGCCACAAGTAGGCACGCCTGGTATTTGCTGTAGAAAGAAAAAACACTTCAACCCTAAAGGCTGCCTTCAATACAAACACACTTTCCCGATTCTTCTTTTTATTGTTTGATAGATTCATACCCTTATGAATTTTTTTCGCTTTCACCCTCCACTCTTGAAAAATAGTACGAAACAAGAATAAATCCGTTTTCTTCATAGGATGTGCAGAGATGTATGAGCATCACAGAGCATTGTGTCACAGTTATATCTGAACTGCACTTCTCTGTTATCTTGGCTTTTGATGAATTTTCATTTGAGTAAATTCCATCCATCGTTCTG
The DNA here is from genome assembly GCF_030254825.1 of Meriones unguiculatus. Taxonomy (NCBI): domain Eukaryota; kingdom Metazoa; phylum Chordata; class Mammalia; order Rodentia; family Muridae; genus Meriones; species Meriones unguiculatus. The sequence goes on along the minus strand of NC_083368.1, from coordinate 28,522,985 downwards.
CTTAGTGTGACTGCCGAGGCCGGATGAAACCTTGTCCATTTTCTCCATACATCATTGAAATGCAGCTTGTGTCAACAGGATACTTACCAAGCAGCAAGACGAGGCTAATTTGCCTCACTTCCCTGTGTGCCAATTCTGAACACACTTAACCGAACATAACATTAGGTTGTAGTGTAGAGCAGTGAATGTCTTTCTTTTGGTCTTTGTGTTGACATTTCTACTCAGCCATAGATACCTTTCCGCTGAGAGAAAGATGTTTCTGCCATCAGATTCAAGTGGAATAGGGACAAGAATTACCGCCCCCACCCCCAATAAACCAACATAGAGACCCAATGTATTTCCCACTTTTGTCTACATGGGCTCTGGGAGCAATGTGTGCACGTCAGTGGTAATTATCATTTTAATGCAATCTATCAGGAAAATGTACAACAGGATGTATTAGTTGCTGTGCAGCTTTTCACCTGTATGAATTATAGTTATATTGTCTATAGTAATGTTGATATTAACTTGAATGTTAAGAGAATAAGGGAGTAGGTTGATATGAACTTGACTTAGACATGGGGCCATTGACCACCAGTTGGTGGCAGAGGCAAACCTTTAGCATCTTTCCTAACTAAATGACGGCACAGGATGAGTGTGAATATTAAATGGGTTATTTACTCATTTTGAAAGATTCTTATAGTTTTCTAGAGGCTCTGTGATTTGTTTGGGTTGTTCCCATAAAAATTGAAGATTTTTTTTTTCAAATAATCATTTCTAAAGGTAAAACTGCCATTTTCTTAGGAGACAAGCAAGTTAACTTCCGGTTTGTACACCATGGTCTCAGTGGTATGCAGGATGTCTTTGGAATTTATTATTAGCTATAGATGTTGGAGACGCCAGGTAGGACCTACTTCAGTCAGGAATCACAAGCTGACTGTGCCTACAGAGGAACCTCTTGTGATAGCTAATAAAATTTAGGGGTTCCAGTCCATTCCAAACAACTGTGTCCCTTCTTTTTAAAGGTGAGAAGTCAGTTCAGCTTTTCTGTTTGTCTGTACCACAAGTGGGGTTGCATGTGTGGCCCCATGACATGGCTGAGTAATGGCTATGGGGATAGGGGTATTGGTTAGCATTAGGACAGGAGCTGAGGCCATCCCTCACCACACAGGATGGATTTCTCAGTAAGCCTAAAAGGAATGGCCAGAAAATTGTGAATGGGGCATGTTGTGGCTATGGCAGCCAGGAAGCCATGTGAGGTATTTGTACCACTTTGAGAGAGCCATACTGGGCACTTTTCTTCAGAGCCTTCTGATAGAAAGGCACTGAAAGTCAGTGATGTCACTTCTTCACTTCTCAGCATCTTAGATGTATCTTTCCAACACTATGTCCTGGCCCTTGATTGCCTGCCCTGTTTCTGTAACTATATCATCACCTATCTCTACTCATCCTCAGTTGCCACTCAGATTTATTCTCTAGAACATTAAAGGGCAAGAGGAACTTTAAAAGCATATTTATGTTTTTTTACTTCCTGATTATTATATTATGTGCATTGGTGTGAGGGTGTCAAATCACCTGGAACTGGGGTTACAGACATTTGTGAGCAGCCATGTGGGTGCTGGGAGTTGGATCCCGGTCCTTTGGAAGAGCATATAGTGCTTTTAACCTCTGAGCCATCTCTCCAGACCTGTTTATTATCTATAGTGTCACCATAAGGAAAGTCATACTTACTGACCAAAATGCCTTAATTAGATGTATGAGAGAGGTAGAAGAGATAATCAGAAGCTTTTTATTTTGAATTAGTTTCTGAGAATTAACTCGGTGCTTGGTGATACTGTATGCCTTTCATGAGTAGGTGTGGAAAGCCCACTAAATGCCATCCTTTCAGCCCACTGCTGGATGACTTTTGTGATTAAGAAATAGTGCACCATTGTCATACACAGTCCCTGAATCCATAATCTTTATATGGGGTAAAACCAGTGAAGCTAGAATTGGCATATAAGTAGTAAGACACCACCAGATGAGAAGAAAGAGCCAAAGAATAATGTCACCAAGTGTCTAAGGGAAAACTGATCAGCTGTTGTCATAAATCCCAAGCCTGGCATTCTGTGGTAACTCCTGTATCAGAACTATAGTTTTGGATCCAGTGGGTTGGTCTAGCAGGTAAAGGTGCCTATTGCCAATCCTAAAGACCTGTCTTCAGTCCCTGAACCCCAATATGATAGAAAGAGGGAACTGACACCTGTAAATTGTCCCCTGACTGCCACACACATGCCAGGACACACATACACACACACTAAATTAATAAATATTTATATATTTATTTGCACACACACATATGTGCAGTCATTCACTTTTGCTCTGTCTATAATGGTAGGTGGAGTGATGGGTCAGTGTAGCCTTTGTGGCTTGTGCAGTTTTTCACAGAAGCTTGAGCCCCTGTGCTATTTTCATATGACAAATTCTTGCTGTGGCCATCTCTCTGAGTGACAGATAGTTGATTCAGAAGCTAAGGTTTTTCTGTTTTTTTTTTCCAGAGTCTGTTGTCCTCAAGAAGGGTATATAGTGTTGTCAGTGTCAGTCAAAACAGATGGATCATTTGCAAAAGCTCATGAGTCAGTAAAAACATTTGAAGATTTATCAAGGAGGCATCGGATGGCTCTGTGAGAATAACTGTGTGTTTTCCCACTAAGCTGAGCAATCAATCAGTTTCCAGTTATACATATGCAAATCAGAGACTGAATACCCATAGCAACCAGAGAAGTAAATCAGACTTGGCATACACTAAAATGTTGATGAGTGAAGAGTCCCATTGACTCCATGGATTTTTTTTTTTTCACTATAGAGTAGGAAGTAAAATTTTCCTCAAAGGGTACACTGACATATTTTCATTTGAGGCTGAGACCAGGAGGTCAGCCACATTCTTGAATACATGCCATTTATATTTTAGGAAGGCTTATTTTCTGTCACCATTGACCTACCATAAATGGGTCTGTGAAAGCATAGAGTTATAAGATCAATATAGGAATGATAGTCAGTTAGAACAGAACATAGCAACAAGTGAATGGAAGAGTTTATAACAGTAGCATCTGGCAGGTAGGTCAAATAGATGATAGTTTGATGTAGAAACACATCATAGAAAGGAATATTGGGGATGACTTCTTTTTTATTGCCAGAATGTGCAGCTGGCAAAGATCATTCACTGCAGAGAATTTTTTTCATAAGGTTGTTTCCAGGAGGAACTGAAGACCATGAATACCAATGGAGTCTGCTAGGGACCCAAGTTTTCAGCATGACTGTGCCGAGTATAGTAACCTCAAGTCACTAATTTCTGGAACTGTGAAAGGATTTGAGCAAGAGATAGAGCAGAAATGAAAATAATATAACCATGTGGAATATATGTCTATTGAAGAGACTGATGGTAGTGTTGCAACATTTGAAAACAGTAAAATTATATGTTGCATCTTTGTATTTCTCCAAGTAATAGGCTCAGGAGCAATCACATGTTAAAAAAAAAAGGCTATAGGCCAGGGGTTCCTCATTCCTGTTCCATTTTTTGCAGCAAGTGAGTGAACTAAGGTTTCACACAACTCCTCTACCTTCTTTTGCCCAAGTGACATTTTTTCTGTATGCTCAGCACCTTCAGTTCACTCTGACCTGTGCTAACATATGTCTACCTAGACACTTCTACTTGGAAAGGTAGCTGATAAACCCCAGTGAAATTCAGAGACATGATAAGAAAAAAATCCTATTACTACATGGGGCTATAACCCTAAATCTAGGCATACAGACTAGCTTCCAACTTGACGCTGCTTCTACCGTGAGAACTCACCTCACTGGAGCACTCTATTTGTTCTTTCATGTCAGCTGACCTATAAGGTAGAATCTTCCAGACTTGGGCCTAACAAATAGGGTATGTTAAAAACCTGTCCAGAAATGCAGGGCATCATTACAATTCTGGCGACAACCTTATGAAAGAATTCTCTGTAGTGAAGAATTTCTGCCAACCGCAGATTCTGTGATAGCTGGCTATAACAATTCGTCTGGATTCTTGTTGGCCAACTTTTTACAATGCAGTGATCTCCTTATACCTTATAAATCCATCTTGCAGCGAAAGGAAAGCCCCAATACCAGTCAGTTCTGTGTAATATGTACTCGTGGGCATTTGTTTTCAGGAAAATCTCCTAGAGTGAAGCAATGCTCTGTGATTGTTGGTCAGGAACTGCATAAAATCTTGAGGTATTTTTCCTATCAGCTTTTTAAATTAATTTTTGTTATGGATGTTTATTTCTGTGGATGCTTATGTGTGTGCAGGTTTGGGAGGGCAATGAACCTGTATATGTGTATGCATATGCACATATGTTAGATGCAAATAGGTTATTCCTCAAGGATCTGGCCTCAGGTGTCATTCCTCCGGTACATTGTTTTTTCAGACACGATCTTAGTGGCCTGAAGATCACCTAGGAGGTTAGGCTGGCTGGAGGCAAGCCCCAAAGATTTGCCTATTTCATGTGTTGGGATTATAAGATCCTATCACTCCATGTTCTTTTCACATGGGCTCTGGAGACCTAACTTATGTCTGTGTGCCTGAGAGACAATTGAACTGTCATTAATGGGTCTAATGTTGGCTTGTATAGTCTTGACAAGATATAATCCTTTTTGTTATCAGGCAGTAAAATGTAGGACCCCTTATACTTTGAGTGTTTGCTCAACATGTTTGCTGAAAGCTTCATGGAATCTTGAGAATTTGTTTTCTATCAATTCTTATTAATCAGCATTTGAAACTTGAATCCTTCTTTATTTACAAAACCAAGCCTCCATCGTCATTACAAAACGCTGAAGAATTCTAATGGTTTTGAAATGTCACTGTACTTGCAAGCCAACACACTGTTCTACCATGGTCTCATATTCTTTAGGAGACTTGAGTCACCCATGTCAGAGACAAAACACAGTCTATTATCCACAGTAGGAACAACAGCCAAAATTTGTTTTGTTTGTTCAGTCTTCACATTCTGCTGGAAAAAAAAAAAACCATGCTTGCATATACAATACACTGTGTTCTGGAAAAGTAAACCCTGTCTTGGGGGCTCTGTCTGTTGTAATAGTGTGCTTCCTATTTGCTGTGGATGGGAGGTTCTGTTTTGAGCTTTCAGGCCTATAAGCAGACTTCGTCTTTGCTCTGGAAGAAGAAACCATCTCTATCATCCAATTTTGATTTGTATTAATGTATTTGACAAGATTATTTAGAATGAAAGATAATCCATGTCTTTGGTATATAGAAGCCAAGAGAGAAGAGCCTTCCATCATATATTTAGGTTTCTCTTGACTGAGCAGAATGTTTTCAGAGAAGGAACATTTAGGTACAAGGGGACAGGGAGGAGAGTAAGATAAACCATGACAAAGACTTTAAAGTGTTTCCTTATATCATAGTACCCTTCCCCCCTTGTTATAGTAGAGACAGAACATTGAAAGATGGGAAAAGTGTCTTAGAAAGTATCACAGAAAATAGGTCAACAGAGGTATTCTTCCTTGAGAAAGTTCAGAATATATATTTTTAATATAACAGTTTCAGTCAGTATGATCTCTTTTGTCCACTTTTAGAAATTTATTGTTTTCAATAATTAAGTCAACATACAAAGTAATGTGATTTATTCTGACATTTTCACATTTATGTGTTACACTTTTTCTTTCCCTCCCTTGCTACCCTCCCCAATCCCTCTACCCCACTACCCCACTCTTGCTCTTTCCCTTCACTCTTTAATAGCCCACCCCTTTATGACATCACAGGTATTCCACTACTGTAGCTTCCCCTCCCCCTCCCACCTTTTAATTATCTACTCCTCCCATCTTTTAGGCCCCTTCTAGTTCAACACCTACCCCACCCACCTAGTCATACACATACAAGAGAAAACATGCAGTTTTTGTCTTTCTTAAACTGGCTTATTTCACTCAATACAATGATTTAGCGTTTCACCCACTTTTTCCCCCTGCAAATGCCGTAATTTTGCTTTTCCTCTCGGCTGAATAAAGTCCCAAATGTATATAATCACAATTTCTCTACCCTTTCATACATTTATGGACATCAAGGCTGGTTCCATTTCCTCTTGGTTGTGAATAATACATTAGTAAATACAGGTCTAGAAGTATTCCTGTAATAGTAGAAGTTGGAATCCTCTGTGTCTATAGCCAGGGGAGAGATTGTTGGATCATATGGTAATTCTATTCTTAAGTGTTTGAGAAACCTTTATATTAATTCCCATGAGGGCTCTACCAACTTATCTTCCCATAAGCACTGTCTGAGGGTTCCTTTCTTCTCACATTTTTTTTTTTTTTTTTTGCCAGAATTTGCTACCATTTTTTATCTTGATGACAGCAATTCTGACTGGGTGAGATGGAATCTCAAGGCAGTTTTAATTTGCGTTTTCCTGCTGGGTAGGAGTGTTGAGCACATGTTAAAATACTTACTGGGTTTTTGTATTTATTAACTTATGGCTTATTTACTAATCTGATGATGATGATGATGATGTGTGTGTGTGTGTGCGTGTGTGTGTGTGTTTAACTTTTGCAGTGCTTGATAGAGTATTCATAGGGAAGCACAAAGGACCCTGAATAGCCAAAGCGATTCTAAGCGGAAAGAACGTTGAAAGAACACTGATGATGAAATTCCTGATCGTAAATTACATAACGAAGCGATAGTGACAAAAACTGTGTGGCACTGGCACAAAGACAAGCGTAAAATATAAAATGCAGTAGATGACTTAGAAGTAAGCCTGCACAGCGACAGCCACCGCATTTTTGACAAAAGTGACAGAACATGCATTGAGAAAGACACCTCTTCTCTAACAGGTTCTGGGGAAGCCGAACAGCCACATGTAGAGCAATGAAACTAAATTCCTCTTCCTCACCCTGCACACACAAAAGCCAAAATGGATCAAAGACAGAACTTAACAGAGAACTTGAAAATTAGAAAGTTCAGAATGAAAATATGCAAACATAATCTTTAAGATATAGGCAGGGCCTTTCTACAAAGGACTCCTGTGGCAGAGGAAATAATCCCAAGGATTAATAAATAGGATCACGCTACATTAAAAAGCCCATGCACAGCAGAGCAAATGGTCACTGCAGTGAAGAGATGGCCTTGTGCAGAATGGGGGAAAGTCTTCATCAGTTATATGTGAGAGGTTATTTTTTAATTTTTTACTTTTTGAACTGAAAGTTTGAACTATTGCAAAAAAAAAAGAAAAAGAAACAGTTATATAATGATACAAATCATTAATCTATTTGCTCTGTTACATATCTGCACATCTACCTAAGGTTTTAACATATCTGCACATTTACCTAAAGTTTTCTTTTTATATTGTATTTTTAAAAAAAGTTGCATAACTCAATATGCCTCACCCCTAAACACTCCGGGATATATATATTTTAAGCTTTCTTTAAGGCGGTGGTTCTCAACCTTCTTAAATCTGTGACCCTTTGATATAGTTCCTCACATGATGGAGACCATAAAATTATTTTTCGCTGCTACTTTACCAACTTAATTTTTCTTTTGCTGGTATTAATCAGAATGCAAATATCCGATCTGTGACCCTGAGGGGTTGTGACCCAGAGGTTGGGACCAATTGCTTTGGGGGCAGTATATGTGTTATGAGTACATACATGACCTATGAATTCTGGGAAAAGCGCATACTTCAAATTCTATGGCAATCTGGCACACTAGCTTCATTCTGAAAGTGACCTTTAGTCCTTTGGCATGAAATCAGGCTCCCTTCTCTCAAAGGCAATTACGATGATGATGTTTTAAACCATAGATTAGTTTTATGTCTTTCAGAGCCCCACATAATCACGTCACACAGTGTGTCGTATTTGTGCCTGTGATATCCATACACTCTGTTTTCATCAAGAGTAGATTACTTTTTAGTCACGGGTAGTGCAGTACTATATGGATACATCTTGCTAGTGAATACCTATACTGCTTTCAGTGTTTGAAGAGAGCTTCTGGGCACATCTAGTTTTGCTGTATGTGCACTTAAAAAGGGGTATGCATGATTTGTACAAGCAAAGCTTAGATTTTTAAATTTTTCTGCTTTTCCTTAGATTCTCAAGACCATAACTTGCTTAGTAATTTCCTAGTGCTATACTGCGTCTGGACGTTTGTTTATTAGCCTGGATTTCACTCAGCAATTAAAAGAAAGCTGCAATTAAGCTTTTGTGGGTTTTTAAAATTGTTTATTCTACAGTCACTTACAAGGCACTATACGATTTTTCTTTTGGTCCGGGGAAATGTGTTAACTTCATTGTTATTTTTAACCTCAGAGATTGTAGAGACACGTCACGCATGTGTGCATGGTTGTTCAGTATTATAAGAACAAGAGGAGGGTCTCAGCATGGAGGAGGGGATGGGAGTAGGAGAGGTGTAGCAGGATGGTGAGGAAAGCTTCTGGGAGCTTGTGTAGATTCTTGATTCCTGTGTGGCATCCTTACAGGCAGCATCCTGGTTTGCCTAATAGGTGCTAGGGCTGAGAAGTCAATATTTCCCACCTTCCAGCCTCCATTTTTCTTCTATAGTGAAGTGCATTTATTTTGGTGCATTCATTGTAGAGGTGGAGTCTTACTGTGTAGCCCTTGATCCTCCTCCTGCCCGAGCTTTTCAAGCATTGGGCTGCAGCAATACAGGCATACATCACCACACTCTACTTTCGTAAGTACTCATTAACAACTTGCCCAATGCGATACACTTTTCTCAAGTCTTGTTCTGGAAATTTAGAGAGGAAGACATCTACTCCCCACACCAGGAAGTCTCACTCCGTTAGCGGTCCTCTCTGTCAGCTGTTCAATGTCTACTCCCCATCATTTTTTCCTATTACACTTAAACTTTAGCATACATTTGTTCTCACCTGGGAGTTGATAGCCGATTGCCTTCAGTTCCCTCTCTCCCTCCCCCTTGCCTTTTCTTCCCTTTTTCTCTCACTCCTTCCCTCCCCCCCCACTTTCCTTGTGAACTAAAGGGAAGAGTCTGGGGCTCTTTATATGCTAGGCGAGTGCTCCATCACGGAGCTACAGCTCATCCCACATTTTCTTTGTAAATTTATTTATTTACTTACTTGTGCATGCATGTGTCACAGTGTGTGTGTGTGTGTGTGTGTGTGTGAAGACAAATTGTGGAGTTACTTTATCTCCTTCCACTGTGAGGTTTCTGGATCGAGCACAAGCTGGAGCCCAGTCTTTTATCTGCTGAGCCATCTTACCTAACCTAACCTAACCTAATCCTAGCTCACTCTGCCTCTCTTTATTGATCTTCCTATTCCATAAGGCTTTTTTCTATATTTAATGATTAAAACATCCGTTAATATTCAACCTTCTAGTTTTCCTTTGGCACATTAAAAGCTAGCCTCCTCTTTGAGTATATTATATATACCAGCAATAGCATATTTAAGTTAAACATTTGATCTATTACCTTATATGACAACATTTTTAGTACACACATTCACAAAAGATTATCTTGAAACACATAAATCAACTTAATGCATTTTGGCTGTTACTTTTCTTACTATCCAGCCTATGTTATCAGATATGAATGTCTGTTAGTTCTATTTTGCCTACAATTAGCATGCCAAGGTTACCGATTTCATACCAAGGTCAGGTGTGTCCTCAGGGAGACTCTCATCCACTTCTTCAAAAACTCACAGCTGCATCTTCTGATATCTGCTCAATCTTGTGTTTGTTTCTATTTTGGAGTCGTCTGTCTTATCACTTGTGCATCAAAATTATCCTTCAGGGCAGATACACTGTTTGTTGAATTTCCCACCTTACTTTAAATGTCAGATCCTAATTGTAAGTGGCAGGTTCATAGGTTAAAGTAATTTGGGGAACTTTCTTTATGGCAAGCAAAAATCCTAAGATCTCATTGGCATTTCAGTGAGCTGATTTTATTTTATGTTTTCCCCCTTAGGAAAAAGATGACCACTTTGAATCTGTTCAGCTGAAATCCTCAAGATGCCCCAATATGTGAAGAGACAGTGCTGTAGCTTTCAGGACCCCTGTTAGGACCTGTCCTCACACCTGTCATGACTGTGCTCTCACAGAGGAGGTGTGTCACCGAGAGGAGGAGGAGGCAGACATGTTGATTGCCTTATAACACGTCACATACTTGGTCAAACTACTGAAGAGAGTGATCTGGGCCTCACTGAAGATGAAGCTTAACTCAGGAAGAGATCTAGCTGTGTACACACATAACCGGAACCCAAGTTTAAAGCCCACCAATGCACTGCTGATGCATGCCATATAATTACTGGGTAACTTTAATTCTTTACAATGTCTACATACAAAATATGTGTTGGAAGGCAGACATAAGCATATGCCTTGTGTTTCTGAGTATGTCTTGTTCTTGTACTTTGGACGATTTGAAAAAAAAAAAAACCAACAATTAAGCTATAATTATTTTTCCCTTTATTTCTCCAAGACATGAAAACATCTTTTCTATTAAAATGGTGAGCAATGGAAGAAAATAAATTTTCATAGGCTATTTTTTTTTTCTTGACTCTGGAAGTCTAGCATATCAGTAATATTTTGTGAAATTATTTACTCGGTTTATCTGAAGTGATAATCACTTTAAAAAATTCCTTTCCTGTTAGAACTAGTATGAAGAATTTAATTAAATTATTGAAGGAGACGTGTGTGGGGGTGGGGCAGGGGGGTGATAAGGACAAACCCCAACTTCTATTAATTTAAATAATCTGGTATCATCAGAAGTCAGAGGGCTTAAAGCTTTGGGGTGTCATGGGAGAATAAAGCAAGTGGAACACCTTGTTTACTAGACCCCTGCACAGTCAGGAAGGAGGGGGATGGCTTGTCCCTGAGCACACATCGCTGTGCTGTTAGGGTAACTCAAGGTTATCACACATGTCATTGGGGCTTTCCCTCCACATCCTGGGCTGTCCAGAGCTCCAGAGGGTTTGTATTTTTCCTTTTGTACAGAACGTTGAAGGTTATGAATTTCTTCGGCGATTTTATTTTTTAAGCCAAGAAGGAAGAAATTTGATTTTTGAAATGCATATAGTTGTATTCATAGTAAGAACCTTATCAGCATTACAAAATGCATATTGTTCCTGTTCAAAAGCAACCCAGAAAATTGTGACATTTCTTATAATGGATTATGAGTATTAGTGTGACTTGGATATTATTTTTGAAAGAAGTTTGAAGGTGAATTTGATCAAGTTTAAGTAAACTTTAAGAACTGGGAATGAGAGTATCTTGCCCATTATTGATCTGGTTTAAACTGTAGTCTTTACAGATCTTAATCCAAAAATTTTAAATATTTTTGATTGGCTGAAGTAGGCAGGGCACATGGGTAAGTTTTTAACCATGTTTTTTTGCCCAGGGTGTTTCAGTGACTTGTAATGTTTGATTTTATGGGTGGTGTAGCCTTTATTTTTGTGTAAAGTGGGAGAAAATAAATAAATAAATGTGTTTTTTTGGCCAGCAGGCAAAACACTAGACCTTTTTGCTATCACTAAACGAATGGTTTTGTGTGTGTGTCTGTCTGTTTGTATCTACTATTAAATATAGAAATAGGTGATGTTGTATTATTGTTTGTCATAAGACTGAAGAGAATGTTACTTAGCATAATTTTTTGAATTTAATTTCTTGAATATTTTCCTAAGCTAGAAATTATTTTGGCTTCGCTCATCTTTGTCCCAATATCAGAATATTGGCATGCCTCTCCCTCTCATCATCAAAATTTAACTGTAAGAGTGGAAATGCACTTGAAATACCATTCAGAGGAAGCTGGCAGATGTGTACAGACTGGACACAGTCAGAAAGCCTCTTCCATCACCTGTCACCCTTCTTCATCCCCCACTGTGTTCAACATGGATGTCCCAAGCCATAGAGATAATTAAGGTTTGTTCCCAGGTCGTTCTTTTTTCTCTTGTCACTGGACTAAAATCCCTGACATGTCAAAAATGCCTTAAATTTTAATGAACTCTCTGAAAATGCAGTTGATATTGAAGAAGTTTTATTTTATTTCTAATTTTAGATATTAAATAGATTTTTGTCAGCTCAGTCCCGTCTTTGGATTCCCATGGCTTGTCATTTTATTCTAAGAGCTGAAGAACTATGAGAGAGAGAACATTAGGAGGAGAATATGCAGACCATATTTAGGTATAAAATTTTGTTTGGTTTTATGTATGGCCTCTGACAAGCCCAGTGAAATGTTGAAATGTATAAACAAATTATTATGTTTCTATGACTTAGTTGACATTTACTCTCCCCATTACCACCAGTGATAGAAAAAAAATGTTATTTGTTGTTTTTTTAAAGGCATACTTTGGAGCCTTAAATACTTCATCAAGTCAACTGTTGCCTGTAACATCTCAGTGCTGTGTCAAAGCATATTTAAGTCAATTTTCCACTGGTTGAGAACATGTCTTCTATGCTAAGTTACATTACTCCGTTTCAAATGTTGAGCAATTTGGTATGTACTCATTTGATTTAAAAGACTAAATTTTATTATTATTGACCTTCTCCCTCTTTGGTTACTAATACTCATATCTTTCCTAGGATTAAAAATATTTCATAGTACTTTTGTGTAGACTTTTGTCATTATTTTTCTTCCCCCCCAGAATGATGGCTTAAGTCACTGTGCTATAAGAATTACTTGAGACCAGTTATTCACCATCTGGTTTTCAGGTGGTGCATAGCAGTCAGTTTTGCTTCTTTACGTCCCATCTGGACAAGTGTCGTGTGATGTCTTTTGGTAACAGTATTTTCTGTGGTTCATGGTCATTCCTAATGGGAGGCTAATATGTTTCTGTTTTCCACATGAAAGCCGGTTGACTGGTTAGTTTGGGATGTGCCGCTCATATTTATGTTCTCACGTTTGTAAGTAGAAGATGTCTCCCGAGGATTCTTAAGACCAGTTACTGGAGAGGCTTCCCTGGTTCATTTATGGCATCTGTCCATGTTGGGTGTACCTCAGTGCTCACCCATTTGCCAGATCCTGTTTGAATATGAAACTGCAAATGGCATTTAGTTTTATAATTGTTGGTTCAGCAAACACCTCCCATTTCCTTGGATGAAATGTCAATGAAGACCTCAGTTAGATGGATTTTTCTTCATGACCCCTGGAAGGAAGCCTCTGTTTAAAATACTTAAAGATTTTGGTGAATTTGGAGTAGATATGGCAACATTTCCTTTATGTCAGGTAACTGATTTCAAAATGCTATTGGCCGCATTCCAAATAAAAAGAGTAAATCAATAGCAATTATGTAAATCTAAGCCTGCTGTTACAGAGCAGGATGCTTAATTGTCTCACCCATGGGTGTGTGCCTTTGTCTCAAGGCTCTAGTTCAAATCTGACAGGTTATACAGGATTTAAAAGGATCACAGTTAGGGAAGTAGCTGGGACAGGGACTAGCTGAGGGAATATGAGAAGCCTGTAAAGACAGAGATTACCTTTCTCAGGCATTCTTTACATCTGTGCTCTGTGCTGTCTAGAAGCCAACTTGCCTGGCCGTTTAAAAATAGGAGCAGCTTCCCTTCACCATGCTGAACTTGGGTGGGCAGGAAGCCTATTACTATATAAGCTAGAGAGGGTATGTGTCATAACTATTCAGAAACACAAGGCAAGCTTCTCAAAGTTTCTGTTATGAATAGGACCTATTATTTAGCTTGGAATCTTTAAATTTAGGGAAGTTTTGCAGAGATGGATCAATTGGTTTTACATTTTGGAAGGATGAAATATTGTTACCAATGGAGGGAAATAAAGCTTCTAAACCTATTTTTTTTTAAATGGCTTGCATAAAAGGATTTTACAGCATCTATCTTCTATACGTATGTTAAATGTTTATAACAATTATTTCTAGGGATCATATAGATAGATGGTGCACTCTCTAATTAGAAATGAGGCTTGTAGTAAGGATGGAGAAAATGACAAAAGCTGCCTGTCAATGCATTTTTAGTGTACTGACAGGGCATAAAATATGGTGGGTATAGATCAGAACCCAGCCCCCCAAACTGGTTTCCTCGTGATTTAGACCCAACGCTGATTGTCTTGCTTTCAGATCCATGATCAGCTTGACAGAGGCATCAGTTGAACCTCCAAACAGCCCATCCCATATTGCCTTCCTTGGACTGTCACATTCCATCAGTGGATGGAATTTATTTTCTCCCATCAGCCTTGCTCAGCTGTGTCCAAAGCATATGTTCATTCTGAGCATGCGTATCTAGCACTCCCGCCAACTGCAGTCAGAGTGGAATTTATTTTGTTATTTAGTGTCTTTGGATCTGTTAGTAAAACTACCATAGTTCATGCCCCAACCTCCAGGTACTTATGTGAGAACGGGAAATCAAGGAGTGGTGAGCACCATTGCTCAAAGCATCTTGTGGGATGTGGCTGGATTCTTTAGGTTGCTCATCAAAATGCATGCAGAAGGAGGAAAAATTTTCTAACATCCTGTTTCCTTTGAGGCCAATCCTGTTGGCCTTAATGTCCCTGTTCATTATTTTTAGATTACTAAAATAGTATTGTTCTGTTTTACTTATTTCAGATACTGTCTCCCATATAGTTAACTTTCTACTTTATTCCTTTCTCTGTCATTCTTGACCACAAGTCCTGCTTTAAACAATATTTCCTCATGCATGCAAAGCAAATACTTTACCAGCTGAGTGATATCCACAGCTCTAGTGTATGCTTTTTGAATGCAGGAACTAGATGGACTAAATCTCATTTGTCTTTCTTTTGTGGGCTAAATAGTGACCCTGCAAAAGTACCTCTACATCCTAGTCCCTGAACCCTGAGAATACTTTTATTAAAACAACAACAATAACAGCAAACAAACAAAGCAACAACATTTCCAAACAGGTGTCCTCTGCAGATATAATTAAGAATGTCAAGGTAATAGAATCCTGGTTATCTAGGTGTCTCTATGCTAATGACACTTGACATTTTAAAAGACAAAAGACAGGGCAGACAGTGGTGAACATGATAATGAAGACTGAACAGAGTTTGAAATGATGTGGCCATAGGCCAAGGAACTGTGTGTTTCTAGCCGGTGCTAGAAAAATGATGGGATGAATTATTTCTTTGAATCTACAGGCAGCCTGGTCCTACTGACTCCTTAATTGTGACAGAATAATTTTGTTTGTTTGATTTAAGCCACATACATTATAGTATTTCCCTCATCATCGCAGGGAACAACTGTGTCTTCCTATGGTACATGACACAAGTTCTACAGATAGATGTGTTCTCGCTATTTTCCCCAGCATTAATAAATTATTTGTAAAAAAATAAAATAAAAATAAAAATTATTTGTAACTAGAAGTAGGGCAGCATTTAGTGAGAATAATCAACTTTTGCCTTACCCTTACTATTCATGCCTTATTTTAGGTTAGTAAGATATTTAAATCTAATGATAAGTCTGAGTGCTGGGACATCATTCCTAAAACTTGGGAAAGCAATGAGAAGATGGCCAGGATCTCTACTTCCCCTTTCATCTATGTAGGGCAAGAGTAATTCCTCATTGGAATTATTAGATGCTTTCCAGTTTCTTTTCCCATCGCTATGTCTGTTTTGAACATCAGAGCCACCTGACCTTGTCTGGCAGGTCAAAACTCTCTATTTGGCAAATAAGGAAGCCTTTGGCTTAGTTGGCAGCTCTGGCTTGTCATGTAGACATAGTTGTAAAAAGATAACATGTGTATGTCATCATGAGCTGGGCTTGTATTTATGTTGTCACCCCTTGTCCATTTCTGATCACTATGATCCATAGAAAAGTACATTCTACTCACAACCCTCTGGTAGGGCTACAACCTGATTCAAAATATGTGGGTGAAGAAAAGCGCAGTTAGACAATTACTTCCAACATTAACAAGAGAAGGTGACTTGAAATCTACTTATTCAAATTACCTTGAGTGATCCAAAAGGACAAACTATTATCCACCATGCTTGAAAACCTTGAAGGTTTTATTCTGGTTATCTTTACATTAATACAGATGCTTATTTTGAACTGAGAAAAACAATCTGTTACACATAATGTAACTTTAATATACAACGTAGAAACTCACCTTAAATTAGTTACAAGAACCTACAAAAGACTTCATAGGAAAAAGGTTACCTAATATTGCCACTGTATAGGGTTTTTTTGTTTGTTTGTTTGTTTGTTTTAGTAGACTGACCCTGTCAGACCCTGTCACCAATGCTCAGCTCTGTAAACAATGGTTATTTCCATGTTCTGGGGGGAGGGAGGGGACTGTTAATAGGGGCACTAGAATCAGCCTAGAAAATTGTAGCACATCACTACATACCGTACAGTCCTCAAAAATAATTTATTGTCCTGTTTCTAAAAAAGGTGCTAGGGTTGTTCCTTTTGTTCTGTTTCCATGTTCTGGAGCAGCCTGTGAGCACTTTGTCTAACAGCCTAAAAACATGAGAACTGAACCACATGTCACGGTCACAGAGATGAGGTGGTGGAGTCGAGGACTTCCCTTCCGTTGCACACCGTCGGGACATACGTGCTTGCAGAGGCTGCAAAACAAAATGGGGTGGGACACTTAGTTAAGCAAGTCACTTAGTTAATGGCATAAAGGCTCCCAGACCCTGGGTTAAGATTAGACTAAAAACCCACTTTAACATGGCTTTGCGAAATGCTTACTGGCTTATGCGATAGCAAATAAACTTCCTAGAGATTTCTGCTCATTAGCTTGTGTCCTGGAACGTGCCTCCATTCATGCCATGCCTCTTGGGAAAGAGATTTAAAAGCATCATCTTTGCTGAAAGGAATCTTTTGTGGGTTAAAAATTGACTTTAATAATCTATGAAATGGTTAAAATAAACGGAATAAACTAAAGGGCCCTATAACTTTTCATAGGTGATTAAAGTTTTTGCTACATTCAATAACTACAATTAGTTTTGTTCTTTGATTAAGGACGACCCTTCTTTGGCCCTTGGGGTCCTGTGTGAACTCTACTGCTTTAGAAAACTGGTCTGATTTCACTGTCTGTGTTGTATAGTCTCTGTGGGATTGCTGGCAAGTGTGAGTGCTGAGAGCTTTGGCTCTCAAACAATTCTTGAGATGAAGATATTACAAAGAGAAAGTACCTTTGCCAATGACAATAGTGGACACTCTGTCGTGGTGCCTGTATAATAAAGTAGGGTATATTTACTCTTTTTACTATACCCAGTTTTTCCAGATACAATTTCCATCTATTAACATCTTACTCAAGTTTTTATGTGAAATTTATTCACATGGTATTTATGTGTATGATGTCTTTTCATTGAATGAGGACATAAGCAGGACTCTCATTCTTCCTTGGAATGAAACCATATAATCAAGAGACTAGGTTAAAGTGAACTTATATCACCTTTACTGTCTCTCTATCTATACTAACATATATTCTCATGACAGAAACTAGGTAACCAGAACATATCTTGGTTACAATTAATAAAGCATCTTCCTGTTCCTTAAAGACATATGAGCTAATTTCATTCTGTAGTGTTCGTATCTGATAGCAGATGTATTCTTGACCCAAACATTGTTTTATATATAGCAATTACTCTAAACACGAAGGAATAACCAGTACTGGCGTCAGAGCTATCACAACATTCTAAAGGAACATTCACCTAAATATTTAGGGCACTGACAGCTTGTAACAGGTCCACCAGCAGCCAAGCTAAAGTTTTTCAACTTAGAAAACTGAGTAGGCATGTGAGAAGATAAAGCAAGTCTACGACCTGAAACGACAAACTCAAAAAAACTCTTTGGTAGTTTTTTTTTTTTCTTTCAACGTAGATAGACCATATTAAATAAATATTTTTATTTGCAATCTTGGCTGGCTTTAAACTCATAATCCCCCAAGTGTGGTACCTTTAGTGATTTAGTTCTCCAATTATTTTCATATGCTTTGTGAAATCCTAGAATCAGTAAACGCTGGCAAGGTAAAAGAAGGTAAGTGATGTTCAAAACACAGATCATTGGTAGCAGAGAGCTCTGTCTGGGAACCCTAGATCCAGCTTCCTGCTTGACATCTTCATTAACAGTCATTTCAAAATTGGTATCCAAAGAACTCTTGACTTTGGGTAGCCTTTTCCCACTTAGCCGTAGCCTTCCTTTCCTGTCTGCTATCCTAAACCAGAAGTCTGAGATTCATGCCGAATTTCCTTTTTCTTCTGTCCCATTTCCTATGGCAACCTATCATCAGGTCTGATTAGCGCTATCTGCATATCTAACACCTGCCACCTCCGCACCTCTCACCCTGGGCAAGCCACTATTAATTATCTGCGTCCAGAAACTGACAGTACAGGCAGATGCTCCTTAGACTTCTCCTGGTCGTGTGTTTTCTACGTGTCAGCAGTACGGACAGCCAGCTCTCCATACCTATTGTCCCGTATTGGCAGACCCAACCAACCACAAATTGAGAATGTTCAGGAGAAGTGTTCTGAGCATGTTCAGAGTTTTTCTTGCTTTCCCCAAATAGTGCAATGTAATAATGACTTTATACAGCATTCACACTATGATGGTAAGAAACCTAGGGATAATCTAAAGTTCACCGGAGATGTCCATGGGTTATGTGAAAGCGGGACGTTTTGTAAAAAGGACATGAGCAGCTCAGGTTTAGCCATTCATAAGGAGGGTGTTCTGAAGCCACTTCCATCAATCCTGAGGGGCAGCTCTATTGTAAAACATGAGTCACCTATTTAGAAGCTTTTAGTTGCTTCCTCTTGTGCTTTCACTTGGCCTTAGAATCCCAAATTATTGGACTATGCCGATCTTTCTAGGTTTTTGTTTTACACATTCCACATTTTTTTTCTCCCCTCTTTGCTTTGTTCTCCAAATAGCAATTGTGTTTTGCAATTCTGTGCCTTTGCCATAGCTATGGCTTCTACCAAGAACACTCTCTCTGATCATCACATGGCTCCTTTGTGTCACCTACATCCGATATATGGCTTCCTTAAAAATGTGGTCATCAGCCAACCCAGGCCAAAGTAGCTCTCTGTTGTATCACCTAGTTTTAAAACTCAGGCCTGCACAGTTGGTGCTTCCAGCCACCTCTTCTCCATCTTCCCCCAACTCCTCCTCCAACTCTTCTTCATTACTGATCATAAAATGGACAGGAGCCCTGCTTATTCCATTATTGGTCTCCAGTACATTCCATGAAGAGATACTCTAAATATTTCCAGAGAGATCACAGGAATGTTTACATTTCTAAGAATAAAGAGGCCAGTGGATATTTTAAGAAGGTGGTACACTTGTGAGGTCTGCAGGCAGCCTCGTTAGGCCAGATGGACTTCTCTGCTTCCCATGTCACACTGAGGTCATGGCCACCAGTTACTCTTGCAAAGAGCACTGGTTCAAGGTGACAGCTTCTGATAGCAGGCATGCTGCCTCTGAGTAATTCCTTTACTTTCTCTAAGATCACATTTTATAACATCTTTGCCTCTTTTCAGAGATTGAAGAGGAAGTATGGATCCTGGGGGATAGGGCAAGGATAACTAAGGGCTGATGTGCCAATGACTCTGTCTACCTTGGACTAGACTCAGGACCTCTCTATGCCTTTCTTGAGGTCATTTTGCAGACCTGATAGGCTAGGGTCAGATGGAAAGGGAAGAGGACCTCCCCTATCAGTGGACTAGGGGAGTGGCATGGGAGGAGATGAGGGAGGGTGGGATTGGGAGGAGATGAGGAAGGGAGCTACAGCTGGGATACAAAGTGAATAAACTGTAATTAATATAAAAAATAAAAAATGAAATAAAAAATACAGAAAGAGAAAAAAACAAAACAAAACAAAAAAGTTTTCTGATGTGCCCAGCCCGCTGTGGTACATGATGGGACTTTGTACTTGGAATTATACTCTTATGTCAGTTTTGCTTCCTGCATTCCAATTTCTTACCAACTGGTTGCATTTGCCTAGGTAGGAGCTGCATGGCCTCAGAGTCTCCTCTGCATCCCATAGATACATCATTATGGGAGTCCACAGAGCACTGTGAGTTGTCTTTGCCCCACAGGGACATTAAAGGAAGCACTCTGCTTTAAAGAATGCTTTAAACTCTTCGAGGAAGCAAAGGGAAATTCAAGATCTCACAAAATAACAGCAGCTAAAGTGCCCACAGCACTCTTTCTGCAGGAAGTTTCCCTCGGACCCTTTCCAGTGTGCTGAAGGGATCTCTCTACTTTGCAGCCTTCTGCTTTTCTTTTGCTGCTTCTCTGTAGCTTTGGCCATTGCATTCTATTATATATTTAAAAAATTCCCACTTTTTTGCATAGGCTGCTGAACATAGTAGGAGAAATTATTGTTTTATGAGTTTGCCATCTCAATTACTTTGTGTTTCATAAATATTTTAGATGTGCTTCCCATATTAGCCCATCTGTTATTTCCTAGGGTAGTAAAATATGTGGAAAAGAAAAATGCTGTCATCATGCATGTGCGTGTGCGTGCTTGTGTGCATGTGTGCATGTGTGCGTGTGTGTGTCCTTTTGATAAGCCCTTGCTATTGTTCTGAGGTTTTTAAAATTTTTTAATTAAATTTTTATTTTTTTACATTAATTACATTTTATTTTCTTTGTTGTTCTGAGTTTTTTAATGGTGTAAGTTCAACCCGTTTTCAGAGCGTGGCTAAGCAGATTTCTATGATCGGTCTTTCTGCAATCAGTATGCAGGCTTCTCTTAGGTTTTCCCAGGACCTGGAGTGAACATCAGCTGTTGCCTGCTCCAGGCTACAGGTGCTTTTGGCCACTCAAAGCGAAAACTGAAAATACCTGGAAGAGACTTTGATCATGAAAAGACAGTTTACACCTATAAAAAAAGACATGTTTTACTTCACAGCATTGGTCTAAGTAGCCACGTGGCAGCTTTGACTCGCTGTGAAATCCACTGCCTTTCCCACTAGTCACAGATAGGCCAGGCAGGCTTGGGAGAAAAAGGTGACTCTTTCATGGAGCTGGGCTGGTCAATGCTAAACATCCTTAGTGATGCCAAGACTTTGTTAACCGACTAAGAGACTGGCTCCCGAGAATCAAGGTCTGAACAAACCCTGTGGGTTATCATACTTGGGAGAAAACAGGCATTTCAGCAGAGCGGAATTTCCTGTGTGCTGCCATCCTTTCAGTGTGCTTGTTTCTGGTGTCCTCAAATAACTTATGCCGGGATACCTGCTTGTTTATGTATTCACGAAATAGTCATGGAATCCAGGTTCTGTCGGCTGTGTGTATTCCTCTTTGTCCTCCTCCTTTGTCGTTAAACCTGTTTTCTTACTCATCCTCTCAGTTTTACTCACCCCCTTTTCATTTGCTGGTCAAGATGTGCTGCTAGACTCCGAAGTTGCTATTGTAGAGATTTCAAGGAGGAAGACAGGGTGTCCATTGTTCAGACATTGGGGGTACTTCTAGACTGAATTCTCAGAAAGTATTTACTTTTGCTAGTCATCCAAAACTATCAATATCAATCAAGGTACAAATTAAAGATATGTTTTCCCAATGAGATTTATAATTCTACAAAACCTAAGACTTTTTCATTCTGAGAAATGACTCATAGAAAAGATACGTACATTTTTTTTCATAAACTTGTGATACAGTTTAATTCTCCTGTGAGCAGAGATTTCATCTGCCTTTAAAAGACCTACCTCATGAACTACGGAAGTGGTTATGTAGTACTAACCGGGTAAATGAAAGAGCTCCTGAACTCTGTACACTTTTTTTTTTTTTTTTTTTTTTTTTTTAGCTAATTCTGTGCTTTTCTTATCCACCTCTGAGTTGCTCAGTACTCTCTCTTTTATATATTCCCCCCCCATCAAAGTGTGGATTAAAGTTCATTCAGGGATCAGAAGCTCACTCACCTTGAGAGTCCATTAACTTGAGGTGTGCGTGCTACTATGCTAAGGGACCAGAATCGGAAGCTGCAAGTGTTAAACTCTAAAGGCCTCTGCCAGGCACATTCAAATCATATATAGCATCTAAATATTTCATTAGCTTCCATTGCTATCTGTCTGGTCTGAGCCAGCAGCGACTGGACAGTCCAGTAGCGACCTGTCTGCTCCCTGTGTGGCTGTCCACTCATGCAGACACAGTGGCCCTTGGAAGGCCATCTCATGCCATACCTCTGGACAAGCCTACAGCAGTCCTGTTTCTCTCAGTAGAAAAGCAACCATTCTTACAAAGATCTTAGCCATTTTCTTCTACCACCATAGCTTCGTTGGCACGTGCCCAATCCCCAACTTAGAGCCTTTCCACTTGCTGGTACCACACCTTCAGTATCTGTCTTTCAGATATCAGCACGATTTTCTTTGTTTCCTTCATGTCTCTGTAAGAAGTGTTGCCAAAGCAAAGAGGCCATCCCTAGCCATGCTGTATGTAATAATCACTTCTCTGTCTTCTTTGTGCCTGATACGCCAGATGGAATTTGCCAGTTCCCCCTCACCCCCCCCCCCATGATTTTTTACACTTCTCACCAACACGTGTTTCATGATGTCTTATCAGTCTACTTGTGTTCCTTCCCTGGCCCATTAGCATGGCAAGACCGTGAGTGTAGAATTTTGCTAGTTCAAATGGTGATCTAAAACTATTAATATCAATCGAGGTGCAAATTAAAGATATGTTTTCCCAAAGAGATTTTTCTCATTCATCATGGCTGCATTTCCCAGCAGTGAGTTCTAAGCTCCTAAATGCTTCCTCAGTGAAGGAATTAAGGATTGTTTGTACTCTTTGCAGAAGGACCCTCCTTCTGCAGTCACACAGGTAAGACAGAAGTTCCTCCCCTCCACATCATTGTATCCCATGTGGAGAGACTTTTCATCCTCCATGGGCACACAAATATCCCCATTTAGGAATATTCCAGATCATTTCATTTAAAGCGAACTGGAAATAGGGCAGATAAGTTAGTAAAGCAAATTGGTCTTTCACTTGTTTTGTTCTAATGTGCTCATCATCTAAGACAAACTGTGGACAATGGTTGACCATGAACTTAGTTTTCTTTAAAAGTTAGCGCATTCGCATAATTCTGAATATGTGCAGTATTCTTAAAGACATCCAGTCACTCTGGGGTTACACAATTGTGTTTGACTCTAGATGATTCTAATATAATATGGAACTCTTTGGTTCAGGAACTCCTTCTGTGTTGCTTCTTGTTTGAAGATACAACACAGGAAGAGGGAAAATGTGGTGCAATTTTATAGTTTCTTTTAAAGGACCACTTGCTGAGAGAAAGCATGCCCTTGACATAAACATCCAGTCACTAGTGAGACTATTCCCTTAATTGTCTTCATCCAGTTACATTCTCTGGGAACATTTGCATCTCCCTTCTGGGGTGTATTCCCTTGTCTCTGTGCACTGTGGCACTGTGGCCACCTATAGTCTGCAATGGATATGGTTATGGTATTGGACTTCTGGACATGGGCCGGCTTTGGAGAGGGAATCTATGACCAGTATGCTGGATTAAGATGCTAAGATTCACGTTATTAGAATAGACTTTTTTTTTTTTTTTTTTTAAGTGAGCCAAGGTAGAAAATCCAGAGAGTCCAGGGGAGTTATCAAACATATTTTGATAATTTTATTCATGACTTTTTTTTTTTTTTGCCAAATTCTTTAAAGCATCTATGAGATGAGGTGGGCCCTAGCTTCCTCATCTGGAAATGTCGTTATTAGGATCGATGATCCTTAGTAGCTCCAGTCACTGTGGTCATTTCTCATATAGGATGTTGTAAAAAGGTCAGGGGTTAGAAAAGCAAATAGTTACGAAGTAAATGCAATGGCGATATTCAATGGGAGGAGGAGGAAGTACTCGTTTCTAGTGCTTGTAGGCTTACTTCCGACCACTGCAGGCTCTTCTCCCACCCTCAAAGAAGGAGGATGTGGAAGAGTCGGAATGAAATTCCCAGACTGCTGTGGACTTTTCAAAGGGAAATGTAGATGGACATCTATTTGAATCGGATGCACTTTGTTTACTTTGCCTGAAAGCAGATGGCTTCGCTTTCCGAGTGCCCTAGGCTCCTCATGCATTCGCCACTGATTCGTGTTTGCAATATACTTCTGCCTGTGGGAAGGATGTCTCTTCAGTGTGTGTGTGCGACCAATAGCTTTCTGATTTGTCTGGCCAGGCTATTGCATAGTGTCATTGTGAGACATCTTGAAACTACAGTGTAGGCATACGATACCGTTATTTTTTTCTGGAGTTGTAATATAGAGAAGGAACTTGGGCGTTATATGGCATAGTTAAGGTTATAAAGTCGCTTTCAGATTTCAACAACGGTTTGTACTCTGCTCATTAGAGTCTTGTCAAAAGCTTAATCATTAGTAAACACAGAATTTTGTTCTTATATGCTTGCTTTCTCTGTTGTCACTCTGTAGAAATTTAGGCACTGTCTCTAGAAGGTTGTTGACTTGATCTTTTTATACAATTTATTTCACTTTGTAGCATAAAAATACTTTGCAATAAAGACTAGTTTCTATTATTGGAGCAGTTCACAGATTACCACAAAGACAGGTGACTTTCTGAATAAAATTTGGACATAGAAAATTAATCTACATCTGGGTAGAGTTCCTCTAAGACCTAGATCTGGGCATCATTAGTAGAAGTCTCTTGGCTGATTAGAACGATAATGACATTTATACATGTAAATGATCACTTGGAGAAAGAGGAATATTTACATCCCCATAGGACCAAGTGTGAGTACTTAATAGCTCTGTAGGACCATAGGGCACACTTCATTTCTACCCTCATTGCTGATCTATGCTGATCCCAAACCATTTCAGTGCTGGCAGTCTGACCTGTATAGCTCCCGGAGGGTTTTGTACCACATAAACTCACAAATCTGTCTAGCGTGTCTCCAGCATTATACAGTTCCACTTACATCCCCAGCATATTGTCTCAATTTACTCTTTGGTAAGCTGCTCTGAGAATCTCCGTTGCTTCCAAGCAGAACGGAACAAAGAATGACCTCTTTTTGGTCTCACTGAATAGGATGTTTGCTTAAGTGAGTGGGTGTGGGGGCAGCCTTGCAAGGATGGGCTTAAGATGTCAAGATGGCTAAGTTATACTTCCCCTGGGAGGAGCAGTCTTTATGGGTGGCCAGGTGACACTGTTCTCAAAATGACTTCCTTGGAGAGTTCTTAGAGGGAGCTTAGGAAATGGCTGTGTAAGTATGTGGCCAGCAGTATTCTAGGAAAAAAAAATTGCACAAGTATGTGGCCAGCGGTGTCATAAAGCAAAACATGGGTGATTGCCACTGTCTGAAACCGAGGTTGGCCTCCACTGTGAAGGTCATGAAGTAAGCTCTCCCTGAACTACCTGATAAGAGATGAATCCAACAATATGCTTACTGTTTTATTCTCATAAGCTTCCTCCTGGCTTACCTCTGTTGAAAAGCTATGTTTTCTGTTACAAACCAGATTTTGCTTCTGCCCCAGATCACAGGAATCAGACTATCTGTGGGTGGAGCCTGAAATCTCTACCTCAATAGGTTATTTATATACAGACAGTTGGGAGCCCTTAACCTGTAGGTATCATTAAAGGAGAAAAGTTAAGTCTATTTTTATTCTTCCACTGTATATTAAAAAAAGCAGATACAAACTGAAGTGTTCTTTTACACATAACAATATATAGAATATTTCTTGGAGATTAGTTTTCCCAAATGTCTTTAATCATACCCCTCCTTTCATGCTGACTTCTGAGTTTGGGCATACTTTTCTTTGTTTACAACAACTATATATAAACAGATAGTTTCCTGTTATTAATGACCTTAGCTTCTAGTAACAGGGTGCCCATTGCTCCAAAGTGATATATCTGCCACTGTCTCACCAAAGAGACATTAATTCTCACCAAGGAATTAATGTGGCTGCACCTTGGAGTCACTCTATTCCCTGAAAACAGTGGATCATTGAGGTCATTTAGGATCTGGAAAGTACAGCATGATAAAAACAATTGCAGATCCCTTGGGAGTTGGTTTAGTCCCTTCCCTTGACTATGGGCAGCTTGTGTCCTATCCTTGAATAGATACAGCACAGGACACCCTGTGTAGGTTTCCCAGCTGGCTGGTTTTGGCTGGTGCTTTCACAGAGCACGCTCTCTGAAAGCCCACATGGGGTGTCTTCCCACCAGAGTGCTAAGCTTAGGTGTGAGACTAGGACACTTCCTCCAGATCAGCTCAGTCTCGAGGGAACACAACAGGAGGATGCCAAGTAAGGCATCATGAAGCAGAAGAACTGCCCACCCAAGGCCTTGGCTGAATTCCTGATTCACAAAGCTATGGGAGGTGATAAAAGAATTGTGTAAAGCCATTTAAAGCAGCTTCTTATATAGAAATAAGTAAACATTGCTTATTCCCTGGCGTGTTCTCATCTGTGTGTGATGTGTTTCTTTTACCCATGGGAAAAAAAATCACTGTAAAGTTCAAAATCATGAGTGGCATCAATAACTATCAGTATAATAAACCGTCAGCATAGTACTTACTAGAAGGACAAAAGTTGCATTTGTCCCTGGATGTCTATAAAGTATTCTCTGCAGGATCCTCCCCCATCTCCCTCCCTACCCACAGACAATAAAATCTGAGCAAGTCCTATCTGTAAAGTGCTGTTTGTCTCCAACCTACAGCCATCTCCCATGCACATTATCCATCTCCAGATTACTTACACTTAGAGCACTGCACATGGTGACTGAACTGCACTGTTTACAGAACAGCGACTTGAACATCAGTCTGTGGATATTTAGTGCTTTTTATGCATTTCCCCCTCAAATGTCTTTTTGATTTGCTAGTGAGTTGGATTTGGAAATCTAAAACCAGTAACTACGTTCACTCTCTAAGTAAAATATATGTTCCACCTAATGGAGTCAGAGTAGCTTAGGAGTTTTGTGTAATTTATAAAATAGCACACTGCAGAGTATCTGGGAGGGACAAGGACAGCAGCTGCCCTGTAGTCATGCTAGAGGAAACGGGCACTAAAATAATCAAATTGTTTTTTTTTTTTTTTTGAAAATCTCAGCATTAACTTGTAATTTACTTACTGTTCATATGTCACTGGAATGTGGTAATATTTAAAAATTTAATGAATGAATAAATTTCATGATGGTATAGCTTTAATTTATTAAAATGGGAAATATTCTCACTGCAAGTCAGGAAATCCAAGGGGAATATATTACTAGTTTTGAGTGACTGAGGTCTGATTATAGGCCAGGCAAGTAGTGGTAGCATATGCCTTTGATCCCGGGCAGAGGTAGGCAGATCTCTGAGTTCCAGGCTGGCCTGATCTATAGAGCAAGTTTCAGGACAGCCAGGGGTTCGCAGAGAAACCCTGTCTTGAAAAATGACTTAAAAACTATTTTGTTCCAATCATAAACAAGATCTTTGAGCTATCAACAGACCAAGTAACTTTACTTTTCAGTTTTCTTAACTACAAAATAGAACTTGTAATCTCTGATATCATGAGGATAAAAACAAATCTGCAAACATTGGGCTACATTACACGCAGAGTTACGGGTGAGTGTATTTGTTATTCCTACAATTTGAAATGGATACTGTATAAATTATTTTGTTAGAAAATACTACTTCATTGATTGTGGTAAATTAATTAAGGCAACACCGTTGAGGCAGTGAGCTCTGGGGATACTCCAAAAGTGTGACACTGGGTAGACATCTTCCTTAAAGCACTAATTTGACCATTATCACATTAGCTTACAGGGAACAGAGGGTCCAGCATCACCTCAGCCCAAAATTTTTGTGTACATGGGTATTTTCCAATTTCTGAGGACAGATTTGGTGAGGTAATGAGTGCAGTAATTTTTTTTCAGGAATTTAATAATTTCTACTAATGTGTGTTAGAATATGCTTCTGAGTTATTAAGGTCTGGCTTAAAGGTGTCTGTTTCAACTTAAAGACTGTGTCATTGTTCCATTCCTAACCAGGAGCTTTGAGTTGTCAGCAGACTCCAGGGAAACTTGTCCTATTTTGGCTAGAGTGAGTACCGCCTCATCTTCCTGGTGAAAGCTGTTAAGCTCCTAGCATCATGAATAACCCCAGTATTCTTTTGGGAAGAGGCAGCATGATACTGCAATTAGCTGTCGGGGCTTGACATCAGAAGTACTGATACTAAGATACTAAGTTCTGAATCAGAACTTAAAACACATGACCCCATTCAGGTTTCTTTATCTTAAAAGTTGTTTCCTTCCCGATGGTGAGTGCTCTCTGTCACGAACAATTCCACATTTGGCTAAGGCTGAGGATCTGGCTTGCTTCCATGTATGTGGACCTATCTGCATTGCCCACGTGGCATGCTGGGGTTGGCTACCCAGAGGCTATTTAAGCTGTGGGCTGGCTTTCCCCAGGGTCAGATGATTGTTCAAGGTTCCTGAATAAACTGCATTGAAAAAAAAAAGTCGTTTCCATTAAATAAACATGCACACACACAAACTCACCGTGTTTATCACAATGCCCACCAGTAGAAAATACTGGGTGATAGTTTCTGTGGATGACATTGTTCTTATTGCCAGTTTTTTAAAAATTATCTGAACTAGCTAGCTATAAAATTTTTGTTTAGTTAAGAAATAAGCAGAAAGACACACACAGTGTATACTCACTTATAAGTGGATACTAGACCTAAAAGATAGGACAAACATACTAAAATCTGTACACCTAAAGAAGCGAAGCAAGAAGGAGGACCCAGGGTAAGATGATCAATCCTCACTTAGAAAGACAAATGGGATGGACATTGGAAGTAGGAGAAAACAAGAAACAGGACAGGAGCTTACCATAGAGGGCCTCTGAAGGACTCTGCCTAGCAGTGTATCAAAGCATTTGCTGAGACTCATAAACAAACTTTAGGCAGAGTGCAGGGGATCATATGAAAGAAGAAAGAGTTAGTAAGACCTAGAGAGAACAGGAGCTCCACAAGGACCAAATATATCTGGGCACAGGGGTCTTTTCTGAGACTGATTCTCCAGCCAAAGACCATGCATGGATATAACCTAGAACTCCTGCTCAGACATAGCCCATGGCAGCTCAGTATCCAAGTGGGTTACCCTAGTAAGATACTGTCTCTGACATGAACTCAATGGCTGGTTCTTTGACCTCCCCACCCCCGAGGGAGGAGCAGCCTTGCCAGGCCACAGAGGAGGACATGGCAGCCAGTCCTGAAGATACCTGATAAGCAGGGTGAGATGGAAGGGGAGGAGACCTACCCTATCTGTGGACTTGGAAAGGGACAGGGAGGAGATGAGGGAGGGAGGGTGGTATTGGGAGGGAATGAGAGAGGGAGCTACAGCTGGGATACAAAGTAAATAAACTGTAATTAATATAAAAATAATTTAATAAAATAAAAAGAAGTAATTGTTTCTCCATTTTCTAGGTCTTCCTTTACTCTTGGGAAACCTGAGAGTTTAGTAGGGGATGTGTGGATCCCCGTGTCACAGTGGCTCAGGGCTGAGGAGCTAAGGGTGTGCATCCTGGAACACGCATGTGCTCCCTCCCTGTCAGTCTTCCCCCTGACAGAGAAGGGTGACAGTCTACACTTTGTTGGAGAAACTTGGAGGACCGATGCACTTGTCACCCCATGAGGCTGAGCTATTTTGAAGTATCTTTTCTACTTGACTGGAGGCAAAATTTCGAAGCAGTCATTTGTTTCTGTCATTCCAAGACCTCCCTCCCCTGTGCCTTTATCCCTTTCTCTCTCACACTCTGTCAGTGAATTCTCTTACTTAGCACCACCAATTAACTGAAAATGTTTTCAAAGAGCGCCATGCTTCAGATACATTTGTGCTTTAGAAAAGACTGAATTGTGTGTTTTGGGATGACAGTGTTTCAGTCACTTGGCCAGTCGTGGGGGGAGAGAATCGTGGTCTGGGGACAGGTCCTAGAATTCTGTTCACACAGGCCTCTCTGCTGTGTTCATCTGGAACCCACTGTGTCAGTGAATCAGGAAGATCTATTATAGTACTTTCCAGAGTCCTGTCACGGGATGTTGGTTGGATTTTACTGTGGTTAAACACAAAGGGGCCAAACAGGTGCCCTCACTGAGAGAACCTTCACACCCTTAGCTTCACCATGTTAATAGACGTGATTGAACTTTTGAAAACGGGTGGGATCAGCTGGAAGCCTTTCCTCTGATCATCTGTTCCCTTGCACTTTTTCAGCATGTGTGCAGCATTGCACTTTCCTTAGAGAACGCCTCTCTCCAGCCACTGAGTAAAGTGAGGCAGAGAGCAACTCAATGCCTCTCCTAAGGCATCCCAGGGTACAACTGCAAAAAGATTAGAAGGTTGGTCCCATGAGTACACAGTCTGGTCAAAAAGCTGAACTGAATTAATGGGTTGAATGTTTCTCTTTCTTTGTAGACTCTGCCTGGTGCCCAAAGAGAACTACTAAATCTTCTGTAACCTTAGCCCCGTAGCTCAGCCTGACAGACATTCTAATTTAAGGTGCATAATAGAACTTACTATCACTGCCCAGCTGGGATTCTTTCGAGGAACAGGCATGCTTCATTGGGCCCTGCTGTCCCAGCTCCCCTAGTGGCAAGAATCAGTGCTTAGTTTCATACTTACACTGAGAGTATGTGGTCGCAGTTCCGGTGACGCTGAACCTGTTGAGGTGGAGTCTGTGTGTGACCACGTTCTTCTGGGGTTGGAACAAGACAATGTGTACCTTGGGGGCAAACAAACAGCCCAAGACCACGAAGCCACTCAAGCTAACGGAGATGCACATTGTTGTCGTCTGCACCTACAAGAAAGGTTGGCTGATGAGTAGCCATCACGTAGAAAATTCCATCACGCAGTCAGCTACAGAGAACACTGAGGCAAGCCCAAGTTAGAAAGCCAGAATTGGTCATAGCTGCTCTTTTCATCGCAAAGTCTATGTGCTAACTATATTGGATCTGCTGTGTTTGGGATATTCATGAAAACATTGTTTAGGATTTCAAAGCAAGCATCATTTGTGTGGGTTGCTGCTGACT